>NW_022881603.1:12434419-12743246 GCF_003369915.1 Drosophila miranda
CAATCTCAAGGGCTCCCGCCGCAATCCCAATCTTTGACACTCGCCTAAATGGAAAACCAATGTTTGCCCACACCCGGCTTCTCATAAACAATCTCACTCCCGGCTTTCTGCAGATCCTGCACTTTAGGCATTTTACAGTTCTCTCTTTGGATGACAAAATCCAATACTCGGGATGGCGAAATCAATTGAAATGTTTATAGAAAAACTATTCCCGAAAGGGATCAACGATGCAAAGATCAGAAAGTTCAAGTCAGTCTTGATCCAGAAGCGACACCGCAAAGTCGAACTAAAAATTAAGATCGCGCAAACCCTTTGCCCGGAATCCTTTGTGACCCTCTACTTAAATCTATATCAGTGAAGTTAGAAGTAAAATAAAAACTTTTTAAAAACACAATCCGCTACCGCAGTTATTTAATTTGCACGCTCACTTACTCATAGTTGAGAGGCTTGAACTAATTTTAATGAATTTTCAGGGCTCCGAGAGTGTGAGGAATGCATACAATCTTTCTTCAACCGCTTCGCTGTACTCCGCCGACCTGACGCTGGACCTCCAGCTGGTGACCTTCCGGGAAGAGGGCTGCTCCAACAGCTCGTCGCGTCGCTACGAGGCTCGCCTAGATCAGTCCTACATCGATCTGCAGAACTGTTTCTCCGGTGCAAGCCCAGTGCCAGTCCCAACTACAACCACAACACCCCCTTCAACCTCGATCATATCAACGACAGAAAAGACGATGGCAGTATTGCCTCCGACAAGAATCATAGATTGGCATCGAACTTCTAAATAAACACAATAAATTCATTTGGATAAAGTCGCTTACAGAGCCACATAATGGTTTTAATTTGTGAATTTTAAGTACATGTAGAAGTATTTTCAGACTTTTAAATTTCTTATTGAACCACAGACAACCATGAAAGCTATCTTAGGACTTATCGTATTCGTTGAGTACAGGACTATTCTTATCCGCTGAATACGATAGATATCAATGGATTTGAATGGGCGCTTTATAGTTTTCATAGTCAAATATCTGGAAACAGTAGACTTGATTTATCCGTATGTGTTTCTCCGACTTTAAGTCCTTTGATCCATAATAAAGATATGGTGATCTATAATCTACAACAGATGTACTTTCAGAAAAGCTATTTTTGATGGCAGTGCTCCAAGGTATCTACTCCGAATGTGAGGACACTGCACCAAGTGAGAATCCGACTAGCAGGTGTGTTTCAGGGACGAACACAAGCAAGAAACTAAAACCTATGGCAACTTACTTAATTAACGGCCCCTGATCTAGGTGGGAAACGGAGTAGGACGCCAGCCCGATGTGATGCAAATAAAACTTTCTGCATTTGCTGTCAGTCCAAGTTTATCAAAGATCCAGAGGCAGACCGGAGGTAGATAGATAGACGCAGTGAGTGAGAGCAAAGAAAACATGCAAATAAGCTTGAAAAAACTTAACGCCCAGCAGGACAAGCAAAAATGGGAAAATAAGAAGGAAAAGCTAGCTACGAAGGTGTATTGTTCAGTCTTCGCAGTGAGTTAGGGCCAGAGCCTATTTAGGCTCTAATTCCGACATTGGCCAGTAGATGGTTTTTTTCTGACCTCATGTTAATAGGAAGCTAGGTTCGAAGGCGCGCATTCTCGGTGTGCTCGGGTCCAGCTCGTCGGATTGGTCGGGGTTCTTTCTCCCCTAGCTACACAGTTTTCCTGACACAAATCGATATAATGCGCTTCAAAAAAATTAAACAGGATCTCGACGTTAATATCAATAACCAATAAAGAAAACTCATTTCTACTCTGCGCCAATACGCATTTAGAAACCGCTTAGAATAAGGTGTAGTTCGTCTTCTGTCTGATGGAGGGAACAGCGGTGATGTATGTCCCTAGTCTTTACCCACCCAACCATGACAAACGCGTTTACATTCGGGCGTTGTCCCATTTCAAAGATTCAACATCTTCTAGTGCATTTTGAGAGAGACAAGCATAAGTACTTGACGGACGGAGACAATATTTAGTTTAGGCAGACATATTCATGATTACCAATTCATTTTATTTTTATGTTAAATGTCCCTAACCATAAGAGATTGTATTGATATTTTTTCCTAAATTACAGATATAATCCGATTCCTTACATTTACAAATAAACAAAAATATACAAACTTCCTTCTTCTTGGATCAGCAAAAAAAACTTAATTATTTGAGCATTTGAGGGGGAAATATTCTTTCAAATCAGTATATATATATCTACCTTAACAAACTTACGCCTGCATTGGGGTATAGGCATTGTGGTTTCAGCCACTAGTGGTACTCACAGTAATTGATGAAACTCATCGGTGTATCGTTGGGTCCAAGATGACTTTGACGGATTCATTTATATACGCTGTGTAATTTAGAGGTTGGTCAGTTTAAATGTATGTATATATATAAAGAGAAACACATTATCCCAAACTCATATTGCTCAGTTTTCAAAATCTTCAGTTACTTTACAAATTTACTCATTGGAGGAAGCTATTTAGTTACTACATTAATCAACACAATGATAAACGAGATATGAATATGTGGATCTAAACAGCTGGTTCTTAGAGCAGCAGCGTATAGATTTTTATGTGATAATGATAAAGGCAAACGGGAACTTGCACTTTTATTTATTTGCAATTTAACTTGAGAAACACGGGAATCAAAATAAAACAAAAATCTGCTGACAAGAGTGGTTCTGAGGCAATGTGGTTTAGGCTAGCCTAATTACTCAATCCTTTGTAAATTTTCGTAGGTTGGTGACGATTATGTCCTCCGGCTTTTTGAGATCGGCAGATTCAAACTGAAGTTCGGACATCCAGCAGTGGTGTATGGTGGTTGGTCTTTCACGAGCCGTAAATGATTTCCGATATTGAGCTAGCCCAACGTCAACGGTTCAGCCTTCACTTTGCCGCCGTGGATGTGCACTGCACTAACTCCCAAACGGTCAGCTTTGTTGTTTTAGTAGTTGATACCGTAGATTGGTTGGCCGGCTTGGCTGTATTAAGATATTCCAGTACTCCTATCCCTTTGCTTCTTTCAAGAATTTCACTTTATTTGCACTTTTCCCTCGCGTAGTTCAGCTAACGCCACTCTTCGGATTTATTAATCCAAATAAACAGTGGATGATTGGATAATAGCGAAAAATTGGAAGTTATGTAACTCCACGTGTCTTCACCATTCACTCTGCGATTGCTATCACGAAAATCTATATATACGTGTGCCGTAAGTAAAACTATGCAGGGGAATGATTTCACATGAATAGTCTATTCGCCTGTACCTATTGCATTCCTAAGCTGAGCTTTAGGCTTTAACATAACTGTGCAATCGGATGATCTTCTGGATCTCCTGCATTCCACCAATTTCTTCGAGATATGCTAGCGAGGGCGGTATGAAAAGTATCTTTCTAGAAAGTGTACCTAACTTGTTCGACCTTTTCCTTTTTCTTTTGATTTTCGAATAGTTGGACACTACAACCACAGATAATGAAACAAGACCTGCTCGAAGGTACATTATCTGAAAAAAATGCTGTTATATATTCTTCACCTGAATATTTTTGATATGGAAAACTCCAATCTTTTTCTCTGCTGGGTTCACCAACTCATAATAATAGGGGCTTCTTTTTTTGAGAACCTTTGCAGAAATGAAAACCGGAGCTAACTTCGAACTAAACTTCTTACTCGCGTTGCTCTGGGTAAAGTTACGAGCAAAAACCTCGTCACCCGTTTTAAGTTGTACGTTCCTACTCCGTAGATTATATTTCTTCGCGTTAAGCTCATGTGATTTCTTTATGTTTTTCTTAGCGTCTTGTCTTGCCAGTTGTAACAGATCGGAGTGTTCTAATCGGACGTCGTTGCTTAGCAGATCCATGTTTCGCAATAGGGTATAATCTTCTCCGTTCAGAATCATGTTCTGACCAAAAACAAGGAAATAAGGTGAATAACCAGAACTTCGATGCACCGCTGCTCTAAGTGCACCATTGATAGCGTTCAAATTAGCGTCCCAATTGAAATGGTCACTTCCAATATAAGCGCGGATGGCTGCCAGAACCGATCTGTTTAATCGTTCACTAGCATTGGCCTGAGGAGAATATATAGCCGTACACCGATGTGTAATGCCAAAACTTGTAAGAAAAGCTTCGAAAAAACTAGATTTGAACTGCGAACCATTATCCGTTGGAACAACTTCCGGCACTCCAAAGGTGTAGAGTATGGAGCTTTCCAGGTATTCACACATTTTTGGCGCCGTGAAATTCTTTAGTGGGCTAAGAAAATGGAATTTCGTGTTATGGTCTACTACTATAAACAACCCAATGTTTCCATTTTTAGTACGGGGGTACGGACCTACATTGAAAGGGGCGGTCTGATGTTAATGGTCGGCCCATCGGAGGTTTTAACATTTTGTTCGGACTCTTTGTAGATCGACAAATATGGCCTTCTGAGATGTACTCTCGAATTTGGCTTTCCATTCGGAGCCAGAAGAAATACCTTTTGAGTTTTTCTACCGTCTTAGCCATACCACAATGTGCCGAGCTTGGCGCATCATGTGCTTGTTGCAATACTTCGGGGATCATCGCGGAGGGTACCCAAAGTTTCCAGAATTCCTCGTGTCCGTCATTATCTCTATTGAACTCGGTCATTTTATAAACATATCCATCAATAACTTTTAAGTCAAGCAGTTTTGACTGATTCTCTTGTATTCGTTGAATCACTCTAAGATATTCCGGCGACTTAAAATGACTACTGGGACTACTGGCAACGAATTCTTCTATAGCAGGTTGGTTACGTCGAGACAGGGCGTCAGCAACAACGTTTTCTGACCCTCGCCTATGTGTAATAGAAAAATTGAATGATTGTAATTTCATCTACCACCTCGCTAGTCTTCCAGAAAGATCTTTCTGCTTCATCAACCATTTTAAAGACGCATGATCCGTTACTACCACAAAATCTTGACCTTCTATATATGCACGAAATTTTTTTATACCCTTGATAACGGCTAAGCATTCCAGTTCGCTAACGGTGTAGTTCCGTTGGGCTTTCGATAATTTTTCCGACATATACGCGATTGGGAGTTCCACACCCTCACGCTCTTGCGCCAGGACACAACCTATCCCGTAGATACTTGCATCACACAGTAAGATAAATTGGCTTGTGAAGTCTGGGGTAATCAAAATCGGAGCTGATGTTAAACGCGATTTTAGAAGATTGAAAGCTTTTTCGGCATCATCATTCCAAATTATAGACTTTTTGTTCTTTAACAATTCCGTCAGTGGAAAGCTTATTGTGGCATAAGTTTCGACAAATCGCCGATACCAACCAGACAATCCTAGGAACAGACGCAACTGTTTTATAGATGTAGGAACAGGGAACTCATTGACGGCCTTTATTTTCCCTGGATCAGTCAGAATTTGTCCTTCTCGAATGATGAATCCCAAATACTTTATTTCGTGCATACAAAACTTGGACTTCTCAATATTAATAGTCAGATTAGCCTTTTTTAGGCAAACCGAAATTTCCTGAAGCATGACCAAATGCGACTCATCTAAATATACAAATAAAGCAAAACGGATCGCTTTGTTCGCGAATGCCATCGAGATATTCATTACTATGAGTAACAGGCATTTTAGACATTTATTTTTAATTCACTAACACAAAAAAACTTTCTCGAAACAAATTGCTTATCCCCTAATGTCCGTCTTTCCTTAGCTCATCAATATCTCAAAATACAAGAAAACAGACAAAAACGAGGAACGTTGTGAGTTGCTACGGAGACCGCAACTCTACAGTTATACCCGATACTAAGTCAGTATGGCTCTCCTCCGGCAGACGCCGCTAATATTAAACGACACGACAAAGAGTGCGTGCGAGAGAGACAGAAAATCAGTCTGAGCGTGACGTCGGGCGCTGCGTAGCCACTGCAAATTGATTTGTTTCTGTTGGCTATACAAATAATCTGATCTGATCCAGATTCAGCAATCAGATAGATATGGTCGTTATCTATGATTTTGCGTTTTTAGTTTTCTCGAATCAGCAATATTGTGCATGCAACAGATTTTCGTCCTTTGTGGGCGGAAGGGGGTGGGGCGAAATTTTGAGAAATACGTTTTATAGTGAGATCTAACAGGAGTGCGGATACTAAATTTGGTTACTCTAGCGTTAATAGTCTTTGAGATTTGTGAATATCCCCAGATTTTCGTCCTTTGCGGGGCGGAAGGGGGTGTGGCGAAATTTTGAAACAAACTCGTCTCGGTACGATATATTTGGAGTCTGGATACCAAATTTGGTTGCTCTAGCTTTTATAGTCTCTGAGATCTAGGCGCTAATGTTTTACTCTAAGCAAAGCCGCCTATGCTACGTGTGTGTTAGAGAGAGACAGGGCGAGAAAAAATGAAATTGTTTTCTTGATGCTGGCTATAATAATAATACGATCCATTTCAGATTCTGCAGTCTAAAAGATATGGTAATTATCTACGATTCTGCGTTTTTGGTTTTCTCATATCTTTAAAATTGTGGATGCCACAGATTTTCGTCCTTTGTGGGGGCGGAAGTGGGCGGGGCGAAGTTTTGAAATATTTTTGTAGCAGTGACATATCACAGAAGTCTGGATCCAAAACATCGTTGCTCTAGCTCTTATAGACTTTGAGCACTAGGCGCTGAAGGGGACGGACAGACGGACAGACGGACGGACGAACGGACGGACAGACAGACAGGGCTCAATCGACTCGGCTATTGATGCTGATCAAGAATTTATATACTTTATTGGGTCGGAAACGATTCCTTCTGGACGTTACACACATCCACTTTTACCACAAATCTAATATACCCCAATACTCATTTTTAGTATCGGGTATAAAAACGAAAACTCTCCTCCAGCGCATTCCTCTATTTTAACTAAGTAACTTTTATTGTTATTCATCTACAACCATCTCAAATTGCTGGACAATGTCCGAAATTCTCCAGAGCATCGTAAATCCAAAACACTTTGAGATTGTTTCCTGTCAAGATTGTTTATTTTGCTCAGCATAGATCTATCAGGGTCGATCAAACCGGGATCCGAATTGCAATCGCTAAGTCCACCGATCAATTCCAGCCGAATACAAAACAACTTGTTGTGCAGCAAATGTGAAATATAGTAAATGGATGGATTTGTAGAGCTTAAATGGGACTTAAAGAAAACTTTTCGGGCCCCACGTTGGGCGCCATGTTTGTGTAGTGTTCAGTCTTCGCCAGTGAGTTAGGGCCAGAGCCTATTTAGGCTCTAATTCCGACATTGGCCAATAGATGGGTTTTTCTGACCTCATGTTAATAGGAAGCTAGGTTCGAAGGCGCGCATTCTCGCTGTGCTCGGGTCCAGCTCGTCGGATTGGTCAGGGTTCTTTCTCCCCTAGCTACACAGTTTTCCTGACACAAATCAATATAATGCGCTTCAAAAAAATTAAACAGGATCTCGACGTTAAAATCAATAACCAATAAAGAAAACTCATTTCTACTCTGCGCCGATACGCATTTAGAAACCGCTTAGAATAAGGTGTAGTTCTTCTTCTGTCTGATGGAGGGAACAGCGGTGATGTATGTCCCTAGTCTTTACCCACCCAACCATGACAAACGCGTTTACATTCGGGCGTTGTCCCATTTCAAAGATTCAACATCTTCTAGTGCATTTTGAGAGAGACAAGCATAAGTACTTGACGGACGGAGACAATATTTAGTTTAGGCAGACATATTCATGATTACCAATTCATTTTATTTTTATGTTAAATGTCCCTAACCATAAGAGATTGTATTGATATTTTTTCCTAAATTACAGATATAATCCGATTCCTTACATTTACAAATAAACAAAAATATACAAACTTCCTTCTTCTTGGATCAGCAAAAAAAACTTAATTATTTGAGCATTTGAGGGGGAAATATTCTTTCAAATCAGTATATATATATCTACCTTAACAAACTTACGCCTGCATTGGGGTATAGGCATTGTGGTTTCAGCCACTAGTGGTACTCACAGTAATTGATGAAACTCATCGGTGTATCGTTGGGCCCAAGATGACTTTGACGGATTCATTTATATACGCTGTGTAATTTAGAGGTTGGTCAGTTTAAATGTATGTATATATATAAAGAGAAACACATTATCCCAAACTCATATTGCTCAGTTTTCAAAATCTTCAGTTACTTTACAAATTTACTCATTGGAGGAAGCTATTTAGTTACTACATTAATCAACACAATGATAAACGAGATATGAATATGTGGATCTAAACAGCTGGTTCTTAGAGCAGCAGCGTATAGATTTTTATGTGATAATGATAAAGGCAAACGGGAACTTGCACTTGAAATTTAACTTGAGAAACACGGGAATCAAAATAAAACAAAAATCTGCTGACAAGAGTGGTTCTGAGGCAATGTGGTTTAGGCTAGCCTAATTACTCAATCCTTTGTAAATTTTCGTAGGTTGGTGACGATTATGTCCTCCGGCTTTTTGAGATCGGCAGATTCAAACTGAAGTTCGGACATCCAGCAGTGGTGTATGGTGGTTGGTCTTTCACGAGCCGTAAATGATTTCCGATATTGAGCTAGCCCAACGTCAACGGTTCAGCCTTCACTTTGCCGCCGTGGATGTGCACTGCACTAACTCCCAAACGGTCAGCTTTGTTGTTTTAGTAGTTGATACCGTAGATTGGTTGGCCGGCTTGGCTGTATTAAGATATTCCAGTACTCCTATCCCTTTGCTTCTTTCAAGAATTTCACTTTATTTGCACTTTTCCCTCGGGTAGTTCAGCTAACGCCACTGTTCGGATTTATTAATCTAAACAGTGGATGATTGGATAATAGCGAAAAATTGGAAGTTATGTAACTCCACGTGTCTTCACCATTCACTCTGCGATTGCTATCACGAAAATCTATATATACGTGTGCCGTAAGTGAAGCTATGCAGGGGAATGATTTCACATGAATAAAGTCTATTCGCCTGTACCTATTGCATTCCTAAGCTGAGATTTAAGCTTTAACATAACTGTGCAATCGGATGATCTTCTGGATCTCCTGCATTCCACCAATTTCTTCGAGCTATGCTAGCGAGGGCGGTATGAAAAGTATCTTTCTAGAAAGTGTACCTAACTTGTTCGAACTTTTTCCTTTTTCTTTTGATTTTCGAATAGTTTGACACTACAAAGGCGGATGGCTTAGATACCCTTGCAGATCCAGCGTTCCAATGAAAGCTATTATCTGACATAAGAGGAAGTAGTCTTCTTATTGGTTCCGACCTAGTATACGTTAAGAAGGGCCTGGTGTGGGATAAGTTTCAGCTAGAAAGCTGCAGAACCAAGCGACTAGTCTGACCACATATCGCTGAGCTTCAAAATGCTGGTCGGAAGAGTAATACTCTCTTCACAGGGTGCACAAGTGAAACCAGAAGGATAGCTTTAAGGTAATGTTGACAGTTAAGTAAACAGTTGAAGCAGGTCCCTGCGGTGCTTTTCATTCAAATTTAATTGCATTTGTTGTTGTTTCTGGTGCCGCCTGTGGCGGTGTTGTCACTGCAATTAAAACAAATTAGAAACGCTATAAACTCTCACATAATCGTAGACGGTAACGGTAACGTTTACGGAAAGGTTGCCACATGACAGGCGGAGGCAGAGATTTCTCTTTGCCAAATTCAAGCCAATAATTTGATAGGCATCCTAAAAGCAAAGCACCCCTGGCTTCCTGCATCTCTGCACCGTTGCGCTTTTCTCCATGGCAAGGGTGTGCGTGCGGTTGCACTTCGGCAACCAACTGCTCACAGAGATACACACAAAGATAAATGCCAAGACGCACGCATACAAAGAACGCAATTAAGATATGCAAATTAGAAGTCGGCGTCGTCCGCCTTGTCCTTGTGCTGCTGCTGCTGTTGTTGCTGCTGCTGCCTCCCGGTGCGATTTCCAGTGAATTTTATAATTATGCAGAGGCATGCGATGAGAACAGCTACGAGCACGTGTGGATGGCCGCATATGTATGTATCTGAGCTACTGGTGTTTTTGTTGTGAAATAATAATAAGTCAACAAGCGGCATCTTGTGATAAGTGAGTCATTGTCGGGGCGTACGTATTTTTCCCCATTTAGATGTCATTGTTGCAAGTGATCAACCGACAAGGGGCTGCGATAAGGCTCAAGGGGACATTGATTGGGGAGATTGAGTAAACACAATTACTGGTTGTAAGGAAGCGATCCTGGGCTGGGGTACATATCTCAGTCTACTCCAGGGTCGAAATTACAGTAATATTTATAATTTGCCGGGACTCCGTATTTCGGACCGACGATGGGGGACGGGGCAGCAGTCCCGCGGACGGGAGCGATCGTATCGTGGGACGTGGCAGTTGGTTCCACCGAGAGCACTCCGGTTATCGCCGAATAGCGCCTTCAGAACCCCACCGAACTCAGAATCAATACGGAGGTCTTTACTATGCGATAATACCGACAGGTGTCGCCGAGAGTACCTAGGCTACCGCCGGACAGTACTTACGGGACCCTGCCGGCCTGAGAGTTACTACGAAGCGGGAAGGGGGACTTTGCTATGCGGGAATACCGACAAGTATAGCCGAGAGTACCTAGGCTATCGCCTGACGGTACTTACGGGACTAGGTTGGCCTAAGAATTACTACGACGCGGAAGGGGGACTTGGCTATGCGGAAATACCGACAAGTATCGCCGAGAGTACCTAGGCTATCGCCGGACAGTAATTACGGGACCCTGTCGGCCTAAGAATTACTACGACGCGGAAGGGGGACTTTGCTATGCAGAAATACCGGCAAGTATCGCCGAGAGTGCCTAGGCTATCGCCGGACGGCACTAACGCGACCCTGTCGGCCTAAGAATTACTACGACGCGGAAAGGGGAACTTTGCTGTGCGGGAATACCGACAAGTATCGCCGAGAGTAGCTAGGCTATCGCCGGACGGTACTTACGGGACCCTGTCGGCCTAAGAATTACGACGACGCGGAAAGGGGAACTTTGCTATGCGGAAATTCCGACAAGTATCGCCGAGAGTACCTAGGCTATCGCCGGACGGTACTTAAGGGACCCTGTCGGCCTAAGAATTACTACGACGCGGAGAGGGGGTTTTTGCTATGCGGAAATACCGACAAGTATCGCCGAGGGTACCTAGGCTATCGCCGGACGGTACTTACGGGACCCTGCCGGCCTGAGAGTTACTACGAAGCGGGAAGGGGGACTTTGCTATGCGGGAATACCGACAAGTATAGCCGAGAGTACCTAGGCTATCGCCGGACGGTACTTATGGGACTAGGTTGGCCTAAGAATTACTACGACGCGGAAGGGGGACTTGGCTATGCGGAAATACCGACAAGTATCGCCGAGAGTACCTAGGCTATCGCCGGACGGTACTTACGGGACCCTGTCGGCCTAAGAATTACTACGACGCGGAAGGGGGACTTTGCTATGCGGAAATACCGACAAGTATCGCCGAGGGTACCTAGGCTATCGCCGGACGGTACTTACGGGACCCTGTCGGCCTAAGAATTACTTCGGGGGTCGGGGATATCGACAGGCATCGCCGAGAATGCCTAGGCAATCGCCGGATAGCACTTACGGGACACTGTCGAGCTAAGAATTACTACGAGGGTCGGGGATACCGGCAAGCATCGCCGAGAGCGCTTAGGCAATCGCCGGATAGCACTCACGGGACACTATCAGGCTAAACATTACTGCCAAAATCTTTATCATACAGGGCAGCTATCGCCGAGAGGGCTTAGGCAATCGCCGGACAGCCCCTTCGGGACCCAGGGAACTACGGGGATCAGGCGAGACACCAAGAGGCGTCACCGGGGGCGCTTAGACGATCGTCGGATAGCGGCCTCGGGACCCTGTGGGGTCACAAACTCCGGGAGGGAATCATGTGGAGGGAACGCCGACAGGTGTCACCGAGAACGCCTAGGCAATCGCCGGACAGCGGCCTCAGGATCCTGTCGGGCTACGAACTACTGGATGGAAGCACGCAGGCTCGGGCAAGAGGCGGGAGGAAGGGCAGAGAAGATGAAGCCCCGGGCCTCCAGGTTCCCTAGTGTATAGATTGTTGGTGGTCGGGCTATGTTTCTGTTATATTCGTTACATTTCACTTTATTCTCTCTTGGTTCCCTACCTATCGCACCGCTCAGCAGCCCGTATACACGTTTAGAGACTAGCTTGCCCCTGAACTCCCACGCTTGTACTCGTCGAAAGCCTCCTCTTCCCCGTGGGTGCAGCGTAGATGCGTAGATCTCCTCTCCGTAAGTGTAGTATCGATGCAGGGTCTTTTCCCCGTAAGCGCAGCGTCGATGCAGGATCTTCCCCGTGTCACTGATAGCGTTGGCGTGGATCCGGGCCGCCACGTGTTTTACTTTTTCCAAGCCACTCGAATTTTTCCGCGAACACGTCCGACTCCTTCGACTGCTCCCAATCGAATTTTTTTTCATCCACGTTTTTCTTCTCCAGCCTCAGAACTCTCCCGATCCAGCGCCAGCGTGGGCGGCCAGCGTCGTCATTCTCGCGGCGGCAGAGGGCTGGCGCCGTCGTTCGGCGTCTACGCTGCGCCGGTGACTTTTGCCTCTCCTTTTCGGTGCTGGCGCGTCGTAGGTAGGTAGGTAGAGACGGCCGCCAAGCTCGCTCGGAGCCCAGCACACTTAGGCCGGTTTCGGCCCGTTGTGATACCGCTTGGGATCATTCCCTCCCTGCAGATGAGACTTCATGTCAACAGTTGTCCCATCCAGATGCCCTTATAAAGTTGACGATCTTTCTGGGACATAGCGTGGACATCTCCGAGATGTCGTTCAGAAAGGCAGATGCAGCCTCCTTCTGCTGAGAGCTGGACAGGAACATAACAGGTGTTCCACTGTTTCCTCCTCGTCCTCGTCTCTGCAGCTGCGGCAGAAATCATTGTATGGGGCACCCAGCCTGTTTGCGTGGGTGCCTATTAGCCAGTGTCCTGTGAGGGAACGTATGACTGCGCTGCACCTTTCCCTGCCTAGTTTGCAGAGCTCTGAGGTGCGCTTCTTATCTATGGTCGGCCATTTTTGCCGAGCTGTGCAACAACGTGGCCCTATTTGCCACTTGTTGTCTATCAGTCGCGTGTACTGCTCCTTTATGATGAGCTTGCAGGTGGCCATAGGCATACAAATATCCTCCTTATCTTGGAGAAGGGGGGTTGTAGTGCCAGATCTGGCCAGCTCGTCCGCTATGCAGTTGCCCTCGATATCCCGGTGGCCCGGGACCCATATAAGGCTGATAGCAAATTGCTGAGCCATCTCGTGAAGAGATCTGCGGCACTTCGCCACAGTAGCCGAGTTCGAGGAGATCGCGTTAAGTGATCTGATCGCAGCTTGGCTGTCGCTGTAGATGTTTAGATTGGTTGCCGTGGTGGTAACCGTGTGAAGGCAGTACAGAGCCTCCCTTATTGCTGTAACTTCCGCTTGGAAGACGCTACAGTGATCCGGAAGCCTGAAAGATTGCCTTATGTTAAGTTGTTCAGAGTAGATTCCTCCTCCAACCCTGCCGTCCAGTTTTGAGCCATCCGTGAAGATGCTTATGGCCCCGTCTGGGCCGGGGAGTCCCTCGAGCCAATCGTCTCTATGAGGGATGATTATGCTGAATGGAGTCTCCGTGTGCTCCATTGGAACTTGATAGTCCGTTCTTGCTGGGACCATGTTGTTTTTATTTAGTATAGATGAGTGACCTATGTTCTGGGGTACCCATTGTTCAGAGTCCGTAAGACGTATTGCTGCCATTTCTGCCCGCTCCTTTCCTGCAAAGTCAAGGCTCTGAAGGCATAACATGGCGTTTAGCGCATCATTTGGTGTAGTTCGAAGAGCTCCACTGATGCAGAGGGCGGCTGTTCGCTGAACCTTGCCCAGCTGATTGGTGATTGTCCTTTTTGTTAGGGCAGGCCACCAGACAGTAACTCCGTAGAGTATTATAGGTCTGACTATTGCCAGATATATCCATCGGACTATGCTTGGGTTCATGCCCCACTTTAGGCCGATAGCTTTTTTGCAAGTATAGAGTGCTTCCTCACTCTATCCTTGACATTCAGGTTCCAGCTAAGCTTTTTGTCAATTACCAACCCTAAGTAACTGGCACTGTCGCTGAAGGAGAGCCTGTATCCGTTTAGTGTTGGGGGGTTGAGGGGCGGGGACCTTGTATTTTTTTGTGAATAACACGAGTTCCGTTTTCGAGGGATTTAGTCCCAATCCGCGCGATTCTGTCCATTCGGACAATCGAGCAAGCTTTGCGGTCATTAGGTCGCATAGTGTTTGGGGGTATTTCCCCGCAAAGATAATTGCAACGTCATCCGCGTATGCCACTACTTTACAGCCCCCCTCTTCCAGGTCGCATAGAATCTTATTGACTGCAATGTTCCATAGAAGAGGAGACAGAGCTCCCCCTTGCGGGGTTCCTCTGTTGACATACCTTGACTGGGTGGACGATCCCATCGATGATGTCACCGTCCTGCGTATGAGCAATTGATCAATGAGCATCACTAAGTGACGGTCCACCCCCAGGTCAGTCAGGGCTTCTGTAATGGCGCCCGGTATGACGTTGTTGAAGGCTCCCTCGATATCGAGAAAAGCTATTAGTGAGTATTCTTTGAGATGCAGGGATTTTTCTACACTCAGGCTCACTTCGTGAAGTGCCGTTTCCGTGGATTTTCCTTTCCGGTAGGCATGCTGCGCACTTGAGTACAGCTGGGGACTTATGGTAGTCCGTAATTGTAACCCGATAAGTCTCTCAAAGGTTTTGAGTAGGAAAGACGATAAACTGATTGGTCTAAATTCTTTCGGGGTTGAGTGTGAGGCTTTGCCTGCCTTAGGGATGAAAACTATCCTAGCCTTAAGCCACGCTTGCGGTATTGTACATACCGCCGGTATCTTCCTGATGATACTATGTAGCCAGTTGATGGCCGTCTCCCCGGCCTTCTGAAGTTGGGCCGGGATTACCTGGTCCGGGCCTGGCGATTTAAACGGGTTGAAGCTGTTTACTGCCCAACTTATGTTCCGTTTTGTAAGGATATGGTCCATCGATTCTACCGATCCCTCTCCTGGGAGGTGTGACGGCTCGGTGGATGTGCATCCGGGGAAATGCGTGTCGAGCAGAATGTGTAGGGACTCCTCACTAGAGTTGGTCCACGTGCCATCATTCTTTTTGAGGTAACCTACCGAGGGGGTAGTTTTTGAGAGAACTTTCCGGAGTCTTGCGGCCTCCGAAATTTCCTCGATTTCGGAGCAATATTTTTGCCAGGAGGCTCTTTTAGCCTTCCTCGTTTCCTTTTTGTATAGTGCTGGACTGGTTTTATAGTCTGCCCAGTGAGTATCCTCCTTAGTTCTTGTGGCTCTATTGAATAGAGTCCTGCAAGTTCTACCAAGGGTGTCTAGTTGCTTAGACCACCAGGGGGGTTTCTTCTTCCCCCTTGGTCTGGTAGAAGGGCATGCTGCCTTGAAGGCTTTGTTGCACGCATCCGTAAACCTGTTCACAAGACGGTTTAGGTTGTCTTCAGTGTTCGGGCAATTAGGGGCGTTAGGAGGGAGTAGCTCCTCCAGGGTTGTGTTATATTTTTCCCAGTTGGCTTTTCTGGGTGATATAGTCGGTTGGTTTGGGAATATCGAAGGATAATATCGTCTCGATATACCTGTGGTCCGAGAAGGAATGGTCTCCTAGGACTCTCCAGCTCTTGATTGTATCCAGCAGTTTGCTTGACACTAGCGTGAGGTCAATGACCTCCTGCCGATTTTTAATTATAAATGTGGGGTCGTTACCCCGATTGCATATGAATAAATTTGAGTTCAGGATGAAGCTGAACAGTGACTCACCCCTTACATTCGTGTCCGTGCTCCCCCATTGGGTGTGGTGGGCGTTGGCATCGCAACCTATAAGTAGGTCTTTGTCCGTCCTTTCGCTGTCGCTGGCTATTTTGCGAACAAGGCCGTTCGGAGGATCATCCTCCTCGTGGGCCATATAGGACGCCACCAGCCTGAGATGATTCCCTTTTAACTCTAGGCTTACCGCCGTGTTATCGCCATTGCTATAATTATGGAGCAGAAAGATATTTAGGTGCTTTCTAGCAAGTATGCAGGTACGGATTTTACCTTCATTTTGGGATACAATGATCTTGTATTCCCTCGTCCCCAATCCACAGACCTTGCCTCCTACCACCCAAGGCTCCTGGATCAGGACTACGTCGGCTCCGCTTGCGTCTAGGCGGAGTATGAGAGCAGCCGATGCTGCTTTACAGTGGTGGAGATTTATTTGAAGGATCGTTAGGACCATCTTCAAGATTCTCCACCACCGTGATGTCCACGTCCGAGTCATCTGAGACTCTCTCTCGGCACATTGACTCAAAGTCGAGCATCAGCTCTGTCTCTGAGGAGAAGCCTTCCTGGTCTGGCTCCAGCTCGTCGATCTCCGGCGCTTCGATCTCCGCAGCGACATCCTGCACGTCTGGGTTGACGACAGGAAGCGCCGCGGCCGCCGCGTCCGATTTGTACACCTTGATGGTGACCGAGCTGAAGCCGAAGTTTAGCTCTCCTTTTGCTGCGACTCTTTATTGAGAACGAGCACTGCCTGGTTAGTCGGCCCTTGTGTCGTCTCAACCTTGGCTACCTTCCAATCTGAGGTTGGTAGTCCTGGGTTGCATCTCTGCAGCATCTTGAGGATGCGTTCTGGCTCCTTAAAGGTAGCCGGCACCCAAATTCTGGCCCTCGGTCTGCTGGGCACCTCGCTCCAGTCGACTGCGACGAGTTTCGCCCCAGCATAGACCTCGCCGACCTGCGCTACCGCCGCTTTATAAAGCTTTACAGAGCGCTCGTCTTCGCAGGCAATTATCTTAACATTGCCCTGGAACCACCCCATGTCCTTGCAGACTGGCGGAGGTCCAGGGTCTTTGTCGAGGAGTTCGAAGCAGCGGTCGGCCAGTGCCGCTTCCACCCACTTCCACTGACTCCTTGGGATTCTACCCTCTGCGCTGCCTCTGTCGAGGACTCCAATTAGCGTCCTCTCCTTGGCAATCTGCGCAAAGGAGACATTTGGCAGCACTCTGGAGCGCTTTGCTACCGGTCCCGGTGTCTCCTGCGAGCGCTGTCTCTTGGCTTGGGGAGCCACCTTTTTCTGTTCCAAGGTGAACTCCGGGAGCACGGCCGAAGCCCATTCCACCTTCTTCAGCCAGTCGGCTGATGGGCTGGCTTCACTACTGGCGTGTTGCCGACGGAGTATGTGCCCTGCACTCCTCTTTTCGGCATATGTGTAGCGTCTGGCTTGGGCGCTTGTCAACGGCAAGTCAACCCCCCCCCGCTTTACCAGAAGGTCGGGCAGCCGCAATATTGCTTAGCTTTCCTTCCAAGGTGTCAGCTTCGGGAGTTACCTTGCCACCCACACCGGATTCGGGATGGGACCCCCTCGGGTTTGCACAGGCACCTTCCACCTTGCAGGTATTCCCTACTATAGAGCCGGTTGGGCCAGGCCTTTGGGCCGCTGCCTTTCCGAGCTTGAGATTGCTCCCAGTTGGCATTTGGAGAGCGCCGCACTCATTTGTTTTTTTGTTTGTTTTTTGGTTTTTGTTCTTGTTATACATCCTGTTCCCACGAGATGCAGAGAAAGGGAAAGGTCAGCCCGGGCAGAGATCCACGTTGCCCGGGTAAGGCATCATTAGAACAGGGGGCTGCCAAGTCCCTGAGCCCTCCGTTAGCGACTGGGCTAGTTTTTATACCGGGCCCCCAGCCAGGCTGACTCTCGGCACGGGTCGAGTAACACACTTAGTCCGGCCCGGTGTGAGGTGGGTGTGGGGGTTGGGATGTGGGTAGGTATTGTGTATGGATGGGAGTGTGTGAGCTACTTACAGAGGCGGCACCACAAGCGCATCGTCAGTGCTGCTACCTAGCTAACACCCGCTGGCTGTCCGGGACTACCTATTTCGGTACTCTCCCGTGAGGGATGCCCGCTTATTCGCAGCTGACCTACCGAGGTAGGCCGTTCGCTATCCGCAACCCGCGACCCGTCCGGTGGCCTAAGCTTGGCCCCCTTTGAGCTACCTCACGAGCTTATCAGACCAGATTGGCGCGTCGTTACTTCGCTTTAGTTTTCCGCGTTTCTCTTCTACCGTTGCTGCTGTGGGCTTACCGTTTCGGCGCTTCGATGCTGCGTCGACGCTGGCGGCTTATCTTTCGGTGCTTCTCGTCTTCGGCCGTCGCTGAATTGATGCTGTTGGCTACCGTTTCGGCTCTTGGTGTATTCCTCTCTCTCTCTTTGGCTTCCGCTGCGTTGTTGTTGTTGGGTTTTGTTTCTTGGTGTATTCCTTCCCGTTTCTGTGTCGGTGCCGTTGGATTTCGATTCTTGGTATATTCCTCCCCGTTGCTGTGTCGGTGCCGTTGGATTTCGATACTTGGTGTATTCCTCTCCCTCTTTGGCTGCTGCTGCGTCGTTGTCGTTGGGTTTCTGCTTTCTCGGTGTATTCCTCGCCGTTGCTGCGTCGATGCCGTTGGTTTTCGGTCCTTGGTGTATTCCCCTCTCTCTTTGGCTGCTGCTGCGTCGTTGTTGTTGGGTTTGGTTATGAAAAGCCAGTGCACTATGGTCCGAATGACCACTTTTGTTGGCCAAAACCTATTTTTTCAAAGTCAAAGCTGAAACCTGCTTTTGATCGCTCTGCATTCGAAAAAGATGGACCGTTAAAGCTGCGTACCAGAAATTTCCATAGATGGCGCCACTTCTGCAAAATCAGCTGTTCAACCCAGCTATTGTTATCGAAAAGCACGAGAAGGGAAAAAGTGCCGGATTAAGAACAATTTTAAATCTATCAAAAATTAAAAAACGCAAGGAACTGATTAAATTTTTTTGCTGAATCTTAATCAGTCGGGTTTGAATTACGTGTTTTGAGTTGTGAACTGTATCTAGTAGTTGTGATGTCTTCGTAATTGTAGGTTAAAGTGAGTCGTTCAACATGTGCCACCTTGTAATAAAAACCAATTTTTGAAAAGGTGTACAAAGTGAGTCCTACCTAGTCCCACCCTAAAACCTTTTGTGTGTCGTAGATTAATAAATTCTTTTTGAAATGTATATAGTAAGAAATGCCACTTTTCACCACAATTCTTTAAATTTGCATTAATAGATCATTACCTCAAATTCAAAAAATGCAGAGTTGTTTGCCTTGTGGCATTCAGAAAAGGGTAAAAAAAGCAAAAAGGAAATTGTGGTACTGGAATTTTTAAAATCAGCACTTAATGGTGACATATCAGAAGAAATGACCACAGCAATTGTTGAAACCAGCAAACAAAATTGTTATCGGTTGACAACAAAATGGAAAATATGCAGGTCAAATATAAAGATGTTTTAACGGAAATACGTGGATTGGCTTGATCAACAAACAAGTGTAGCCGTCCCAAAATCCTTAAAGTCAGTGGGACGCCCTGTATTGTTATATACCAAAAAAGGTCGCAGAGCACAAAGAAGGCAGAGAAAGGAAACATCAATTTATTGATTCAAGCGACAAGCATTGCCGCACGAAAGCGAGGCAAACTCGACCTCGCTTTTGTGCTCTGTATGCCCAGAGAAGGCCAAAATAGTTCGCAAGGCTGTGCAGGACCCAGTAGGAAAGCCGACCCCGATCTCCCCTGACCTGACGTTAGCCCTGCTTCTCGACAAGGATCTTAGCAAAGAGCAGTACTGTGCAATAAGGGAGCAAACAAAACGGAAAAATTGCGACATATACCCTTCATATCACAAAATTTTGGACCAGAATCAAAATGCGCACATTTATGAGACAGACTCGAACTGGGTTTCTGGATGTCCGGACTCATTTTTTGGCTCCCAACGAGAAATTTCTTGCCCTTGAATCACAGTTTCTTGGGCTCAAACTCTTGAGCGAATCGCCTAGACGGAAAATTCCGCATAATGATACCAATCTCTTTCAACCTAATCCGATTGGTACGCCTGCCTCCCACCTTCATCCATCGGAAGCATTTCCGTGTAGGCATGCCACGCCGTTGTCTGTAAATCCGCCAACGGTGGCTCCGGAGTTCTTTACACCGAGCAATGTGCTTCCTTCGAGCACCCAACTCCCCAACAGCATCAATCACATCCTTGCAGTTTCTGTGGCCGTCACTTCTGACGCGGTGAGTGCTCCTAGTGCGGGTGTGCTGGTTGCTGACGACGTCTTGCCAATTCCTGCTCCAATTCCTGCTGCAATTCCTACTCCAATTCCTGCTACAGCCATTGCTGCCAATTCCTCTGCCCTTGTACCGAGATCTCTTCTAGGAGTGGCTCCACCATCTCGATCTCGCTCGGGACTTCAACTTAAAGCAGTGGTCCCTCGGAAAGCAATATTTGTTTCTCGTCTTATTCCTGAGGCTACAACGGAGGATGTTAAACAACATCTTGCCGCTAAACTTAACACTTCGCCTGTTGATATAGTTGTGACTAAATTTACATTTAAACATAAGCGCAACATATCATCCTTTAAAATTCTTCTCCCTGATTCTTTACTATCCTGTTCTCTAGAACCGTCAATATGGCCTGAGCATACAATTGTGCATGAGTTCCTTCTCAAAGATTCGAACTCGAATCCAAGAATTACCGAACATGCTCCAAAAAACTGATGTACTATTTTTCCATGCACTATCAGAACGTTCGCAGTTTGCTGGGAAAGTTGCGTCAAATTCATACTAATAGCGCGTCCTTTGATTTCGATGCCATCGCGTTTACCGAAACCTGGCTTAACTCCTCTGTCAATGATCACGAAATTTTCATTGATAGTTACACTATTTATAGAATGGACCGCCCATCTTTTGCAGGTGGGGTTCTGATTGCAGTTAAATCTGTTTTCTCATCTGAGTTATTCCCATTCAATAACATTCATGGAATTGAATTTGTTGCAGTCAAAGTTCGTGTTGGCTCCGCATTTTTCTATTTAACCTGCTCTTACATTCCTCCCAGGTCTGATGCTGAGCTTTACTTACACCACCTTTCAGCAATTAATAATGTTGTTTCTACATTAGGGTGCAATGATCGAATTATTATCATGGGGACTTTAACCTCCCATTTCTTTCTTGGCTGCCTTGTAATGACGCTAACCTGTTGTTTCCCAATTGCCATAATGACTTTATCAATGGGCTAACGGATATTTCCCTTGTCCAAATTAATGCAGTTAAAAGCAAAACAAACTTTATTGATTTAGATCTACATCTCTCGCGTGTTGATTGGTCGTTTCTTTATTTATTACCGAACATAGATGCAACTGTTAACTCGTTTTATAGTTCTATTTACTCCGCCCTTAATACGTTTGTTCCAGATATCACTGTACCTGTATCGTCCAAGCCTCCCTGGTTCTCCAAGTATTTGTCATACTTAAAAAATAATAAATCCCGGCTCTATAAAAAGTACCAGAAGTCGGGCTCCACATTCTCCTTACCTCTATACTCCTCCGCTCGCTCTCTGTTCCTTGCCGTCAATAGTCAGTGTTATAATCATTACCTTTCACAATGTAGTAGTAACTTTCGTAGTGATCCTAAAAAATTCTATTCGTTCGTTAATTCTAAGCGCAAGTCAAACGTTTTTCCTCCGTCCCTTCATTACCAGAACAAAACAGAAGCTTCTGCTGTTGGTATTGCAAATTTATTCGCTAACTTTTTCCAAACAACGTACTCGTCTCATATTTACAACGCATCCACTCCGTATCCGTACCAGCTACCTCAAGCTAACAGCATTTTTCTGCCCTTTTTCGAGGAAAGCGTTGTTCTGGAAGGTTTGTCATCTATGGACATATCGTTTTCTGCGGGTCCAGATAAGGTACCAAGTTGCATCTTAAAACACTGTGCCCAGTCCCTTTGCAAACCCTTGACCTTTCTCTTCAACCTCTCCTTGGAACAGTCTTGTCTCCCAGTAATTTGGAATGAGTCCTACATCATTCCGCTTCACAAAAAAGGTTCAAGATCAAACATTGAAAACTATCGTGGTATCGCAAAGCTTTCCGCCATCCCGAAGCTTCTTGAGTTCCTGGTCACCCGGCAACTGCAACATCTTTGTTGCAGCTTGATATCTCCGTCGCAACACGGTTTTTTCAGACATCGTTCAACATCGACTAACCTTCTTGAGTTTTCTAACCTAATCCACCGTGGTTTTCAAATTGGTTTGCAGACGGATGTAGTTTTTACGGACTTAAGCAAGGCATTCGATTCTGTGAACCATGCTCTGCTTATTCAAAAGCTCTCTTTATTAGGGTTCCCAACGAATCTTCTAGATTGGATTTTGTCCTATCTCTCTAACCGTACTCAACGTGTTTTGTTTTCTAACGTGTTGTCAAATACTGTTAATGTTACTTCAGGTGTGCCACAGGGAAGTCATCTGGGCCCGCTTCTGTTTATTTTATTTGTGAACGACCTTCCTCAAGTTATAACATACTCTACTACACTAATGTATGCTGATGATGTCAAAATCTGTCTTTCTTACTCTGATTGGTATTTGCACACACGCCTTCAACTTGATCTAAGTGAACTACTATTGTGGTGTTCAACTAATCTTCTTTTTCTGAACCTTTCCAAATGCAAACTTATGACATTTTACCGTCGCGCTCCTCATTTTGTCTCATATGTTCTAGGAAATCATGTTCTTGAGCGAATTTCGACTTTAGTGACCCAAAAATATTTTCGAAAATCACTGGCATTGATGAACAGCTTATTAGCAAGTTAAGGATTATGTTGATATGTCTTTCATGCCAATTGCCAATAAATGTTTCAAAATTTAAACAGTTCTGCTATAAAACTGCGGAAATAATTATTGACAAATACCCTTGGTTACCAATGACTGCAACAGTTCACAAAATTCTGGTTCATTCAAGTGATATTATGGAAAGCACTGTTCTTCCTGTAGGATATTTTGGAGAGGAGGGCGCTGAATCTAGAAATAAACTGTATAAATTTGATCGGTTAAATCATGCACGGAAGTGCAGCCGAATGCATAATTTTACAGACGTGTTCCACCGAGCAATGGATACATCAGATCCTATTATTTCATCGTTAAATCTAGATAGACGTATTCAGAGACAAAACAGAATAAACCTTCCAACTGAAGTTTTGGAAATGTTATCAAGCGAAGGTAGCCCATTAGAAGACCACGGTCGGAATGAAGATGATTATGATGATAATTTTGGATTGCAATGGAGTATGGAAGTGGAAAACGAAGAGCATGAGGCTTAAAAACATGTAGGTGTGTATAATCTGGTAAACTAACTAACAGCACAGTTAGAACAAATGTAAATCTTTTATATTTCAGAGCCCCTTGACAAAAGCAACCTTTAAACAATTATTTTTTTGACTTAGATCCCAATTTTTATACCCGATACTCAAAATGAGTATTGGGGTATATTAGATTTGTGGTAAAAGTGGATGTGTGTAACGTCCAGAAGGAATCGTTTCCGACCCCATAAAGTATATATATTCTTGATCAGCATCAATAGCCGAGTCGATTGAGCCCTGTCTGTCTGTCCGTCCGTCCGTCTGTCCGTCTGTCCGTCCCCTTCAGCGCCTAGTGCTCAAAGACTATAAGAGCTAGAGCAACGATGTTTTGGATCCAGACTTCTGTGATATGTCACTGCTACAAAAATATTTCAAAACTTCGCCCCGCCCACTTCCGCCTCCACAAAGGACGAAAATCTTTGGCATCCACAATTTTAAAGATATGAGAAAACCAAAAACGTAGAGTTGTAGAGAATGACCATATCTTTAAGACTGCGGAATCTGAATTAGATCGTATTATTATTATAGCCAGCATCAAGAAAACAATTTCATTTTTTCTCGCCCTGTCTCTCTCTAACACACACGTAGCATAGGCGGCTTTGCTTAGAGTAAAACATTAGCGCCTAGATCTCAGAGACTACAAAAGCTAGAGCAACCAAATTTGGTATCCACACTCCTAATATATCGGACCGAGACGAGTTTGTTTCAAAATTTCGCCACTCCCCCTTCCGCCCCCCCAAAGGACGAAAATCGGGGGATATTCAAAAATCTCAGAGACTATTAAGGCTAGAGTAACCAAATTTGGTATCCGCACTCCTGTTAGATCTTACTATAAAACGTGTAATCCAAAATTTCGCCCTACCCCCTTCCGCCCACACAAAGGACGAAAATCTGTTGCATCCACAATATTGAACATTCAAGAAAACTAAAAATGCAGAATTATAGATGATGACCATATCTATCAGATTGCTGAATCTGGATCAGATCAGATCATTTTTATAGCCAATAGGAACAAAGCAATTTGCAGTGGCTACGCAGCGCCCGACGTCACGCTCAGACTGATTTTCTGTCTCTCTCGCACGCACTCTTTGTCGTGTCGTTTAATATTAGCGGCGTCTGCCGGAGGAGAGCCATACTGACTTAGTATCGGGTATAACCGTAGAGTTGCGGTGTCCGCAGCAACTCACAACGTTCCCCCTCGTTTTGTTTATATTTAAGTAAAAAAATTTCTTTTAGGCATCCAACGCCTCTATTTTTAATAAAGATGTTGAAAATATGCTCAAGACTTGTTTTTCACTATAACTAATAATTTAAATATGCATTATTAAAAATTTATTCGCTAACTTTTTCCAAACAACGTACTCGTCTCATATTTACAACGCATCCACTCCGTATCCGTACCAGCTACCTCAAGCTAACAGCATTTTTCTGCCCTTTTTCGAGGAAAGCGTTGTTCTGGAAGGTTTGTCATCTATGGTCATATCGTTTTCTGCGGGTCCAGATAAGGTACCAAGTTGCATCTTAAAACACTGTGCCCAGTCCCTTTGCAAACCCTTGACCTTTCTCTTCAACCTCTCCTTGGAACAGTCTTGTCTCCCAGTAATTTGGAATGAGTCCTACATCATTCCGCTTCACAAAAAAGGTTCAAGATCAAACATTGAAACCTATCGTGGTATCTCAAAGCTTTCCGCCATCCCGAAGCTTCTTGAGTTCCTGGTCACCCGGCAACTGCAACATCTTTGTTGCAGCTTGATATCTCCGTCGCAACACGGTTTTTTCAGACATCGTTCAACATCGACTAACCTTCTTGAGTTTTCTAACCTAATCCACCGTGGTTTTCAAATTGGTTTGCAGACGGATGTAGTTTTTACGGACTTCAGCAAGGCATTCGATTCTGTGAACCATGCTCTGCTTATTCAAAAGCTCTCTTTATTAGGGTTCCCAACGAATCTTCTAGATTGGATTTTGTCCTATCTCTCTAACCGTACTCAACGTGTTTTGTTTTCTAACGTGTTGTCAAATACTGTTAATGTTACTTCAGGTGTGCCACAGGGAAGTCATCTGGGCCCGCTTCTGTTTATTTTATTTGTGAACGACCTTCCTCAAGTTATAACATACTCTACTACACTAATGTATGCTGATGATGTCAAAATCTGTCTTTCTTACTCTGATTGGTATTTGCACACACGCCTTCAACTTGATCTAAGTGAACTACTATTGTGGTGTTCAACTAATCTTCTTTTTCTGAACCTTTCCAAATGCAAACTTATGACATTTTACCGTCGCGCTCCTCATTTTGTCTGATATGTTCTATGAAATCATGTTCTTGAGCGAATTTCGAGTTCAAATGACCTCGGAGTCCTTTTTGATCATAAGATGTGTTTCAACACCCATATAGCTGCAACTGTAAATAAAGCTAAGGGTGTTTTAGCGTTCATCAAGCGTTGGTCCAAGGAGTTTGACGACCCGTACGTTACGAAACAACTGTACATCTCGTTAGTACGTCCTATATTGGAGTATTGTTCTTGTGTGTGGAGCCCGCAGTATAAAGAGCAGCAGGCTGTAATTGAATCCGTGCAAAAGCAATTTTTAATTTTTCCCTTCGGAACTTTAACTGGGACTCGGGTAGAATCTTGCCACCCTACCGGTTTAGGCTAAATCTTATTGACCTGCCGTCGTTGCACCATCGCAAAATATGCAATGGCGTAATGTTCGTGCACAAGCTCCTTCTTGGGACTGTTGACTCCCAAACTCTCTTGGGTCAGATTGACTTGGCCGTTCCATCCAGACCTACCCGTACTTTTAGGCCTATCCGTCTACCCATATGTAGGTCTAATTATGCTGATCATGAACCTTTTAGGGTTTTATGCCATAACTATAGCTCCCTCTGTCAAACCCTATCCCCTGAACTGTCTCTTAAACTAATTGCATGCAATATTTATAATCATTTAAATTTAGCTAACTTTTAACTTATCTTTTTCCGCCTTTAGTAACTAAGTACCATTATTAACAGATAATTTGTTAATTTAATAAATAAATAAAAAAAAAATAAATAAAAAGAAAGACTGTCGGCCGAATAACATTTCCACATTGGAGACAAAAGCAGAGGTCCCGTTTCAAAGTCTTCTAGACCACACTGCAAGTAGAATTGTTTCATTACAAGATGAAGTTATTTTAAATGTAATGAAAGAGCAAGGCGTGAAGTTTTTGACTGCAGATTTGACTTTGAGTTATGGTTTCGATGGTAGCTCTGGACAATCAAATTACAACCAAGGTTATTCTGGAGGTGAAGCATTTGATATGGACTCCAGCATTTTAGCCACAACAGTTACACCATTAAGGCTAGTAGATTCATCCGGAAACATACTGTGGAACAACCGAACACCTCAATCTATTAGATTTTGTCGGCCCTTAAGACTAGCCTTTATGAAAGAGACCAAGGAGTGCATATTAAAAGAAAATTCAGACTTAAAAGAAGAGATAAAACACTTGCAACCCTGCAAAATGATTATGGAAGACGGAAAATTTGTTTATATAAGTTTCAATTTACAACTAACAGCAATCGATGGCAAAGTGCTTAACGCCTTGACAGGCACAAAGTCAACACACGCCTGTCCAATATGTGGTGCATTACCTTCCGATTTTATTAATAATAAAAATTTCCAATGTGAAAAGTTTTTGCCCGTTTTAAATAATTTGAAATATGGATTAAGCCCTCTACACTGCTGGATTCGCATGTTTGAATTTATTTTACACGCTGGATACAAGTGCAATATTAAAAAGTGGAAAATATGCAATCAAAATGATAAAATGGAAGTCGATGAAAGAAAAAGGCATATTCAAGACCTGTTTTGGGTACAACTTTCTCTAAAAGTTGATAGACCGAAAACTGGTGGATTTGGCAGTACAAATGATGGAAATACAGCCCGCCGTGCATTTAGTGACCCAAAAATATTTTCGAAAATCACTGGCATTGATGAACAGCTTATTAGCAAGTTAAGGATTATGTTGATATGTCTTTCATGCCAATTGCCAATAAATGTTTCAAAATTTAAACAGTTCTGCTATAAAACTGCGGAAATAATTATTGACAAATACCCTTGGTTACCAATGACTGCAACAGTTCACAAAATTCTGGTTCATTCAAGTGATATTATGGAAAGCACTGTTCTTCCTGTAGGATATTTTGGAGAGGAGGGCGCTGAATCTAGAAATAAACTGTATAAATTTGATCGGTTAAATCATGCACGGAAGTGCAGCCGAATGCATAATTTTACAGACGTGTTCCACCGAGCAATGGATACATCAGATCCTATTATTTCATCGTTAAATCTAGATAGACGTATTCAGATACAAAACAGAATAACCCTTCCAACTGAAGTTTTGGAAATGTTATCAAGCGAAGGTAGCCCATTAGAAGACCACGGTCGGAATGAAGATGATTATGATGATAATTTTGGATTGCAATGGAGTATGGAAGTGGAAAACGAAGAGCATGAGGCTTAAAAACATGTAGGTGTGTATAATCTGGTAAACTAACTAACAGCACAGTTAGAACAAATGTAAATCTTTTATATTTCAGAGCCCCTTGACAAAAGCAACCTTTAAACAATTATTTTTTTGACTTAGATCCCAATTTTTATACCCGATACTCAAAATGAGTATTGGGGTATATTAGATTTGTGGTAAAAGTGGATGTGTGTAACGTCCAGAAGGAATCGTTTCCGACCCCATAAAGTATATATATTCTTGATCAGCATCAATAGCCGAGTCGATTGAGCCCTGTCTGTCTGTCCGTCCGTCCGTCTGTCCGTCTGTCCGTCCCCTTCAGCGCCTAGTGCTCAAAGACTATAAGAGCTAGAGCAACGATGTTTTGGATCCAGACTTCTGTGATATGTCACTGCTACAAAAATATTTCAAAACTTCGCCCCGCCCACTTCCGCCTCCACAAAGGACGAAAATCTTTGGCATCCACAATTTTAAAGATATGAGAAAACCAAAAACGTAGAGTTGTAGAGAATGACCATATCTTTAAGACTGCGGAATCTGAATTAGATCGTATTATTATTATAGCCAGCATCAAGAAAACAATTTCATTTTTTCTCGCCCTGTCTCTCTCTAACACACACGTAGCATAGGCGGCTTTGCTTAGAGTAAAACATTAGCGCCTAGATCTCAGAGACTACAAAAGCTAGAGCAACCAAATTTGGTATCCACACTCCTAATATATCGGACCGAGACGAGTTTGTTTCAAAATTTCGCCACTCCCCCTTCCGCCCCCCCCAAGGACGAAAATCGGGGGATATTCAAAAATCTCAGAGACTATTAAGGCTAGAGTAACCAAATTTGGTATCCGCACTCCTGTTAGATCTTACTATAAAACGTGTAATCCAAAATTTCGCCCTACCCCCTTCCGCCCACACAAAGGACGAAAATCTGTTGCATCCACAATATTGCACATTCAAGAAAACTAAAAATGCAGAATTATAGATGATGACCATATCTATCAGATTGCTGAATCTGGATCAGATCAGATCATTTTTATAGCCAATAGGAACAAATCAATTTGCAGTGGCTACGCAGCGCCCGACGTCACGCTCAGACTGATTTTCTGTCTCTCTCGCACGCACTCTTTGTCGTGTCGTTTAATATTAGCGGCGTCTGCCGGAGGAGAGCCATACTGACTTAGTATCGGGTATAACCGTGGAGGTGCGGTGTCCACAGCAACTCACAACGTTCCCCCTCGTTTTGTTTATATTTAAGTAAAAAAATTTCTTTTAGGCATCCAACGCCTCTATTTTTAATAAAGATGTTGAAAATATGCTCAAGACTTGTTTTTCACTATAACTAATAATTTAAATATGCATTATTAAAAAAAGGGGCGGTGCCACACCCATTTTTTTTCTTAAATCCACTTCTTATTGATTATATAAATCCAATACAAAAAACTAGATTAAAAAATCTTGTTCCGTTCGGGAGTTATTAATTTTGGCCAACAAAAGTGGTCATTCGGACCATAGTGCAGTGGCGTCCGCCGTGATCGCGACTTTCCCCCCCTTTAAAGAAGATAATAAGCTACGTGGGGCTTAGAGACCCCTCGGGCCGTATAATATATACAATTAATACCATGTAGCCTTCGTGGCCTTCCACCTTCCCCCCTTAACCTAAAGCTGAAAAGTCAATGCTTAAACCTAGAAAACGAAGAAAAGTCAAAATCTTCATTCAAATAACGTTGGTCCGGGTCCCTCCAATGGGAAAATGCCGGCGAGTTGATGGGCGGAAAAATGTGGGTTGGTACATGGTGTTGGTACTTTTCAAAAAAGGGAAACTTGCTATTCCCCAATTCAATGGAAGTTAATGAAAAATTAGAGAGGAGAACTTATCAAATTTAACTCAATCTATGACAGGCTGATAACCACTAAAACTCTATTGAATATATAAGACATTTCTGTACATACTAGGGCCCTACATGAATTCAACATAATTCTTTAACCTATCTATACTATATACATATTTATGTATATATGTACATAAATACTAGAATTCAATGCTTTCGAGCGATACGAATCTTGCATTGGTTTCTGCTTTCGGCTGATCAGCTTATCTGTAAATTATTTTCAGGTGGGAAAATATATTTCTCCCACGATCTGTCTACTAGATGGAGATTAAACGGGAGCTGAGTGCCGATTGCCACTGAATACATTTCACCTTTTCGCAATCAACTGTGTTTGTTTTCTTTCCACTTTCGCAGCGTTATTATATATTATCTATGTGATTGTCGGAGAGCTTTAGAGTTTTACTCGGAATCGATATTGCGAATGGAAAATGGTCAGAGAGTCATACATACGAGGGAGAACCGAAATATTTCCAACCGGACAATGAAGACGACCTCCTACGTTAACCAAACTTTGGTATTGTGATTAGATCTTTTAATGTGCTCCGGCGAAAATTTTATCCACATCGATATTATAGTTACCGTTGATAAATCGATTAACTAATTTGATATCAGTGGTGTAAAAATGTAAAAGGTTGAGTGTCGGTCGCTGGACGCTGTCTGTGAAGACTCATTCCCCAGATGTTTTTCCAGCATTGTGGTCCGAAAAAACCTCGGGGCATCTGTCATCGCCCTTAGAGCCTTCGCTTGCATGATTCTTATTTTATAAAGATGCGTCTTCGCTGCACATCCCCAGACTTGAACGGCGTATGTCCATATAGAGATTATCATTGCCTTGTACAACAAGACTTTACTGCGTAGGGGAAGCTTCCTGCCGAGTAAAAGTAAAAGAGATAGCTATGATCACCAAGATGTCTAAAGACTACATATTCCATATTTTGAACAACGATTTGGACATGGAAAAGCTCTCGGCACGTTGGGCAACAGTTTTTTGAGATAGTCGTGGAGTAATATATACCGATTATCTGGAGAAACGAAAAACGATCACGGGAGGGTACTACGAAGAAAATGTTCAGAAATTAAGGCCTTTTTGAACAGCTCAAGTGCTGACGCACAGCTGGGAGAAGTGGAGACTTAAAAGGATACTATATTGAAAAGTAATATAATAAAATAAAATTTTAAAGCTGTTGTCAGGCCAGAAACTTTTCGGACCGCCCTCGTTCATATATGCGGCATGTGCCAGATTTTGAGCCAAACCTATTTAAATAGTAGTTCAGCTCTGTAGCTGATTTGATCATTTGGAAATTTGGGTGGAGTGCAAAAGAAATAGCCTTCCCTGAATAGCCGATTCCAGAAAGTGTTGACATTGATGAAGTGTGGAACGCAAAAGATTTCATAAAAATATCAAGAGAGCTGGTGTCAGGGGATAATGGGTGGAACGCCTAGAATTGCTTTGATTACTTAGATTTGAAGGGGTCTGAATGAGTGGCAGTTATAAAATCGATAAGACTAATAATACTGGAAGAGTCTTAGAGATAGCTGGAGTGATTGGCCAAGCCTAAGGCAATAACATAGGCAATAACACGGGTTATTAACTAAAAACAAAACGGATTGTCCAAATGAGTTTATGGTCCTCCGATATTGAGCACTTGAGTGGCGTGCCTATAAATACTGAATCGTACGAATCGATCGCTTGAAGTGAGCGAATCCCAAAAACGAAATCCGAACTACCCCGAGTAAATCAATCTACAGTAGCGAGATGTACGCCCAAGTGTGCGTACTCCTCCTGGCCGTTGGCTTCAGCCAGGCCTTTATGTCCGAGCCCGTGGTTCTACCGCAGGAGCATTTAATGCGGCTCGTGCTGCAGACGCGTGATGTCGGAACCGACGCTTCCCACGCTCTCGAGTGCCTTGCCTACTATATGGCGGAGATGAACGCGGTCGGAGAGAAATTTGATACGGAAACAAAGGAGTGCATCAGCGCGGCGCAGCTCAAGGTGGAAGCCATCAACGATGACACCCAGCCCAACCGTACCGCCATCGACAATTCCGCCGAGAGCTCTTGTCAAGCCCTCAAGGAGTGCACCTCTATTGATGTCGCCGAGAATTACTTTGCGTGCACCGCCCAAGCCGTAAGTTGAAATCGCCCCAACCCAAACAGAAGTAATCACACGCTGTGCTTTATATTCGTTTTTGCAGGGTTCCGAAAACGCCAAGTCCATGTTCACCATCTCTGCCAATTCGAACGAGCTGGTGGCCCAAATCAAGGAGACGTACCGCCAAATCCAGGTGTGGCAATACGATTGCACCAACAAGACGCAGCGCGAATATGCCGAGAACTCTTCTGCCGTCTACGAGGATATGAGCGCCTGCATGTCCGGAGCTGATATTCCAACGACGGGACCAAGCACATCCGCTTCTCCCACAGACTCAACAGAGAGTTCTACAGAGTCGTCAACAGAGAGTTCTACAGAGTCGTCAACAGAGAGTTCTACAGAGTCGTCAACAGAGAGTTCCACTGAGTCGTCAACAGAGAGTTCTACAGTTACCACTTCCACCACCGAAGGCAACAAGGAGTCGCCGCCTGAAGAGGATTTGAATCATCTGATCAGCAAGATTGAGAGCAACGGAAACAGAGACGTGAAACAGATTTTGAAGAATATTCAGAAGTGGCTCAAGCAAAACTAAGACTTTAGTTGCTTAAACATTCAATTTAACAATAAAGAAAGCATAAATGTATTTTTATCTTAACTATTTATTGAAAAAAAAAATATAAAAAACTGATTATTCTATTGTTATGTAGATGGGTGAGTTTTAGGGAGATTCCACCGGTTTTTTTAGTTTTTAAAAAGTCACGTTGATATCGTTTATACCCTTGGATTGGTGTTCAATAAAAATGAAATAATAATAGCCAGAGGCCACCTGATGAATCATTGAATAGCTATAGGTTTGGTGATAGTGATATAGAAAAGACAAGAGTATAAAAGTGTTATCTGGCAAGTCCTCGATAAAGTAGTACATTTTAGTCTTACGTTCAGCGTGACCAAAGCAATTAAAAATGGCGTAAAGATAAGAATTACACATGTCAAACACTGAAAAAATAAGTTGTAAAGCCAAGAATATATTCTGGAACGGGAGCACGGGTCGTTTATTCTAGAAGGAACAATAAAATCTATGATTATCTTAATGTTCAGATAAGATTCTAGCTAATATTATCATTATTTGAGATCGTAGGTATTAAGTTAGCCATTTCTTAGAACGGTGGTATATCCCGCAGTGCAGGAACTTTTATTAGAACACCCGTGACCATGAGACATTCGATATTTCGGAGCTGTTAAGTCAGAACAAAACTTATTAAAAACCAAATCGGAAGGAATCACGGCAACGATGTGAGGTACAAAATAATAAGTTAAGTAGCTTTTAATCAGGCCGTAATAAGACATTCGAGCGCTATTTCCTTTTGACCACAAAATCTGATAATCATGGGCTATAAAAATCAGAACCTCACCCGAGGGGCTTCCAGTAATATTCTTAGGTCCGCCATTCGCGTATACGTAAACTCCCAAGGATCACGCGCTTTTCCAGCCATGTTGGCAGCCAGCTGCAGCGCCCTGCTGCCCAAGCACCCAGCGGACCTCGCCTCCATGCTGTCCCATCAGCAGTTCGCCATGAGCCGCATGATCTCCACCTTCGACGCCCGCGCCGATGACTCCGCGCTGATCAACGACTGTTTCAACCACTACCTGAACGACCAGAGGGAGGTCATCGTTAACTACAACCAGCACTATGCATTAACACCGCCCAGACCTCCAGGGAAGCCCTGACCGCCGAGAGCGCCTCAGAGCGTCTGAGCCTCCTGGACCGCACTAACGCCATGTGCACGAGCCTTACCAATTGCGACGCCGAAGTCGATGGTTTGAAGTTCTTTGACTGCTACCGACTTGCCGTACGTATAGGTTGAAGTTTTCTTCAAAGAAATCCCATCTAATCTGACAACATTTCAGTCCTCCGACAGCTACAAGACCATGTTCACCTTGAACAGTGACTCCAACCTGGACTTTAACCGCATCAGCGCCAGTTACATCGAGACTGACCTGACCGACTGCGTGGATATCGCCCGTGTGGAATATGCCCACGACATGGACTCTTGCGATGAGCACCTCACTGTTTGCTTAGCTGGAGGAGAGGTGCCTTCCACAGAGAGTTCCACAGCATCGACCAAAGAGAGTTCTACAGAGTCGTCAACAGAGAGTTCCACTGAGTCGTCAACAGAGAGTTCCACTGAGACTTCAACAGAGACGGAAGCTCCCATCAGCACCGCTGCTCCTTCTACCCCTGCTCCTTCAACCGCTGTTCCTTCCACACCTGCTCCTTCAACCGCTGCTCCTTCCACCCCTGCTCTTTCAACCGCTGCTCCTTCAACCGCTGCTCCTTCAACCGCTGCTCCTTCCACGCCTGCTCCTTCAACCGCTGCTCCTTCCACCCCTGCTCCTTCCACCCCTGCTCCTTCAACCGCAGATCCTTCCACCCCCGCTCCTTCAACCGCAGATCCTCTTCCCACTAATGCTCCAATCACCGAAGAGTCACCGAACGCACCAGAAGAGGATATTGAGAAGGCCTTGCCGATGGCTCACAAGGGAACTTGGCGCCTCTTTAAGCGCTTCTTCTAAGAAGCTAAGGTCGTGCTCTGTTTCAACGATTCCCAATTTAATTATTGCGCCCATGAGGAAACTGAAGCCAGAAATAGGGCCTAAATAAAACAGTTGCTAAAATGTAGAATACTTTTCAGTTCTCCTCGAAATTGCTGTTGTCCGTGCCTGCACATTGGGGATACGAGTATTTTCTTACCGACGTATCTTGAGAAATTCGGTTAATCGAAGTAGATAAGGGGCAGAACTCACTCGAAGGTCTACTGGCTACCAGAACGTGTAAGAGATCGGATTAGACAGGTTTGAGCTACGGAATAACACTTGCAATCAATGAGAACGCCAGCAAAGAGATAAAGAAACACCTGAACTTGTCAAATGCTGATACTATACTCATAAATTGTGTAAGCTAGTGGTACAGTCCGACCTGGCATCGAAGAACATTTGAAACATTATTATATTCCTCGAATTTTTTAAGTAATTCTGCTTAGCAGTTGAGTACTTTTCAAGTAGTTGCGCGGGTTCCGCTTCAACAAGCCGGACTGTATATTTGTTGGGCTTCGATCGGGACAATAAAATGGATGGGGGAATTGCTAGGAACTGATCAATTAGACACTTCCCGGGCAATACAAGATACTGGATTGAGTCCGCTATCGGGGCAGCAGCACCGTCGAGGCGGCATTTGAGATCTGCGGCCAAATGAATTCAGTACGAGAACACAAGCGACTAGGCGAAACCATCTGTCGCCAAATGCGGCTGGCTCTGCTTATGCTGGGCCTATGGGCGGTGCGGACGCAGGCCCTGGGTTTTGACTGGCTGACCCCTATGCCTGACATTACCATCGATGAGTGCCTTTGATCTGTGCGAACAGACGGCCAACGAGACGAAAATTGAGCTCTGTATAGACGAGGAGGTGGAGCGACTACAAATTGAGCTGGGCGCCAGCGAAGTGTGTGGCAATCTCCACATCTGTGACACCCTGGAGAATGATCTCGATTACTTCAAGTGCATCAGCGATAATGTAAGTTGTAGGAGTCTAACTTCTTTCTCTGTCTCTAATCCACCATTTCAATGCCGCAGGGGAGTCGCAATATTGTCATTCTCTCCGAAATCACATACAATTCCACCAGTGCTGTCACGCGACTTCGGGAGGACTACGATGATGTGTATCGCACCTATCTACTCTGCACCCTGGACGCCCAGAGGAACTACATGGAAAACCTGCGTGAGGCCTACACGGAGATCAGCCAGTTCCGACTCGACGCAGGCGATTATTTGGATTAAAGAGCACAGATATGTGTGGTAGATTAACCCAAGCTTCAATGTTCTTCACTCTGCTGCAGGCATTGGTCCAGGTCTCGAAAGACCCGGTCCGTCCCCTCCGCATAGCTGTGCTCGGTGCGATTCGTGCACAGGTAGTGCTCCACATCGATGGTGCTCAACTGCTGGGTCAGGCTGAGGGCATCCTCTGAGGCGTTGTATGAAATAGTATACACAGTGGCCAACTGCTGCTTGGACTGCTTGGACAGATGGGGGTTAGATTCAGGCTATACCTTGCCGGCCAGCTACTCACCATTTTGGCAAAGCAGTTGAAGAAGTCCAAGGCGTCGGAAATATCCAAACAGTGGTCTATAAATGCACTTATGCCCATGGCAGCTTCCCGAAGTTGATTCTGCGCCGCACTGACATTCGTGTCCAGCGACTGGCGTTCACTTGTGGACTTCTCCAGGCAGCTGCTGTAGCTTTTCGACCAGGTGGTACCCTGGCTCTCCAATTGTGGCAAGTAGCGAGCGAAACATTGCTTGTGGTGGTTTCATTGGTTTCCAGATAGGAGAACAGGTTCTTCACAGTCTTGGGCTGTTCATCTACTGCCTGCAAGGAAAAATTACTTTGGTAAATTGGCTGTCCGCAAATAGAAAGGACACGAAGCATTGCTTGGTGGTGGTTTCATTGGTTTCCAGATAGAAGAACAGGTTCTTCAGAGTCGTGGGCTGTTCATCTACTGCCTGCAAGGAAAAATTACTTTGGTAAATTGGCTGTCCGCAAATAGAAAGGACACGTCTTCAGCCTACCCCCAGGCACATCGCTGGGACCAGACCCAGCACCAGCAGTATGATAATAGCCGCAGTTGTCATGTCTCTGCTAACGCTCGACTGACATTGATGCAAGGTTTGTTTATATGCTGGCTTATCGGACCTTCTGCAAATATCGATTCAGTGTCTCTAAAACTGTGGAAAATATGTAGCATACGTTTGTGCGAGAACAAGAAAGTTAATACCTTGAGTGACATGTTCTAAGATTCGTAAGCTGTTTGCAACGCACTGCAGGAGACATCTCCGGCCCCATAACATTACGGTTATTATAAATGAAAAGATAAATAAGGGACTTGCATGGACTAGATCCAAGGGAAAGTCTGAAAATGATTGAAATGCTTTTCGATTCCCAGTACACGGTTTGATTTGACTTTTGACCGTACTTGTTTTTTTTTGGGAATTCCTATAATAATTGGAGCCAACGACTTCCACTATAGATCTATTTTACAAAGCCCAAAAGCTGCCGGATTCCGTTGGACAAGTTAAAAGTGATGGACATTTTATTGTAAGCGCTCCCGCACTCCTTATCAGTCGTTAACGCTTTCTCGATTTGACCCTGACGACACATGAATGGCATCCACTCGATTGAAATGCACAAGCAAAGCAATTTGGGACTCCGGGTATTACGCATACAACTTAATGCTTCCTAATTGATGGCCGCCCAACCGCAGACTAATTGCAGAGACAGAGCAGAAAAAATTCACGAAAATTCACTAAAGTTCATCGAGGCAAACAGATCAATCATCCGCCCCCAGTCGCGGCGGTACCATCAAGTATATAAAGCTTTGGAGCTTCCTGGCTGCCACCGACAGTAAAATCAGAACCACCGAACAACATGAAGCTTCTCAGCAGTGTGCTAATCCACGCCAGCGTGCTCGTCGCCCAAGTAATTAGCCCCCCTCCATCTCCCTTCCCCATTCGATCTCGGAATTGAGGGCAGTAGAGAATTTCCAATTGATTCGCAGGCCAAGCCGGGAGCCGTGCAGACGCAACTGCAGAGCGCCCTGGACCAATACCTGGCGCACGCTCAGGACTTCGATACCACCATCACGGCCGACGTGACCACGCAGTGCTTCAGCTTGTATTTGCCGATGCTGAACGAGGTGGCTGCCACCTTCTCTAGCTCGTACAAGTCCTGCGTCAATACCGCCAGCGCAGAGGCGGCCAATCTGACCACTCAGGCCGCCAAACAGCAGACGATCTTCCAGCAGGAGGTCACCTCTCTGCAGTGCCTTCACCACCTGCGACAGCGACAACGACACGAGCACCTTCTTCACCTGCTACTCCAAAGCGGTGAGTACCGATCCCGAGGGCCAGGGCGGAACAGTGCTCTGCCTGTACTGACTCCGAACTATGCTCCGCAGGCCAAAAGCGACGTCTCCCTCATCTACGATATTGCCACCAATTCCGCCAGCTCGGCCAGCAGCCTAAGTGAGAGCATGAAGGCAATTCAGGCCACGGAATACCAGTGCACCAACACCACCGAGAGCAACTACGTCCGTGACACGGCCGCCACATACGACCTCCTCGACAGTTGTCTTAAGTTGTCCCCCCGTCTCCACTGCCGCGCCCTCCCCTTCTACCAACGGCCCCGTGGCTAGCTCGAGCGGGGCTCCTACCAGTACTGTCAGCACTCTGGCTCCAACAACGGACGCTCCGGCCAGCAGCGCCGTCCCAGTGACTACCGCTGCCCCCGGCACTTCAGGTAATGTGACCACTCCTGCTGCCGGCACCCCAGCCGCAGCATAGGTCCATCGTTCGTTCTCTTTCGTAGTGATCAGACGCGTTTTTGTTTTGCGCTCCGCATTTTTTCCTTTTGTTTTGAATAAACAGCCGGTGTTTTCCTAAATAAACCTTAATTAACTTCCTAACCAGCCAACAATCTGGAAACCTATTCTATTCCGCGAGTGCATGCCTTGATTTGTGTTAAAACATTATTTAACTTATTTTTTTTCGGCGTCGGCTTGTAGTGTTTGTGTTGTTGCAGTGAGTGAGTACGATTAAATGGCTTAAATCTTTGCTCTAAACTGTCTGCGAAGATATCAGCCTTTTGCTGACTGGAGTAGCACCAACCGCCTGCTGGATTTTTAATTGGCGATTTAGGCATGACTACTCTTTTAAATCGGCTTGTAAGCTTCCAGAGAGTATAGTTGAAAGATGCATCGGGGCCAGCTTTTTCTAAAATGTTATCAATGCTCGTCTGCTTGACTTTTGCAAACGGTTTGATAGTCTCAAGTAGATTTGATGAACTCGAGTATCACCCGTTCTCGCATACTCTCTTCTTACTCTTCTTTTCAGGCGCAGGAGTGCTACGGCACTTGGGGGAAGAGTATCTTGTCGTCGTTGGCTTGGTGAACATTGGTTTACAGGCGCAGCAGAAGATGCAGCCAATATTACGTTTCTCATAAATATCGAGATTGCTACTATCTAGTTCGGCTTGAAATACTTCAACGCAAGAGCCTCGAGGGAGAATTTGTTGCTTCATAGTTTTGATTTGAGGAGAATGATGCACTGATGCTACAATTGGCAGGTGATCCGAGGAGAGTTCATATTTAGTTTCGACTGACAGCTTGTTTTGCGCAATCCCGTTGACAATGAAAAAGTCGAGAGCAGAAGGTGTAAGGCGAGTGTTGTATGAGAAGAAAGTTGCCTCGCCAGTGGCAAGGATTTCGCATGTGCTACTGACGATGGCCTCTTGCAATCGCTTCCCTCGACAGCATGATCTGACGTTACCCCACCATGGGTGCTTTGCGTTAAAGTCACCGCCTGCGATGAATCTGTTCCCCAGGCTAAGAAAAAGTTGCTCAAAATCAGTTGTACTCCAAGGTTGGTTGGGTGGCAGGTATATTGAGGAGATCTTGATGCATCCAACATTAGTCGGCACACTCACGCTGGCAACTTGTATGTTTATCTTGGACATAGGTTCGTTCTGAGTATGGGCAATGGACGATCGTATGAACAGAGCAGAGCCACTTTTCGATGTTCCACTGGGATGATCAGCGTAATATTGATCGTATCCTGGTACGAATGCTCTCCGACCAGGGCGCATATGTGTCTCTGTTATCAACATTACATCGATTTTATTAGCATTAAGGAAAAGTCTAAGTTCTTCAATGTTCTTGACTAGCCCTCGTGCATTCCATAATCCGATTTTTAATTGAAGCTTGTTCATTTTGAAATAAGCTTCTGTACCAGGTCGCGGAAGGCTTTGTTTGCCTCCATCGTATCCTGTATTAGTTTGAACATTTGATCCATTCTACTATTAAGGTCGTTTATAGCTTTTTCTAATATTTTGAATTTGCTACTAAAATGTTGATCTTCAGCACCATAAAACAACCGGGAGCTGTCATGTAATGTGTTCACGTTAATATTTTTCTCTGCACGCGGTCTTGTTATGTCTGCATAGGAGAACCCACTCCTCACATTGGCATTTGAGATGACTTGCGATCCGACTGGGTGGTTTTTATTTTTGCTACTGGCAGGCATTCCATCTTCTGGTAGTCTGGCTGTCGGCTTAAGCTTCTTGCTGAGTTCAATTCGGACTGAACAACTTTTATAGCTAGATAGGTGATCTTCGCCGCAGTTTGCACAAATGGATTTGTTACTAAGACTTAGTTCGCACGATTTTGATCCAGTATAGTGGTCGCCAGAGCATTTTCCACAGACTGGCTTTTTAAGGCAGAAGTTTCGCGTATGTCCAAAATCTTGGCATCTAAAGCACTGCACCAATTCTTTACTGTGCTTTGCCTTAATTACTGTTACTCTGTGCCTTCCAATTTGAGTAATCTTAAGTGCCTCTGCAATATTTGGTGTTTTCTTTAGGTTCACGTAGAACATACTCTGTCTTGTTTTTAAGTTATTTATTTCATGATCATCCTCTTCATTTATTTCAATATTACGCCAGTTTGGCTTCCTGGTCGGTGAACGTGTGCTCAATTAAGTGTTTTGGTACATTTGGATGGATATCTCGAATAATCAATCTGTACGGCGTATCCTCTCTCAACTGATGGTGCCAGAATTCACAGTCTTGCTTCGTCAGCATTTCAATAACTGTTCGAAAAGCTTGGGAATTTTTTGCATATATACGCGAATCTCCAAATCTGGATGTGCGAATGACATACTCATCAGCTGGAATTACAGAATTGAGGGCGTCTTCGAGTTTGTCCATTTTATTCACTTGCGGCACGCAAATAGCTGGAGGCTTAGGCACTATGCTTGGCTGCTGCTCATTGCTAGCTTCGTTTGCTACTAGCCCATGTTGCTCTTCTTCGTCCAGTTCTATGACAGATTCAGCTTCTTCAGATAGCGCTGCATAGCGATTATTTAGAAGTGCTACTGAAGGGGTAGTAGCAGGTGTAAAATTTTGGCGGCCCTTGAATGCGTGATTTTTTGGAATAGCTGGGTGTGTATTTTTTTGAATTGTTTTTGAGACTTTATCAGCTCTTTTTTGCTTTTTACTAATAGAGACCATCGGCATCTGAAAGCTACAATCTTTTCCTTGGGATACTTTTTTGGCTAAGCTTGAAGTAGACGCCTCAGCTCTCGAGGTGCTCGGTACTGAACATATGCTGCCAGTTACGGTATTTGCCATTGAGTAATTCGCTGGACATTTCCCTGTTGAAAAAGATAGTGTGCTCGTGGTAATAGTGCTTGTAGTCGTTGCGATCAAGCTACTATTGTAGTTAGGCGTTCCAATTGCCTTATATAGGTCTTTAGACAAGCTGGCACGCAATTCTGCAGGTGCACCAGCTATTTTCCTCATCTTATCAGTCGCTGAAAGCTTATCACTAAGCTGGGAATGATCAGGTGAGTCTACGTCCATTTTTTGGCACTTCACGAAATTTGCTTGTTACAAATTTGTGATTGCCTAGCATCAAGAATTCTTGCTGCTAAGAAAAGTTGAGCTTTTGTTGCCCTTCGTTTGCGGCTGCGCGCAGGGCGAGGGCAAAAGCTTGCCCGCTGTACGACACCTTACTTCGCTTACTGTTCTTTGTTGTTCTCGTGTTACCGACACCGCTACGCAGTTTCTAAAAATAGAATCTCGTGCGAGATAAGCACACAGAATGCACTTTGCGATTATTTAGAAACTTCAATGCGCGACACGTCCGTCTTCGACGAATGTATGGAAAGAACTCCATATATTATGGTTACACTTCAAATTTCAACACTTTTGCTTAAGCATAATATTTTGTGATTACAAATCCCAGTGGAACATCGAAAAGTGGCTCTGCTCTGTTCATACGATCGTCCATTGCCCATACTCAGAACGAACCTACGTCCAGGATAAACATACAAGTTGCCAGCGTGAGTGTGCCGACTAATGTCGGATGCATCAAGATCTCCTCAATATACCTGCCACCCAACCAACCTTGGAGTACAACTGATTTTGAGCAACTTTTTCTTAGCCTGGGAAACAGATTCATCGCAAGCGGTGACTTTAACGCAAAGCACCCATGGTGGGGTAACGTCAGATCATGCTGTCGAGGGAAGCGATTGCAAGAGGCCATCGTCAGTAGCACATGCGAAATCCTTGCCACTGGCGAGGCAACTTTCTTCTCATACAACACTCGCCTTACACCTTCTGCTCTCGACTTTTTCATTGTCAACGGGATTGCGCATAACAAGCTGTCAGTCGAAATCAAATATGAACTCTCCTCGGATCACCTGCCAATTGTAGCATCAGTGCATCATTCTCCTCAAATCAAAACTATGAAGCAACAAATTCTCCCTGGAGGCTCTTGCGTTGAAGTATTTCAAGCCGAACTAGATAGTAGAATCAACCTCAACACGGAAATAAAAAGTCCCGATGATATAGAAGATGCAATCTCGATATTTATGAGAAACGTAATATTGGCTGCATCTTCTGCTGCGCCTGTAAACCAATGTTCACCAAGCCAACGACGACAAGATACTCTTCCCCCAAGTGCCGTAGCACTCCTGCGCCTGAAAAGAAGAGTAAGAAGAGAGGCCCCGATGCATCTTTCAACTATACTCTCTGGAAGCTTACAAGCCGATTTAAAAGAGTAGTCATGCCTAAATCGCCAATTAAAAATCCAGCAGGCGGTTGGTGCTACTCCAGTCAGCAAAAGGCTGATATCTTCGCAGACAGTTTAGCCAAAGATTTAAGCCATTTAATCTTACGTCTGCTGTTACACGAAGGGCCGTCGAGCTACAATTGGAAATGCCATTTCAAATGTCCTTGCCAGCAAGCCCAGTCTCATTTCAAGAGGTGGTGCAGCAAATTAAGAAGCTGAAGGCCAAAAAATCCCCTGGTGAGGACCTGCTGGACAACAGGACTTTAAAACTTCTGCCTAAAAAAGCCCTGCTATTTATAGTGCTGCTCCTCAACAGCATTCTTAGGATAGGACACTTTCCTACCTGCTGGAAGATGGCGATAATCTCCATGGTACCTAAGCCAGAAAAACAACACACAGAAGTCGATGGCTACAGACCAATTAGCCTGCTCTCAGCGCTAGGGAAGATGGCGGAAAGTATGATACTGAACCGCATCATGCAGCTTGAACCTGTAAAGAAAAAAATTCCAAAGTGGCAGTTTGGATTTAGACAAGGTCACGGCACGCCAGAACAACTTCATCGAGTGGTCAACTTCGCGCTTGATGCAATGGAGCAAAAAATGTATTCGGTAGCTGTGTTTATGGACATTCAACAAGCGTTTGACAGGGTGTGGCATGACGGCCTCCTCTTTAAGCTGAGAAACATATTGCCGCCGCAGCTATTCCAGCTGGTGAGTAGCTTTCTAATGGACAGAAGTTTTAGAGTTGTTGTAAATGGAGCAAAATCATCGAAGCGCCCAATCTGTGCAGGCGTCCCACAAGGCAGCGTTCTTGGACCAACGTTATATACCCTATATACAGCCGATATGCCTTCCTCAAGGGTAATAACTGGGTTGGACGAGGACGATGTGTTGATAGCAACCTACGCGGATGACACTGCAGTGCTGACCAGAAGTCCAAGCATAAATCTAGCTACGGAAGCTCTGCAACAATATGTGAGCAGCTTTGAGGTCTGGGCTCAGAAATGGAACATAGGCATCAACAGCAGCAAATGTGCTAATGTTACTTTTGCTACGAGAACACTTTCTTGCGGAGGCATTAATATGCTGGGCTCCACACTTACGCACAAGTGCTCGTACAAATACCTGGGTGTTGTACTCGACAGGTCACTAAATTTCAAAACCCATGGTTCGACAGTCGGTGATGGCGAAAGCGGGAAAGATGGCGTGGCTACTTGCACCAAGAAATAAGCTGTCGCTGTACAGCAAAGTCACGATATACAAGTCCATCCTCAGCCCCATATGGAAATACGCACTTCAAGTCTACGGCATCGCGGCAAAAACCAACTTAAATAAAATTAGAGTTGCTCAGTCAAAAATTCTACGACGAATATGCAATGCTCCATGGTACATACGAAACAGCGACATCGAGAGGGACCTAAAGGTTCCCAAAGTGGGCGATGTTATACAATTACATGCAGCATGGTACTTGCAACGACTTGGTGGTCACCCTAATGCGCTAGCCAGACGTCTAATTAACCCGCCAAGGAAAAGAAGACTCAAAAGGTGTCATCCACTGGATCTCCCTACTAGATCCCTCCTATAACATCTCATTAACTTTTTGTAAATATTGTAAATAATGTATGTACCTACTCCATATATGTAACATTAAGTTTATGTATGTATCTCCTGTGATCAATTGTTTTTCCCCTTAAATGTAAAACTAGATTAAGTTGCCACGAAAGGTAGCAGTAAACTTGTTTACAAAAAAATACAAATTTTCCACATGAAAAAAAAAAAAAAAAGTGAGTGAGTACGCATTACATTGCATTGCAGTCCGCTCTCTTCTGTTAGCTTTTGTTGTGTTATCACTCTCTCCCTATCACCTAAACTTAAATAACTGTTCTTTCTCTCTCGCTCTCGTAACTTTCTGTTCAGTAGCTCTCTCTCTCTCATTAGCTGCTGCTGCAACTGTTCTCCTCTCCTCCTATTAGCGTTTGTCTGGCACACTGGTTTGATAGCCATTTATTTTGAAATATTATTTGATTCTAATTTTGTTCAATTTCTTATTATTGTGATGTACCTATTTCAGGCTGAGGTAAGCTCAGTCCCGTCCAGTGTTCAATCCACAAGAAATTTGTAGGAATGTGATGCAACCTTAAGGGCGTCGTCAGGGGGCGGCCTGTCGTAGAGAGGTGGGTCGGGGCTAGAATGGGCGTCGCTCGTCGTGTATACGAAACGACTGTGTGGACTCGGGGCGGGGCGACGTCGGTGCCCCGGCTAATTGGGGTGAACTTACGCAATCGGGTGTTTTTACTTTGATAATTTGACACTTTATTGTATTTCTTAGCGGTTTCAATGAACTTATTTTTAATTGGGCGCCGATGCCTTCTGGTGAGTTCCGGGTACCGCGTCTGTACTCCGGGCCGGGTCTCTGCGTAAGTTGCTATGGTACCACGTCCGTACTCTGAGCCGGGTCTCTGCGTAAGTCGTTCTTAGGTTCTCGTCGCCGTCTTTTTATAGGCCCGTATTGCTGGGTCGGCGGGTTTGACAAATGCACTTCCGCGTCGGGGCGCACTTTGCCGTTCTTGTTGATCGTTGCAGATTTTGGCGGCGCCGACTTTCCTCCGTCGATGAACCCGGAAAACCGCACTCGGCCGATGGCCTGGCTTGGGGTGGGGGAAAGCTCGTGTAACCTGATGTCTTTGGTCATCGTTCTAGAGTCGGCGCGTGTTGATCGTTGGTTGCTTGCGGAGGGGGCGCTTGTTGTGGGGTGCGGTGCGATGCGCTCATTATAGGTCGGTGGACGGATTGTATCGAAACCTTTTAGGTTCGTTACACCCTCCCCTTTCTTCCGCGGCGAGAGTTACGAGGACTCGCGGGTCGGGCTCTTGTGGTTTCTTCTGTGGTCTGCGTTGGGGGTTTCCTCGTTCTCTTCGCTTCGTCGGCGGATTTGTGGGGCGCGCGGTCGTGAGCGTTACGTTACTTCTCTCGCTGGCGTCGGCGCTGTTCGATTAATTGGTGGTCGCGCGGTTCGCTGCGCTTGCATTCTCGGCGGTATTGTGCCATCGGCCTCGTTTTTATGCCGGTGCTGTCTTTTGGTCGGGTGCCCCAGGTTTCGCTGACTCAGTGGCGCCGTGGTTGGGGCGCCGGGTTGAGGTCTCGTTGCTTTCTTCGTGGATGTCAGCATTCTCGAGTAGGTCGGTGGGTTCTTCGGACTCGTGGTCGTGGAACTCTCTCAGGTCGTTGATATTTGCGGTTTTGTGTTTCCGGCTTTCGCGGTGTTGTAATTTGGCGATGTTTGGTGATGGAAAACTCTTGACCCGGTAGGGGCCGTCGAACTTCGGGGCTAGCTTTGCCGCAAAGCCCTCGGCGGCGTTTGAGAGGTGGTGTTGGCGTAGTAGTACCAACGATCCGACGGCGGGGCGCCATAGTCGCCGGCGGAGGTTGTAATGTCTCCCTTGTTCTTGACTGGCTCTCTTTCAGCCTCGTCGCTTTGCTGGTGGCCGTCTTTGGCGTACTCCCTGTCCCGGGCGTGACTTCGTCGTAGAGGGCGCCGGGGAGTCGGGGCTCTCTTCCTTGCAGGAGGAAGGCGGGGCTGAATCCGGTCGTCTCGGAGACGCTGGAGTTGATCGCCAATGTCATCTCGGGTAGGAGCTCGTCCCATGTATTCTGGTGGTCGTCGACGAACTGGGCGATCAACGTTTTCACAGTCCGATTGGCTCTCTCCGTCGGGTTTTTTTGGGGCAATACGGGGCTGTGTGTTGCAGCTCCACGCCTGCGCTTCGCATGAATGTTCTGAACGATCGGCTGGTGATCTGGGTTCCGTTGTCGCAGACGAATAGTTTCGGCACGCCGAAGCTGCTCAGTATTCGTTCTCTGAAGGCTCGTTCGAGGTTCGCCGTTGTCGCTTTCTTGAGGGGTACCAGTTCGACCCACTTGGAGAAAGTGTCGAAGAATACCAGTAAGATGGTGTTCCCGTGCTTGGACTGTGGTAATGGTCCGACGAAGTCGGCACACAGGGTGGCGAAGGGTTCTTCGGCTTTACGTGTGAGCATCCTGCCCACGGCCTTGCGCTGCGTGGCTTTGAACTTCTGACAGATTACGCAGCCCTGCACGTACCGTCGCACGTCTCTGTGTAGTCCTGCCCAGTAGTATCGTTGTGTTGTCCTCAGGATGGTTTTCCGGACGCCAAGGTGTCCTGCCGTTGGTTCGTCATGGCATTCGCGGAGTACTCTCGTCCGGGCGTTTTTGGGCACGCAAAGTTTCCACGGTATGCGGTCGTCGTCGTCGGCTCCGTGTCCTAGATAGCGGTATAGCTGCCCATTTTCGAACGTGTAGTCTGGGTACTTCTGGGGTTCGTCTTGGACTTGTTGGATCCTTTGTTTAAGCCAGGTGTGTCGTCTTCCTCAATGCGGGAGAGGGTCTCCACTGGTTGTTTTGACAGTGCGTCGGCGACTACGTTCTGGTTGCCGGCCCGATAGTGCACGTCGTATTGGTATTGCTGTAGTTCGAGCGCCCATCTTGCTACTCTACCGTAAGGGCTCTCGAGGGTGCCAGATGATCGGTTATGACGTCGAATCGGTAGCCTTCGAGATAGCATCGCAGTTTTCGGATCGCCCAGATGACGGCAAGGCATTCCTTGTCGGTGGCCGAGTAGTTTTCTTCTGCCTTGTTGAGGCGTCGACTGACGTATGCGATGACCCGCTCTTTCCCTTCGATCTCTTGGGTGAGGACCGCGCCTACTCCAAGGTTGCTTGCGTCCGTCTGCAGGGAAAATTTGACGTTAAAGTCAGTGCAGGCGAGTACCGGTGCGGTGGTGTGCAGTGTTTTCAGATCGTCGAAGACGTCTTGTTGTTCTTGACCCCATGTCCATGCTTTCCCTTTCTTCAGCAGCAGTGACTTTGGTTGGACTACGGTGGCAAAGTTTGGGACAAATCTGCGGTACCACCCGGCCATGCCTACGCATTGTCGTAGCTCCTTACGGTTGGTCGGCGGCCTCAGATCCTTTACGGCTGCGATTTTGTCGGGGTCCGTGTGGATACCTTCTTCGCTGATCATGTGGACCCGGTATTTTATCCTGCGTTGGAAGAAGGCGCACTTGTCCGTGTTGACCCGTAGGTTTGCCTTCCGCAGTAGTGCGAAAACTTCTTTCACGTTGTTCAGGTGTTCCTGGAAGCTTTTCCCGACGATGATGATGTCGTCGAGATATGCGAACGCGAATGGTTCCATGTCTGCGCCGATAACGGCGTCGAGGGTCCGTTGAAACGTGGCTCCCGCGGAGTGTAAACCGAAAGGCATTACTTTCCATTGGAATAATCCTCGGCCGGGTATCGTGAATGCCGTGGCTTCCCGGCTGTCGCGGGCCATTGGTATCTGCCAATACCCGTTTTTATACCCGATACTCAAAATGAGTATTGGGGTATGTTCGGAGCAGAACCCAGCCGATTAGCTGCTTGCCGAATAGCACCTAATTCTTGGCCCTCAGCCGCTTATTTTGTTTGTTACTTATGTCTATGTCACTCATTTGTTTGTTAAAGCTTTGCGCTTGCTTGCCCTGCTAAACGCTCTCTGCCAGCTCGCTCTTCGCTATCTCCGCTTTGCGTCTGCCTACCGACGTCGGCCGAGCGAAGCTGCGCTTAGCGATCGGAGCGGCAATGTAAAGGGAAGGCAAGCCACACTTGCAATTTGGATGTCACGCATTAAAGAACATATCGTAATTTTATTTCTGCGCCGAGTTTTGTTTAATTCGAAATAATTAGTCGGCCGATTGGGGATAAAAAACATTATCTCCACATAAAATTTGGTGACCCCGACGTGATCTCTGAGTTGCAGTGTCAATTAATAATCATTCGCGATCGACATTCGTTAGCCCTAGCAAATTTTCGGCGGTTAAGCACAATTCGGTGCTAAAACACACTTACATACACCTACATACACGCATTGCTGGCTATTAATTTCTCTGTCGCGACAATTCGGTCAGTGCAGTGCGGTAGGCAGTGCAGCGAACTCACTAATACACACAAGCGGAGTACAAAGCGGAATCGGACAGCTCGCACAGCCGCACAGCTAAAGGCATTAGCTGTAATCCCTTTGCTTTCGGTTCCCACGTTTATACGTATACAGGGTGTCTTTTTCGGTCGTGCTGAGTGACTCTTTTAAAACCTCAACATGGCAGCACCAGAGCCTACCAATGTCGCGAACGCAGCAATGCCGAGTGATGTAGATTTCTACAAGCACAAGGCCGAGTCCATCGCGCGCCAACTAAAGGCCATGGATCGCTTTCTTACCAAGGAAGAGCTTGCCGAGTTAGATGAGGCAGAACTTCAAGCTCGCTTAGAGCAAATCGAGCGAATGAATGCGGATTTCGATGCCGCTCAAACGAGCCTTGAAAGGCTGGATTTCCTGCAGTTAGCCCATGATGCCCGGCTGGACTTTTCGAATGTTTATGTCAAGGTTAGGTCCAGGCTGTCGCGGGAGTTGATGGCTGCTCGCACGGTAAATGTTGCCAATTCAACGGCTCGGCATACTCTCGAGGGGAATTCGTCGTTGTTCGCCTATAATAGTATAGGCCGTTCTCGAATGCCCGAGTTGCAGCTTCCGCGATTCGGGGGGAACTACATGGATTGGCCAGAATTCCACTCGATGCTCTCGACAATGGTGCACAAAGACCATCGTATACCAATCATCGAAAAATTCCAATATCTTCGTGGATGTCTAGATGGTGCTGCGCTGGATACGATTCGTTCCTTGGAACTTTCTGAGGAGAATTACGACAAGGCGTTGAATTTACTAATGTTGCGATTCGATAATAAACTGTTACATTTTCAGGCACACGTCAAGGCTATTTTCGGGCTGCAAGGGGTGGAGAAGGGCTCGGCTATCGGCTTGCGCGCGCTCAGCGACAAAATCAATTCGCACTTGCGTGCACTTCAGACCTTGGCGACCCCGCAGGAGATATCCGATGGGTTGCTGATCTTCATCATAGGCACGAAACTGGACCACAAAACAAAGGAGAAATGGGAAGAGAACTTGCCGACGTCAGGATTGCCTCGGTGGTCAAGCATGGCCTCATTTCTGGAAGCGAGATGTCGGATGCTGGAGAATTTAGGGAAAAGTCTCGAAACAAGTCCTGGTCAACAGGTGGGAGAAGACAAACCTGTCACCCTTATCACCTCCAGTAACGACCATCCTAACCCCATATGTAACCATTGCAATTCCTCCGAGCATTACATATCTAGATGTCAGGCATTCCTGAATCTCTCTGCGTTTGAACGATACAAGGAAGCAAAGAAGGGCCGCTTGTGTTTGAACTGCCTCAACAAAGGCCATGAATTGCAGAGGTGCAGGTCAGGACTTTGCAGGCATTGCCAGGCCAAACATCACACGCTACTCCACATTCCATCGGGAACTGGCGCTTCATCTTCCTCTTCACCGGCCGAGGAATCGATCCAGCAAGAGGCCGCGACTGTGCTTCTAGCAAGTGGGTGTTCCAGCCCTCCCCCCTCGATCCAGGAATCTCAGCCTAGCCAGAACGTGTTGCTACCTACTGCCCTCGTCCATGTAACAGATCGTTATGGAGCACTTATCCCATGTCGTGCCGATTGCTGCGTTCGACGATCATCCCAGCGTAGCCGCCAGCTGCTCCCAAGCAAGCATCTTCAAGAGGGCCGTTGGAAAAATAGCGGTTCTGCCCCTTCAGGATGGATCTGTTGAAAGCCTTTGCCTTCCAACGGCGGGTGAATGTTCGGAGCAGAACCCAGCCGATTAGCTGCGTGCCAAATAGCACCTAATTCTTGGCCCTCAGCCGCTTATTTTGTTTGTTACTTATGTCTATGTCACTCATTTGTTTGTTAAAGCTTTGCGCTTGCTTGCCCTGCTAAACGCTCTCTGCCAGCTCGCTCTTCGCTATCTCCGCTTTGCGTCTGCATACCGACGTCGGCCGAGCGAAGCTGCGCTTAGCGATCGGAGCGGCAATGTAAAGGGCAGGCAAGCCACACTTGCAATTTGGATGTCACGCATTAAAGAACATATCGTAATTTTATTTCTGCGCCGAGTTTTGTTTAATTCGAAATAATTACTCAGCCGATTGGGGATAAAAAACATTATCTCCACAGGGTATATTAGATTTGTGGTAAAAGTGGATGTGTGTAACGTCCAAAAGGAATCGTTTCCGACCCCATAAAATATATATATTCTTGATCAGCATCAATAGCCGAGTCGATTGAGCCATGTCTGTCTGTCCGTCTGTCCGTCTGTCCGTCCGTCCGTCTGTCCGTCGGTCCGTCTGTCCGTCCCCTTCAGCGCCTAGTGCTCAAAGACTATAAGAGCGAGAGCAACGATGTTTTGGATCCAGACTTCTGTGATATGTCACTGCTACAAAAATATTTCAAAACTTCGCCCCGCCCACTTCCGCCCCCACAAAGGGCGAAAATCTGTGGCATCTACAATTTCGACGATACGAGAAAACTAAAAACGCAGAATCGTAGAAGATGACTATATCTTCTAGAGTGCAAAGTCTGAACCAGATCGTATTATTAGTATAGCCAGCATCAAGAAAACAATTTCATTTTTTCTCGCCCTGTCTCTCTCTAACACACACGTAGCATAGGCGGCTTTGCTTAGAGTAAAACATTAGCGCCTAGATCTCAGAGACTATAAGAGCTAGAGCAACCAAATTTGGTATCCACACTCCTAATATATCGGACCGAGACGAGTTTGTTTCAAAATTTCGCCACACCCCCTTCCGCCCCCGCAAAAGATGAAAATATTCACAAATCTCAGAGCCTATTAAGGCTAGAGTAACCAAATTTGGTATCCGCACTCCTGTTAGATATCACTTTAAAACGTATATCCTAAAATTTCGCTCCACCCCCTTCCGCCCCCACAAAGAACGAAAATCTGTTGCATCCACAATATTGAGGATACGAGAAAACTAAAATAGCAGAATCATAGATAATGATCATATCTATCAGATTGCTGAATCTGGATCAGATCAGATCATTTTTATAGCCAAAAGGAACAAATCAATTTGCACTGGCTACGCAGCCCCCGACGTCACGCTCAGACTGATTTTCTGTCTCTCTCGCAAGCACTCCTTGTCGTGTCGTTTAATATTAGCGGCGTCTGCCGGAGGAGAGCCATACTGACTTAGTACCGGGTATAACCGTAGAGTTGCGGTGTCCGCAGCAACTCACAACGTTCCCCCTCGTTCAGGTCTAGGGTCGTGATGAAGTGGGCATTTTGCAGTCGCTCTAGTATGTAGTTGATCCTGGGTAGCTGGTACGCGTTCGGGATGGAACGCTCGTTTAGCTGCGTTGGGAGCCTTGGAGCTGGAGGCGTGAGGCGCCACATTGTATTGTGGTTTCAATGGCGCACAGGAAATCCATCCCTATGATGGCTTGCTCTACCATATTGGGTAGTACCAAGAGTGGCATCTGTACCTCTTGTTCGTCTAGTTTGACGCGCGCTAGCAAGATCTGAGTTATCTCGCGAGCCGAGCCGTCTGCTAGGCGTATCGGGACGCATGCGGCTCGCAGGTCGTTGTCGCGGCCGAGTTTGCGGGCGAGGTCGGCGTTGATGAAGCTTCGGGCCGCCCCGGTGTCGACCGTGGCTTCCGCGCGCCGTCCTCCGATGGTCACTCTCGCCATTATCCGGCCGTCGTGTACTTGTAGCGGGTTTCTTAGTTGGTTGTCTGAGGAAGCGTCGTGACCGGCTGTTCCCTTGTCAGCTGGGGACGCGAGTCGTTTCCCGACGGGTCCCGGCGGCAACAGCCCACGGTGCGCGTTCCGCGCCTGCCGCATTCCCAACAGAAGAGGATCGATGGGTTGATGCAGTCGCGAGAAACATGTCCAGCTTCTCCGCAGCGTCGACAGGCTGCGCGTGGGGTGGCGATGGGGGGGGTGATCATTCTATGTGCCGTTTCCTGTGCTGGAGCGCCGGCCTGGTGCGGCTTCCTTGCGGGTTCCGAGGTATTCCAGTGAGGTTTTCGGAATTGGGCCCGATTCGTCCCGCTTTCGTTTTGTTGTGCCGTTGGCCGCGTGTACTTGGGTGGTTGTCGAGGGGGGATGAGGGTCGCTGGTACGTTTCGTTCCTGGATACTCTCGAACTCTGTGGCCAACATTGTTAATTGCGCCAGACTTCTCAGTTCGTGCCTTCGCACGTACAGCTGGTACGCCGGGAGGGTGTTGTCATAGATCCGGCTAAGTTCCTTGGCTTCGTCGTACCCGGCGTGGTGCATGAGCAACCGGAGCTCGATGACGAAGTCCTTGAACGGTTCGCCCACCGCTTGTTTGCGGTCCCTGATCTGGTCTTCCAATTGCTCGAAGTACCGGGGAGGCAGGAAAAAGGCTAGGAATTCCTGGCGGAAATCAGCCCAAGAGGCGCTCTGGAGTCGGCTGGTGCGGAACCAACGGTTGGCTCGGTCGGTGAGGAGCTCTGCCATGGCTCGCGGCACGTAGTTCATGCCTACCCCGTACGAGAGAGCACGCTCTTCCAGCAGTTCGACGAACGACAGTGGGTCGTCCTGCCCGTCGAACTGGATTCCCCACTTTCGGATCCGATCCGCCATCTGTGCGGCGTGACTGTAGTAATGACCGTCTGTGGGGCCATTTCCTCCTGCTTTTGGCAAGATTCTTCTCATGGGCGAAGACCTTGGCTCCGGGGGCGGGGGCTTCGGTAGATCTTCGACGGTTATCGATGTCGGTGAGGTGCTGGCTTTGCCCTCCATGACTCCTGGAACTTGTAGGCTGAGTTTGGGGTCCGTCTTTCGCTTCTCTGTTAGTGCTGAGATGTCGGGCTGGGGCGATCTGGCGTACTGCCGCTCGAGCTCTGCCAACCCGACCCAGGCATCGTGTTCGAGGGGCCCGGCGACTAGTTGGCGAAATTTCTCCAGGACTTTAGCTCCTCTCGGCGGCATTTGTGTATCCAGCCGGTACTCACCCCTGGGTTGGCGACGAATTCTCCAGGGTAATACCCACTGGGCTGTTCCTCTGCATGAGATTCCATCGCTTCGATTGTTACTCGAGTTGGCTGTTTCGATGGGCTTGCGCTTTTCCTTCACTAGGGCACTGTGTAGAGCTTCGCGGCTGACGCTTCGAATTTCTTCTCGGGGTGACAGCACTGTTCCCGTTTCTCTGTCGCTGTGTCGCGCTTTCGTCTGCTCGTTGCGCAACTCTTGCCGTTGGTATTGTGCGAGGTCGGGGTTTTCTTTGAGTCGTTTTCTTTTGTTCTTCTCTAGTGGCCGTGGGGTTTTATTCCACAAACCCTCGCTGACGTTCCCTCAGGTCCCTGCTCGGGCGCCACTTGTGATGTACCTATTTCAGGCTGAGGTAAGCTCAGTCCCGTCCAGGGTTCAATCCACAATAAATTTGTAGGAATGTGATGGAACCTTAAGGGCGGCGTCAGGGGTCGGCCTGTCGTAGAGAGGTGGGTCGGGGCTAGAATGGGCGTCGCTCGTCGTGTATACGAAACGACTGTGTGGACTCGGGGCGGGGCGACGTCGGTGCCCCGGCTAATTGGGGTGAACTTACGCAATCGGGTGTTTTTACTTTGGTAATTTGACACTTTATTGTATTTCTTAGCGGTTTAAATGAACTTATTTTTAATTGGGCGCCGATGCCTTCTGGTGAGTTCCGGGTACCGCGTCTGTACTCCGGGCCGGGTCTCTGCGTAAGTTGCTCTGGTACCACGTCCGTACTCTGAGCCGGGTTTCTGCGTAAGTCGCTCTGGTACCACGACCGTACTCTGAGCCGGGTTTCTGCGTAAGTCTTGGTACCACGACCGTACTGTGAGCCGGATCTCTGCGTAAGTCTTGGTACCACGACCGTACTGTGAGCCGGGTCTCTGCGTAAGTCGTTCTTAGGTTCTCGTCGCCGTCTTTTTATAGGCCCGTATTGCTGGGTCGGCGGGTTTGACAAATGCACTTCCGCGTCGGGGCGCACTTTGCCGTTCTTGTTGATCGTTGCAGATTTTGGCGGCGCCGACTTTCCTCCGTCGATGAACCCGGAAAACCGCACTCGGCCGATGGCCAGGCTTGGAGTGGGGGAAAGCTCGTGTAACCTGATGTCTTTGGTCATCGTTCTAGAGTCGGCGCGTGTTGATCGTTGGTTGCTTGCGGAGGGGGCGCTGGTTGTGCGGTGCGGTGCGATGCGCTCATTATAGGTCGGTGGACGGATTGCATCGAAACCTTTTAGGTTCGTTACATTATGGAGTTTTCTGTTGTATGTGCCAAAAAATTATGCAATAAGCAGATCACCCACGATCAGCCGCAAAACGTGCTGGATTTTCTGGCCTTGTGAGTGATGCCATTTCAAAGCGTAATGGTTTGCACTACAGTTGCGAGGCATGCCGTGCGGTGGAGAAAGACATGGTGGCTTTCATGAGGCAGACGCGGAAGGGCTTTAAGAAGCTGACCGTTGGCTTTAAAAGGCAATACGATCGGCTCCGAGCCATGGAGTCTCAATTTGGCAGTCTGCAACTGTTGAATGAGTCTCCAAGGCGTAAAAAGGTCACTCCGCGGGATCTGAAAGTGCCAACCGTCACTCAGCCGTGCGCCGCCGAAAAATTGACTCCGACCACTCCAAGTGTGCAGCAGTTGATCTCGTTTGCCACTCCAAGGGCAACGACAGCTGCTGGCGATGCAGATTCGGTAGCCGAATTCATCGCCTCGGAGAATGTGCAGCCAAGTACGTCTGCAGCGTCCGTGTCCGTGGTGTCCGCAAGCTCGCTAGTTGTCCCGTCCATCCCGATCCCACCAGTAAATAGACGTTCCGGACCTCCGGATATTGCCACCACGGGTACTAGGCCTGTGGTGCCCAAACCACTGGTGGGACTCCCACCAAAACGACAAGTTTTTGTCTCACGGCTGGCCCCTGATCTCACATCTAATGATGTAATTGCTTTCATTCAAAGCAAAATAAAAGCCGTGGGTTTAAAGGTGGAGAAATTCAACTTCTCTTATGCCAGGGAGATAGCCTCGTTTAAGATAAGCATCTCCCCAACTCAATTTGACACCATTTTCTCCGCCAAATTTTGGCCGCAGCATTTGGTGGTGAAGGAGTTTAAGGCTAAGAAGAAGAATAGGCCCCCCATATCCCTTACAAATCTTTCCAGTGTGCCACCCTCAACCTCAACCTCAACTTCCTCTTCCTCAACTTCCCGTCTTGCTTCCACTTTTCCAAAAAACTAAGTTCTCTTTTAGTAACCTATCAGAATGTAAGAGGCTTGCGTAGTAAGCTCAGCATTCTTTTCCGGGATCTGTGCTTTGTATCGGATCCGACCATAGTGTTGTTAACCCGAGCCCTTCCGCTCACTATACCTGAAGACGCCTACCACCCTACTTTCGAGGTGTCGCTAGATATAGGACCAACTGTATTGGATCGGTCGAGTAGGCTACCTGAACGTGTCCGCTGCTTTCGTAAAGCCGAGTTTGCGAAGCTTAATAACCTCATTAGGGATTTTGATTGGTCCGCTTTGTACGTGTGCACTGATGTCATAAAAGGCACAAACATTTTTTACAATGCTCTTGGCACATTTTTTGATTCTTGTGTCCCGCTTTCTTGTCCGACTAGATCAGGAAAGCCCCCTTGGTTTACCAAAGAGTTATCCAGGCTAAAAAACGTAAAATCAAGACTTTATAAAAAATTTCAAGAAGTGGGTTCTCCTACTTCTCACTCTCGCTATGTAATAGCTCGGTCAAACTTTTCAGTTCTTAATGCTCAATGCTATAAGAACTACCTATCTCGATGCAGGATACGTTTTTCTCAGGACCCTAAACAGTTTTACTGCTTCGTAAACAGTAAGCGTAGAACGTTGATGGGTGTGCCATCCTCGCTATCATTTTGTAATAACTTACGTCGGCAAATAATGATCAGGCAATTGCCGATCTTTTTGCCCAATTTTTCCAAACCACCTATTCTGAGGAAAGCTACTCTGGTCATCCGTACCCATACGGTTTACCGAGGTCGAACGGCATTTTCAGTCCCTTGTTAAATGAATGTTCTTTACTTCATGATCTTCGACTAGTTAAGTCGGTGTTTCAACCGTGTCCAGACGGGGTTCCAGGTTGTGTACTCAGGTACTGCGCCAAGGCTCTGTGTGGACCTTTGCTTAAACTATTCACCCTGTCCATTGATTCTTCTTGCTTCCCCCCGATCTGGAAGGAATCGTTTATAATTCCTCCCCATAAAAAAGGTAGTAAGTCTGTTGCAAAAAATTATAGAGGTATAGCAAAGTTATCCGCTATTCCTAAAATGTTTGAGAAGGTTTTAACTCCGCACTTGCAACATCTCTGCAAGTCACTTATGTATATCTCCAACTCAGCATGGATTTATAAGGCGGCGATCAACCACCACGAACTTGTTAGAGTTTACCTCTTTCATTATTAAAGGCTTCAAGGTAACTTACAGACGGATGTTATTTACACCGACTTTAGTAAAGCATTCGACTCTGTAAAACATTCCCTTTTAGCGCATAAACTTGACCTTCTAGGGTTTCCGCCCAACCTCCTGAGATGGATTTCTAGCTATCTTTGTTCCAGGTCTCAAAGAGTCCTCTTCAAAAACTCCCTCTCTTTACCAGTAAAGGTTTGTTCGGGAGTACCACAGGGCCGCCATCTAGGCCCCTTACTCTTCACACTCTTTATTAATGACTTGCCATCAGTATTAACATACTCTCGAGTACTTATGTATGCGGATGATGTTAAACTCTGTGTCCAGTACAAGGACATTTCATTTCATTCTCGCTTGCAATCCGATCTCAATAACTTTCAGTCATGGTGTTGTGCAAACTTGTTACACCTTAATGCCTCGAAATGCAAAGTTATGACATTTCATCGTTCTAGCCCTTTGTTGGCTCCCTACACCCTATTTGGTGGTTCTCTTGAGAGAATTACCCTGGTGGATGATCTGGGTGTTATGTTAGACCCCAAGTTAAAGTTTTCCGAGCACATTTCTACCATGGTAAAAAAGGCCATGGGCGTGCTTGGGTTTATAAAGAGGTGGTCAAAGGAATTTGACGACCCCTATATAACAAAGACTCTCTATACCTCGCTTGTTCGTCCGATCTTAGAATACGGCTCCTGTGTATGGTGCCCTCAGTACAAAGTACACCAGGACCGTATAGAATCAGTACAGAAAAACTTTTTACTCTTTGCTCTGCGGGGCCTTAACTGGGATGCGGGTGTAAGACTCCCATCTTACTCTAGTAGACTACTATTAGTAAGCCTCCGAGGTCGAACGGAACGAATCCTTAGTTCACCGTAGAAAAATGCTTGGTGTGATATTTAAGCGCAACTTGATCAGGGGTGACATAGACAGCCCTGATCTGTTGAGCCGCATAAACTTCACGATTCCTATTAGACTGACTAGAAATTTTATACCGTTGTTCCTTCCACTTTGTAGATCGAATTATTCCTTGCATGAACCGTTTAGGGTCTTATGCTCGGATTATAATTCCCTCTACCATATTATATCCACCACTAATTCTCTTCCTCTTATTAAATTACTCATCCTTACACAACTTTCTAGTAATTAGTAATTGTAGTGGTATTTGTACTTTGATTGCATGCTTAGTTTCTTAGTAAGTTTAGTGCTAATTTTCCTCGAATGTTAGTCTAATAGCTATCTTTCTTGCATGTTCGCGTTCGGTTCGACTACGCACCGCGCGTCATGCGGCAGCGCCCCGCGGTCGGTTGGTCGGGAGGAGGGCTGCGTTTTGCCTGGGATCCGCGCGTAACAGCCTTCTGCTGGTTTCACACGGGCCACTTGACGGTGCAGTAACTGCATCGCCTCTTGAAAGATGCAGTCATTGCATGTCAACGTCCAAGCAAATAGGTCCAAATCTGATATCCAATAAATGAGCATTCACAAATCGCATGCGACTATCAATTCGATTCCGCCTGGGGCCACACAATTGACCTTAACCAAATAGACACAGTGTTTATACGAGTACAAGGGTAATATTTCATTCTTAAGGATATTGTATGCGACAATCATATTAATTCTCATGAATATTTAAGAATAATTACTTATGAAATACGTAAGATGTGTAGCATTGGCAGGCTCTGGACTTTCCTTGGGAGAAAGCATTCAACGAACGAAGTATTCTGAGTGAAAAGTACGCGTATCTCATAGCAAAAATACCCAAATACATGCTCACCATGAGGGCATCAGTGCGAATGAAAAAGGCACATAAATATTCAATTTGTAAGCCGACATATCGGCCACCTCCGAGCTGCCCGCACATCGGCGATACTCGTACATTCAATTATCTCTTTATGTGGCCTTTGCCGTTGCTGTAGCTGTAGCTGTTAACGCTTTAAAGTGCGCACACACACTAGATTGTAGTCAGTCGAAGTTTGTTCTCAGACCACCAACGTAGTTTCGCTCTGCCAGTTGTCGTCGTCGTGGTTGCCGTGGCCATTGCCGGGCTGTGCGTGCTGTCAGGACTGAATGTAATGAAAATTGAGTAGAACAACAGCATACATGGCTCTCTGACAGTGGGAAACTACAATACTGTAAACGTTTATCCTTTATCAGGCAGCGCCTCTCGACGTGCAGTGCAACTGTGGGGACGCAGGAACGCAGCACTCAGCCGACGGCCTTCAGACCCAGACCCAGGCCGGTCCCGGCTGCCAGACGCAAACCTCCGAGAATGGCACCCAGAGCCAGAGCCAGAGTGGCAGTGGTAATTCTAGCCAGTCCCAGACCCAGTGCACTGTCTCCGACTGCGCTCCACTCACGCCCTTTCCACCGCTGTTCACCATGAAGCCAATGGAGCCCCTCACGTGGAAGCCATTGGATTGGGGGTCACTGCAACCCATTGCGCCGCTGAATGGGCAGCAGCAGCAACAGCAGCCCGATGTAGCTTAAGCTCTTCAAATGATTGTCCGATTCAATAAAGGCAGGCGAGTTGAGTAGAAGCCCCAGCGTGTGGTCCATTGGGTGCACCTCACTGACATATCCAGTACGCTAGTTATACCCGATACTCAAAATGAGTATTGGGGTATATTAGATTTATGGTAAAAGTGGATGTGTGTAACGTCCAAAAGGAATCGTTTCCGACCCCATAAAGTATATATATTCTTGATCAGCATCAATAGCCGAGTCGACATCTTAATCACTACATTTTAATCAAGTTAAAAGTTATTTTTAAATGGAGTGCGAGCGAAATATGCAAGTGCAATGCAAACATAGCAAAGGTCCTGCCGCTGGATCTGCATATGTATCTGCATCTGCAGCACTGCATACATATTTATCATCTGATTATTTCGTGGCGCATTCGTGACCAGCTTGATTGCACTGGCGGCATTTCGCCATTCCAGTTTCAGCGGCCTCTCCACATTTATATACAGAAATATATGGTTGCTCAAGCCTTTTTATGGCCTGTGAGCTTATTATTTTTTTTAAACTGTTTTCATCAGAATTAAATTCAATGAAAAGGTAAATTTTTTTCCGAGTTTATTTAATTAATTACATACCAAGGTTGGTGATGGCGGAATTTATTTATCAGTTAAGGCTAACTAAAAGTTAAGCAAAAGATGGTAAAACGCAGCCGAGGGGAGAACTATTGCGAGTTTGATTCGAAAGCATAGTGATAGATGGAGTGGAAGATGCAAAGGATTGCAGTTTAAATGGGAAGTCCTGGGTGGGTTTCGTGGCAAAAGAAGCGAATCTTGTAAGAGCTTGTTTTGAATTAAATGATAGCTTTTCAGGGTATTGCATAATTTCATTATGACTTCTTACTTTTTACCTTTGGTTTTAATGGATGAATAATATTTGCGCGCGTGCTCTCGCTCTTACTCTCCCTTTCACCTACCTTTCGCCATTCATTTGTCTTTTTTTTGGCTTCTTTTTTTGTATTTTTAACAAATTATCTGTGGCAACAACCAGACAGAGATATCATCGCAAACACACACACACAGCTATAGGAGCTCACTGAAGCACTCGCCGACTTACCTACGATGTTATTTTGGGTGCTTTACACCTGTAAAGCCTTTGATTGATGATACGACCCATTGATAGGGGGCTCTAAACAGCCACCCGACTAGCAGCAGCACCAAAGCTCTTTCTGTCCAGCTAATTGGCGCTAAAGTAGCTGCCGTTTAAAAATATTTTAGCAAATTATGCTTGTATATTTTTTTTGGGGTTTTTTAAGAATTTGGCTAATTATGCTCTCAAAGTGAAGCCAACTGAACCATAGCCTTTCGTTCCAGGCTGGCCGGCTCCGGTATGGTATGGTCTCGTCTGAGCTAATTAGAGCAGCCAACGTTAATTGCAATTTGCAATGATTCCCCAGGGGTAGGGGTGGGCAGAGTACCAGTGGGCAACGGGAGAACAGATGTGCGGCACGTTACATAGATGTCGCATCAACTCTTATAGCTGTTGCTGTCGCCGCTGCTGGCGTTGTCACGTTTTTGGTGGCTGCTTTTCCGTATGACTCCATTGCGAGCATTGCCACAGATTTTGCACTTGCCACACGATTTGCAGTTACGTGCGAGAGGGACATTCAGACAGAGAGCGAGATGAAGATAGCTGCACTGTAACCGAATCTTGTCTGAACCGAAAATCTTCTAATTTTCTACTGCAGTGATTTCGCATGCATAGAGAGTGCATGCCTCAGCACTGGCACTTGCACGGTACGAGCACGGGCACGGCGAAGGGTCTCACTGATTTATGCGCATCAATAAGTTTCCAGAGTTGCCGATACTTATGCGAAATGTGCCGCAATGAGACGTGGACCCGCCCGGGCACGTTCGCCTGCAGTGGCAGATAGATACTCTGGCAGCGACTCCCAGCTGCTAAAATAATGATTTGAATTTCGATCTGGGGCAGGAATTCTATTTGAGGTTGACCAGCGAGGGAAAGGAAGGAATAACGCAACACAGTTCTTGGGACTAATGAGAATAACCCCACAGCCAACTTCCTCCGACCCCGTCTGCTTATCGCCTCGCTTTGGGAAGGGATGGAAAACCAAATTCCCAGCCAAATAATTCATTTTCACTGCTTTGTTTGTTGCCCACGTTTATGGCCACCGCTTATCTTAATGGGTCAAGGATTATGGCCAGCCTTGAAATGAGACAGTCCGCCAAACTTCCGTTGCCCAAATGCTCACCACGGAACCCCAACCACTGACCACCAGAATCGGCTTTACTTCTGCATTCAAACAGCGCACTGCGGGCGGTCCAAGGAGGCGCCGTGCTCCCAGCCAGAGATTAGGCGTGTTTATAAATAGATTTATGGATCGTCAGTGGGAGAACCTTTTAGCCCCCAGCCCTAAGCACAGTTCCAACCATAGCTCGATGTGGCAATAAGCACGCCATAGAGCCACTGCAACTACATGAGCGGCATTAAATAAAGACGAAACCAAGAAATCTGTATTCCGACTATGCGATACCCGGGAATTACCAAAGAAATCCTCTTTGTTTAGTAATTATTGGACTGTAAATTTTTAATATATTTATCACTATGGATGAACTGGTTCATACTCAGAGGTAGACAGGGCTAAAGCGTATAGATCCCATGCATATATGCGATCGGGAAGCCCTTCCCTCTGCCTGCTACATACATACATTGGTACACAAAGCAGATACTCCTACTGCACACTACGAGCACCGCATAACGAGTATAATTACGTTATTTTCGACTGTCGGCTGACTGGAGCCGAGCACTCAGCCTCATAGAGCCAAACATGGCAAGCTCCACTCCACTCCACACCACTCGACTCAACTTAACTCATTTGCTAAATCAAGCATGCACCACTTAAATTTTCATTAGACTGTTTTCCGTATACTCACATGCTGTGGCCTGCATTTGCAGCTCATGCTGCTGCTCCTTCTCCTAAGTCGAAACAGAACCGCAGTGTGTGCGCACTTTATCTTAATGATGTTAAAGTGAATTTAAACTTACGTCATTTTTACGTGAGCGCCAGTAATTGGCGCTGCACTTGCACATACAGTCATGATCCGCAAAAAGGTGAATGCGCTAAGTAGAAGCCAATGCAGTCTTTCATGAACTGTAAGAAACTAAACTAGAAATAGTTTGTGTTATATAAAACATCATCAAATAATAATTGTAAGGATTAGGAATATTCTATAAAAATATTGAAGTCACGCATTTCTGATAAATTTTTTCTAATAAGCTTTACTTGCATGAATTAAATACATTTTTTCAGAGTGTATGCATAGTTGCATTCCTCCGTCCAGAGCTGTGAGTCATATCTCTGATATGGTGTCATCATTCAGCGAGCGGCGGAGATTTTTGGTGAGGAGATTCCGCGGCACATGTGCTCACGTATTGGCCATAAATATTAGGGTTAAGGGCGGGCATCGCCAGCCTGGCATATTGGCAATGCCATAGCGAAATCGAACCATAAATTTAACACGTTTTAGCTTTTGCAGGCGGGCAGTGACAAAGACACCGACAGAGGGATGAGGGAGTAGACAGCCGCCGAGTGCCGTGCACACACATATATTACGCTACGTATACGCAACGGAACACACAGTGTGTATTCTAGTGAGTGCGGTCGTGTTTTTAAATCGTTCCGTATAATTCAGTGGAAAACGTCGGAAGTTAGCCTGGAAAAGAGGCAAAGAGTAGTTAGCGCGAGCCATAGTAGTGCTGCGTTACTTACCTGCGCGGAACGCAAGTCCGCAAGCAGAGAAGCGGCCACCTGGCCAATAGTACTGGCCGAAATCCCAGTGGGACGCCGTCGAGCCCTAGGCCGAAGGGGGGGGGGGAAGGAACAGCAGGTAAGTGCCTGTTTTCTTATTCTTCTTCGCTGTGATTCTTGGCGCCACTTGTTGGTTGCTGCCTTCTTTTTGTATTTGGGCAAAATTGGCCAAGCACACCGCAAGTGGTGTTGGATAACGACTGAAGAACAGCTGACTGGAGGCACGGAGCTAAGTGCTGGAAAACGACAGCGTCTGGCCAATAGAGGCCGCGGCCACAGCAACCGGAGTTGCCAGATCAACGGCCAGATCGAAGATGAGCGATCAGCGGGAACAAGCTGCGGCTTGCAGCACTCCGCTGACAAGCTCATTCGCCTGGGATGAGGAGTATCCCTTTCGCCGGAAAAATGCTCTGGCGCGATCGCCAAACCAGCCGGCGGAAGCAGTGGAGGAGCGCGCAAGTTCCTCTCCTCCTACGCTGCAGCGCCCCCAAGAGGAGCAAGCAGACCAGAAGGAGAGGGCCATGGCGCATTTGGCGAGCTTGGGCCAAAAGGCCAGAGAGTTGAGGAAGCTGATGGTGCTCCCAAAGAGGTCCATCACGAACCCAATGAGGGATCTGGTGGATGAGATCGAATATCTGCAGCGAGAGTTGGAATCGTGCTAGCAGGCGATCTCTGCGGTGCAGGCTGTAGCCAAGGTTACACAGCCGGAAGTGACGGAGAGGGCGGGAAAGAGGGCACGGCCAGAGCCCAGGAAAACCACCCACCCGTCCCCGTCCCCAAGGCCGAAGAAGCCAAAACATGGACCCAAAAAGTAAAAAAAAAACCGGGAAGAAGCCGCAGGAAGGCCAAATGAGGGACGCCGTAGCTCGCAAGGGACCGGAGGACGCCCCAAAGGATCGAGAGGCGGGGTGGGTGAAGGTCGTAGCTAGGCAAAGGCCAAAGCCAAAGCAGCAACGACCAAGACCGCCACGCAGCGATGCAATAGTCATCGCCGCCACCAGCACTGTCTCATATGCAGACATTCTAAGGAAGGTTAAGACAGAGCCAAGTCTTAAAAAGCTAGGGCAATCGGTGCAAGGGGTGCGACGCACAGCAAAAGGAGAGCTGTTTGCTGATGCTGGAAAAATCGGCGGACCCGAGAACCCACGAGATGAAGGCAGCAGTCAAGGAAGCGCTAGGAAGCACGGTTGAAGTAAGGAGTCTTACCGAAACTGTCATCTTGGAGGTAAGGGACATAGACGAAGTGTCCACCCAAGAGGAAGTCCTAGCGGAACTCAAAGCGCAGGCAGGGGTGGAAATCTGCGAGGCCGCAGCCATCTCCATCAGACCAGCCTATAGGAGCACGCAGACCCTGACTCTGAAAGTTCCACCGGCCACCGGCCCTTTGTTGGCTCCCTACACCCTATTTGGTGGTTCTCTTGAGAGAATTACCCTGGTGGATGATCTGGGTGTTATGTTAGACCCCAAGTTAAAGTTTTCCGAACACATTTCTACCAATTTCTAAGGCCATGGGCGTGCTTGGGTTTATAAAGAGGTGGTCAAAGGAATTTGACGACCCCTATATAACAAAGACTCTCTATACCTCGCTTGTTCGTCCGATCTTAGAATACGGCTCCTGTGTAAGGTGCGCTCAGTACAAAGTACACCAGGACCGTATAGAATCAGTACAGAAAAACTTTTTACTCTTTGCTCTGCGGGGCCTTAACTGGGATGCGGGTGTAAGACTCCCATCTTACTCTAGTAGACTACTATTAGTAAACCTCCCATCCTTAGTTAACCGTAGAAAAATGCTTGGTGTGATATTTATGCACAACTTGATCAGGGGTGACATAGACAGCCCTTATCTGTTGAGCCGCATAAACTTCACGATTCCTATTAGACTGACTAGAAATTTTATACCGTTGTTCCTTCCACTTTGTAGATCGAATTATTCCTTGCATGAACCGTTTAGGGTCTTATGCTCGGATTATAATTCCCTCTACCATATTATATCCACCACTAATTCTCTTCCTCTTATTAAATTATTAATCCTTACACACCTTTCTATTAATTAGTAACTGTAGTGGTATTTTTATTTTGATTGCATGCTTAGTTTCTTAGTAAGTTTAGTACTAATTTTCCTCGAATGTTAGTCTAATAGCTATCTTTTTTGCATGTTCGCGTTTGGTTCGGCTACGCACCGCGCGTCCTGCGGCAGCGCCCCTCGGTCGGTTGGGCGGGAGGAGGGCTGCGTTTTGCCTGGGATCCGCGCGTAACAGCCTTCTGCTGGTGTCACACGGGCCACTTGACGGTGCAGTAACTGCATCGCCTCTTGAAAGATGCAGTCATTGCATGTCAACGTCTAAAGAAAAAATAGCAAAGCCCCTCCTGGAGAAAGGAAGAATTCGCCTGGGGTGGGGGTATTGCAGAATACGACCCAAGTCAACTCCCAGAAGATGCTACAAGTGCATGGAGTTTGGCCACATCGCGCCTAATTGTAAGAGCAGCCAAGACTTCACGAAGTGCTGCTACAATTGCGCAGGAGCCGACCACCAGGCCAAAGATTGCAAAGTCGAACCAAGTTGCATTCTTTGCAAGCGCCACCGGGTGAAGGACCCAAAGCACCAAACGACGAGTTCGAGGTGCCCGCAGTACCAAAAGGCGATGCAGCAAATGAAGGATAGATGAAAATCATCCAACTAAACCTCAACCACTGCGAGATGGCACAGCAGCTGCTGGACCAGACTATAAGGGAGCACCGTATTGATGTAGCAGTCATAAGCGAGCAATACCGGAATCGCAACTCGGGAGAGTGGATTGCTGACTCGAGCAAGAAGGCAGCGATATGGAGCTGTGGGAGTCCCACACAGCAACTACTGCAAACATACGTCGGAGACGGATTCGCCAGAGCCCGGATAAATGGAGTGCACATATATAGCTGCTACCTGCCCCCGAGCCTCAGCCTACAGCAGGCGACGCAGGCACTGAAAAGGATTGCTGAAGATGCGCGGGAGAAACACCCTACGCTCATAGCCGGCGATTTCAACGCCTGGGCGACGGAGTGGGGATGCCCGACAACGAACCCAAGGGGACAGGCGCTCTTAGAATGCTTTGCGACGTTGGATGCCGTACTGCTGAACACAGGCACACAGCTGTAACGAGTAACGAAGAGAATCTTCGCACGATGAAGCTGGTGGTCGGCTAACTGAGAAGGAGTACGCGCTCGCTTTCACGGCTGGTCTCTGGTCGGAAATGGGGATGGGTTCTTTGGGGTAACCCTCCAGTTAGGTTGCTTCGCTCCTGCTGGTATTATTTTATTAAAATTCGCGTACTCTTTTTGGGAATGGGAGGGGGACCGACAAGGAAAGGATCGTTAGGGGTACGGAAAGTATAGTGGGGCAAAGATAGTGCAGAGAAGGAGTAGGGATCTACCACCGCGGCGGACATCTCTGTTTTGCTGGCACGGAGTCGTGCCACGCCCACCCTACCATGATCCTGAAAGAGCCAATAATAATATCAGGATCCCTGGAGTGTCCGGTATTGGTCATCCTATTTCGCTCACGAGCGGCATGGTTCCCCCCCAAATACGGTAACGTCTAGCACATATTCATCTTAACAATCATTTTATTAGAAACTATATTCAGATACCCCCATGTTACAAGAAAAAAGAAACACTAACCGAGAACTCCAAGACAAGGCTAAATGGACAAAAGGAGGAACGAAAAGCGTCACAAGAGATATAGCTATTATTACTAGGGAATATTTATATAAATAAATACGATAAGTGTAAATAGTGCATATACGATATTTTATAGTGCGATATAAACTAATGATTTTTCCTTAAATAGAAAGATAATACTATAGCGCAATATAGGTACACATGTCCCAGCACATCGGCTTCAGGGAGTAGTTGGACATACTATTCGTTTTACCAAGCGTACTGTAAAGGCAGAAGGCCAATCAGCTGTGACTACTTTAAAAGTGTGAGGTCAACGACCGACAAACAGCTCTAGCAAAAACGAGGGGGAACGTTGGGAGTTGCTGCGGACACCGCAACTCTACGGTTATACCCGATACTAAGTCAGTATGGCTCTTCTCCGGCAGACGCCGCTAATATTAAACGACACGACAGAGAGTGCGTGCGAGAGAGACAGAAAATCAGTCTGAGCGTGACGTCGGGCGCTGCGTAGCCACTGCAAATTGATTTGTTCCTATTGGCTATAAAAATGATCTGATCTGATCCAGATTCAGCAATCTGATAGATATGGTCATTATCTATGATTCTGCGTTTTTAGTTTTCTCGAATGTGCAATATTGTGGATGCAACAGATTTTCGTCCTTTGTGTGGGCGAAAGGGGGTGGGGCGAAATTAAGAGATATACGTTTTATAGTGAGATCTAACAGGAGTGCGGATACTAAATTTGGTTACTCTAGCCTTAATAGTCTCTGAGATTTTTGAGTATCCCCAGATTTTCGTCCTTTGCGGGGGCGGAAGGGGGTGTGGCGAAATTTTGAAACAAACTCGTCTCGGTCCGATATATTAGGAGTGTGGATACCAAATTTGGTTGCTCTAGCTCTTATAGTCTCTGAGATCTAGGCGCTAATGTTTTACTCTAAGCAAAGCCGCCTATGCTACGTGTGTGTTAGAGAGAGACAGGGCGAGAAAAAATGAAATTGTTTTCTTGATGCTGGCTATACTAATAATACGATCCAATTCAGATTCTGCAGTCTTAAAGATATGGTCATTCTCTACAATTCTACGTTTTTGGTTTTCTCATATCTTTAAAATTGTGGATGCCACAGATTTTCGTCCTTTGTGGGGGCGGAAGTGGGCGGGGCGAAGTTTTGAAATATTTTTGTAGCAGTGACATATCACAGAAGTCTGGATCCAAAACATCGTTGCTCTAGCTCTTATAGTCTTTGAGCACTAGGCGCTGAAGGGGACGGACAGACGGACAGACGGACGGACGGACAGACAGACAGGGCTCAATCGACTCGGCTATTGATGCTGATCAAGAATATATATACTTTATGGGGTCGGAAACGATTCCTTCTGGACGTTACACACATCCACTTTTACCACAAATCTAATATACCCCAATACTCATTTTGAGTATCGGGTATAAAAAGAACAAAGCTTTTGCCACGCTCGCGGAATTTTGGGAGGCAAAGAAATGTAGTGTTGTTGGTATATTATAAAGCTCACTCAGCTTTTGTTTGTGTTCCCGCGGCGAAAGATCTTTCGTAGCTGGGCGTGTGGCTGTGTGTGGGTGCATTAAACTTTTACCTGCAAACAAAAAACAAAATCGTACAGCGCGTGCTGCATGGCATAAGCTCGCGGATGGGATCCGGTAGAGCGGACGCTTTTAAGCTCAAACTTTTAAACTTTTATCAAATGCATTTTCAAACTATCCATGTGTTGTTGGGTTTTTTTGCTGTTTTTTTTTTTCTGGCTACAATTATCACTAAGTATATCCAACTACACAAAAACAAACAAATTAACGGACTGCGAGGTTCAAGGGAATGCGAGTCACGGTGGGATCTTACTGGCCTCAGTGGCTTTCAGTGGGCGGTGTATACCTATGTATGTGAGCACATCTCTTACAGTTTTTTTTTTATACCCGATACTCAAAATGAGTATTGGGGTATATTAGATTTGTGGTAAAAGTGGATGTGTGTAACGTCCAAAAGGAATCGTTTCCGACCCCATAAAGTATATATATTCTTGATCAGTGCTCAAAGACTATAAGAGCTAGAGCAACGATGTTTTGGATCCAGACTTCTGTGATATGTCACTGCTACAAAAATATTTCAAAACTTCGCCCCGCCCACTTCCGCCCCCACAAAGGACGAAAATCTGTGGCATTCACAATTTTAAAGATATGAGAAAACCGAAAACGTAGAATTGTAGAAAATAACCATATCTTTAAGACTGCAGAATCTGAATTGGATCGTATTATTAGTATAGCCAGCATCAAGAAAACAATTTCATTTTTTCTCGCCCTGTCTCTCTCTAACACACACGTAGCATAGGCGGCTTTGCTTAGAGTAAAACATTAGCGCCTAGATCTCAGAGACTATAAGAGCTAGAGCAACCAAATTTGGTATCCACACTCCTAATATATCGGACCGAGACGAGTTTGTTTCAAAATTTCGCCACACCCCCTTCCGCCCCCGCAAAGGACGAAAATCTGGGGATATTCAAAAATCTCAGAGACTATTAAGGCTAGAGTAACCAAATTTAGTATCCGCACTCCTGTTAGATCTTACTATAAAACGTGTATCTCAAAATTTCGCCCAACCCCCTTTCGCCCACACAAAGGACGAAAATCTGTTGCATCCACAATATTGTACATTCGAGAAAACTAAAAACGCAGAATCATAGATAATGACCATATCTATCAGATTGCTGAATCTGGATCAGATCAGATTATTTTTATAGCCAATAGGAACAAATCAATTTGCAGTGGCTACGCAGCGCCCGACGTCACGCTCAGACTGATTTTCTGTCTCTCTCGCACGCACTCTTTGTCGTGTCGTTTAATATTAGCGGCGTCTGCCGGAGGAGAGCCATACTGACTTAGTATCGTGTAAAACCGTAGCGTTGCGGTGTCCGCAGCAACTCACAACGTTCCCCCTCGTTTTTATACCCGATACTCAAAATTAGTATTGGGGTATATTAGATTTGTGGTTAAAGTGGATGTGTGTAACGTCCAGAAGGAATCGTTTCCGACCCCATAAAGTATATATATTCTTGATCAGCATCAATAGCCGAGTCGATTGAGCCATGTCTGTCTGTCCGTCTGTCCGTCCGTCCGTCTGTCCGTCTGTCCGTCCCTATCAGCGCCTAGTGCTCAAAGACTATAAGAGCTAGAGCAACGATGTTTTGGATCCAGACTTCTGTGATATGTCACTGCTACAAAAAGATTTCAAAACTTCGCCCCGCCCACTTCCGCCCCCACAAAGGACGAAAATCTGTGGCATCCACAATTTTAAAGATATGAGAAAACCAAAAACGTAGAATTGTAGAGAATGACCATATCTTTAAGACTGCGTAATCTGAATTGGATCGTATTAATATTATAGCCAGCATCAAGAAAACAATTTCATTTTTTCTCGCCCTGTCTCTCTCTAACACACACGTAGCATAGGCGGCTTTGCTTAGAGTAAAACATTAGCGCCTAGATCTCAGAGACGATAAAAGCTAGAGCAACCAAATTTGGTATCCACACTCCTAATATATCGGACCGTTTGTTTCAAAATTTCGCCACACCCCCTTCCGCCCCCGCAAAGGACGAAAATCTGGGGATATTCAAAAATCTCAGAGACTATTAAGGCTAGAGTAACCAAATTTGGTATCCGCACTTCTGTTAGATCTTACTATAAAACGTGTATCTCAAAATTTCGCCCCACCCCCTTCCGCCCACACAAAGGACGAAAATCTGTTGCATCCACAATATTGCACATTCGAGAAAACTAAAAACGCAGAATCATAGATAATGACCATATCTATCAGATCGCTGAATCTGGATCAGATCAGATCATTTGTATAGCCAATAGGAACAAATCAATTTGCAGTGGCTACGCAGCGCCCGACGTCACGCTCAGACTGATTTTCTGTCTCTCTCGCACGCACTCTTTGTCGTGTCGTTTAATATTAGCGGCGTCTGCCGGAGGAGAGCCATACTGACTTAGTATCGGGTATAACCGTAGAGTTGCGGTGTCCGCAGCAACTCACAACGTTCCCCCTCGTTTTTATACCCGATACTCAAAATTAGTATTGGGGTATATTAGATTTGTGGTTAAAGTGGATGTGTGTAACGTCCAGAAGGAATCGTTTCCGACCCCATAAAGTATATATATTCTTGATCAGCATCAATAGCCGAGTCGATTGAGCCATGTCTGTCTGTCCGTCTGTCCGTCCGTCCGTCTGTCCGTCTGTCCGTTCCTATCAGCGCCTAGTGCTCAAAGACTATAAGAGCTAGAGCAACGATGTTTCGGATCCAGACTTCTGTGATATGTCACTGCTACAAAAATATTTCCAAACTTTGCATCGCCCACTTCCGCCCCCACAAAGGGCGAAAATCTGTGGCATCCACAAATTTAAAGATACGAGAAAACCAAAAACGCAGAATCGTAGGGAATTTTTTTTAGAATGCAGAATCTGAATTGGATCGTATTATTATAATAGCCAGCATCAAGAAAACAATTTCATTTTTTCTCGCCCTGTCTCTCTCTAACACACACGTAGCATAGGCGGCTTTGCTTAGAGTAAAACATTAGCGCCTAGATCTCAGAGACTATAAAAGCTAGAGCAACCAAATTTGGTATCCACACTCCTAATATATCGGACCGAGACGAGTTTGTTTCAAAATTTCGCCACACCCCCTTCCGCCCCCGCAAAGGATGCAAATCTGGGGGTATTCACAAATCTTAGAGACTATTAAGGCTAGAGTAACCAAATTTGGTACCTGCACCCCTGTTAGATCTTACTAAAAAACGTATATCTCAAAATTTCGCCCCACCCCCTTCCGCCCCCACAAAGGACGAAAATCTGTTGCATCCACAATATTGAGGATACGAGAAAACTAGAAACGCAGAATCATAGATAGTGACCATATCTATCAGATTGCTAAATCTGGATCAGATCAGATAAATTTTATAGCCAAGAGGAACAAATCAATTTTCAGTGGCTACGCAGCGCCCGACGTCACGCTCATACTGATTTTCTGTCTCTCTCGCACGCACTCTTTGTTGTGTCGTTTAATATTAGAGGCGTCTGCCGGAGGAGAGCCATACTGACTTAGTATCGGGTATAACTGTAGAGTTGCGGTGTCCGCAGCAACTCACAACGTTCCCCCTCGTTTTTTTTGGGTACATTCAGCCTACATAATGACACTAACGTGCACATAAGACAAACACTGGCCTCAACTGCACTTTAAATAAACGTTTGGAACAGCTAGGCCGAATCACGAGAAGAACAAGAGAGGCGATACCACTAGGGGTCGCCGGGAGGTTATGTACACACGTGGTGCACTATTTTTTCCCGCCCGGTAGGAACATTTAAGCGGCTTCGGTCCTACGCTGACTGCAAGCACCGGTTTCCGTTTCTTGGCCCGGTTTTGAACGCGAAACAGTTACGCCAATTCGCCGCACTAAGCCCGTTCAGACGGCTGTCCTCGTCTCGCGCAGCCAAAGTTCACTGCCCGCGACTTGGTGGATCAGCTGGTTCGTAGTGCGGGGGCTTAAAGCTCGGGCTGCAGCTTTTGGATACTTCCCAAACTAAGTGCCGATTCTAATGTGGAATTTGAAAATACTGATCAGGCTACTTTTTCTAACAGTTACTCCATGCACATATTAACCCGGTTGGAACTGGCACTGCGAAAATAGGGGGATGGGGTTGAGGTGCTAATTCCTTCTTTCTCCAGGTTTTTTTTTTTATACCCGATACTCAAAATGAGTATTGGGGTATATTAGATTTGTGGTAAAAGTCGATGTGTGTAACGTCCAGAAGGAATCGTTTCCGACCCCATAAAGTATATATATTCTTGATCAGCATCAATAGCCGAGTCGATTGGGCCCTGTCTGTCTGTCTGTCTGTCCGTCTGTCCGTCCGTCCGTCCGTCCGTCCGTCCGTCCGTCCGTCCCCTTCAGCGCCTAGTGCTCAAAGACTATAAGAGCTAGAGCAACGATGTTTTGGATCCAGACTTCTGTGATATGTCACTGCTACAAAAATATTTGAAAACTTCGCCCCGCCCACTTCCGCCCCCACAAAGGACAAAAATCTGTGGCATCCACATTTTTAAAGATACGATAAAACCAAAAACGCAGAATCGGTGGGGATGACCATATCTTCTACAGTGCAAAATCTGAACCAGATCGAATAATGATTATAGCCAGAATCAAGAAAACAATTTCATTCTTTCTCGCTCTGTCTCTCTCTAACACACAGGTTTCATGGTCGGTTTTGTCAATTGCAAAATATGAGTACAAGGATCTCAGAACCTATAAGAGCCATAGCAACCAAATTTGGTATCCACACTCCTGTGATATCGGACCTTGACCGTTTCGTGTCCAAATTTCGCCACACCCCCTTCCGCCCCCGCAAAGGACGAAAATCTGGGGCATCCACAAATCTCAGAGACTATTAAGGCTAGAGTAACCAAATTTGGTATCCGCACTTCTGCTAGATCTCACTATAAAACGTATATCTCAGAATTTCGCCCCACCCCCTTCCGCCCAACAAAAGACGAAAATCTGTTGCATCCACAATATTGCACATTCGAGAAAACTAAAAACGCAGAATCATAGATAATGACCATATCTATAAGATTGCTGAATCTGGATCAGATCAGATCATTTTTATAGCCAATAGGAACAAATCAATTTGCAGTGGCTACGCAGCGCCCGACGTCACGCTCAGACTGATTTTCTGTCTCTCTCGCACGCACTCTTTGTCGTGTCGTTTAATATTAGCGGCGTCTGCCGGAGGAGAGCCATACTGACTTAGTATCGGGTATAACCGTAGAGTTGCGGTGTCCGCAGCAACTCACAACGTTCCCCCTCGTTTTTTTTTTGTGTTGGGGCTGCTCACCTCCAAGCGGAAACTACAGAAAAAGTCGGAAAATCTAACTTCGAGGCTCCTAGCACTGTCGAAGGCCGGTACTCACGTTTTCGATTAGAGCCCAATCTGCTTTCTTGGGTTCTTTTTTTCCGATCGAGTGCACTTTGGTTTCACACCACGGTTATTTACGGCGGTTTAATTTTATTTATATTATTTTTATTTTTCTCACCGCGCAACTGAATGCTTGTACGGCCACGAGGAGAAAGAAAGATTTGGGCGGATCTACTGACCAACAAAAATTTTGTTCTCCGGATCTGCCTTTGCACGATCCTTCGCCATTCACCTTGAATGGTTATGGACATGGTGGGGAGATTTTTGTCCGTTTTTAAGCATATTATTAATGTCAACCCTAGGTGGCGCTAGGGAATAATTCGAAAGTCGAATTCTCCTTACTGCTCGCCCATATCTATGATTCCGAAGAAGATAGATGCTTCAGGAAAGCAAAAATATCGAATTGTAGTAGACTATAGACGTCTAAATGAAATAACAGTTAAGGACAAATTCCCAACTCCACGAATGGATGAAATCCTAGACAAACTAGGTAAATGTCAGTATTTTACGACAATCGATTTAGCAAAAGGTTTCCATAAAATACCCATGGACCCTAGCTCAATCCCCAAAACTGCGTTCTCCACTAAGCATGGACATTACGAGTTCACTCGTATGCCTTTTGGGCTAACCACTGCCCCAGCTACCTTCCAAAGATGTATGAACAATCTGCTAGAAGAGTTAATCTTCAAAGATTGCTTTGTATACTTAGATGACACCATTATATTTTCCACTTCATTGGAAGAACACTTGTTGTCACTAAGGAGAATATTTGGAAAGTTGAGAGACGCCAACTTGAAGCTACAAATGGATAAATGTGAATTCATGAAAAAGGAAAGTGAATTCCTAGGTCATGTAGTCACTACTGAAGGAATAGTACCAAATCCAGGCAAAATCTCTGCCATTGTCAAATTTCCAATACCAGAAACGACTAAACAAATAAAGTCATTCTTAGGTCTGTGCGGGTTCTACAGGAAATTCATTCCTAATTTTGCAAACATAGCAAAACCCATGACACTCAAACTAAAGAAAGGAGCTGTCATAGACCCCAAGGAAGAAAAGTACGTCGAGGCATTTGAGAGACTAAAAGTACTCATCACCTCAGACCCTATCCTTGCGTTCCCAGACTTTGACAAAATGTTCACGGTAACAACCGACGCTAGTAACATAGCATTGGGAGCGGTTTTGTCACAAGAACACAAACCGATCTGCTACGCTAGCAGAACCCTAAATGAACATGAAATAAACTATTCAGCCATCGAAAAGGAATTATTAGCGATCGTATGGGCAACCAAGTATTTCCGTTCATACCTGTTCGGTAGAACATTCGAGATACAAAGCGATCATAAACCCTTGATTTGGTTGAACAACCTCAAGGAGCCAAATATGAAATTACAAAGGTGGAAAATAAAACTGAATGAGTTTGATTTTAAAATGAAATATCTACCAGGCAAAGAAAATCATGTATCTGATGCCTTATCAAGGGTAAAGATTAATGAAAATCTCCTTGGAGAAGCTTCCAATAGCGTTGGTGCAACTGTACATAGCGCACAGGAAGACAATCTAAATCACATTGCTATCACGGAAAGACCAATTAACTATTACAATCGGCAAATTGAGCTAATAAAAGGCAATGAAGATAAGGTAGAAACAATTCGTTATTTTCACAAGCTAATCATCAAGATCACGTATAAGGAAATGACTAACACCTTAGCGAAGGATATAATAAAGGAATATCTATGCACCAAAAAGAGCGCATTATATTTCCATAACGAAATAGATTTTCCTCCATTCCAAAAATTTAGAAATTATTTAGAAATCATTAATTCTAACAATATAACCAAAGCTATTAAATCAAGCACGAAACTCCTAGATATTCAGAATTACGCTGAATGTAAAGAAACCATATTAAAGAATCATAAAGGCTTACTCCATCCAGGGATAGAGAAAACCGTCAATTGGTTTAGGGGAAAATACTATTACCCGGATTATCAAAAACTAATCCAAAACATCATAAACGAATGTCCTTCTTGTAATATTGCCAAAACAGAGAATAGAAATACGAAGTTGGCATTCGAAACTACACCGGAAATAATGAACATCAGAGAGAAATACGTCATAGATTTCTATATGGTTGGTAACCAACAGTTCCTATCATGTATTGACGTATTTTGTGTGGACGTTGACATGCAATGACTGCATCTTTCGAGAGGCGATGCAGTTACTGCACCGTCAAGTGGCCCGTGTGACACCAGCAGAAGGCTGTTACGCGCGGATCCCAGGCAAAACGCAGCCCTCCTCCCGACCAACCGACCGAGGGGCGCTGCCGCATGACGCGCGGTGCGTAGCCGAACTAAACGCGAACATGCAAAAAAGATAGCTATTAGACTAACATTCGAGGAAAATTAGTACTAAACTTACTAAGAAACTAAGCATGCAATCAAAGTACAAATACCACTGCAGTTACTAATTAATAGAAAGGTGTGTAAGGATTAATAATTTAATAAGAGGAAGAGAATTAGTGGTGGATATAATATGGTAGAGGGAATTATAATCCGAGCATAAGACCCTAAACGGTTCATGCAAGGAATAATTCGATCTACAAAGTGGAAGGATACTCGAAGTTTGCCACTCTAGTAGAAGTAAAAAGTCGTGACTGGTTAGAAGAAAAAAGAGCCATCATGAAAGTTTTTAACGTGAAGGGCAAACCAATTGAAATCAAAGCCGATAAAGATTCAGCTTTAATGTGCACAGCATTGCAAGCATGGCTGAATGCGGAAAACGTCAAAATAGAGATCACTTCCAGCAAAAATGGAATATCTGACGTAGAAAGATTTCATAAAACAGTAAATGAAAAATTAAGAATTATATCTAGCTAGGATAACCCAGAAGATAGATTCACGAAGTTTGAATTAATTCTTTATACTTATAATCATAAAACCAAACATAATACCACAAATAGGACACCAGCTGATATATTCATATATGCAGGCTCACCTGATTATGACACCCAACTAAATAAAGTGAATAAAATCACTCAATTAAATAAAAACCGCATAGAGTATGAAGTAGATACCCGCTATAAACTATCACCTCTAGTTAAGTCTAAGGTAACAAATCCTTTCAAAAGGACGCGAAATTAGACAGGTAGATGAAAAACATTATGAAGAAAAGAATAGGGGTAGGAAAATAACTCATTATAAATCAAAATTCAAGAAAAATGAGAAATCTAATAGAAGCAAATATAACAATTGCAGAGAAACCGAGGAAGTTAATGGAATCGGCGAACTTCAACACAATTAAAATCCTCATCTTCCTCATAATTACCATCGTAATGGCACAGGGCCAAAACATAGAAATAAATCCTATAAAATCCCAAAACGGATATATGATATTCAAAACTGGATCGATTAACATACCTATCAATTACGAATACCATTATCTAACTGTTAATGTATCTAAAACCGAAGAACTATACCAAAATTTATTAATGCAAGCCACTAAATTCCAGGACATAATCCAAATAAAATATCTAGTAGACAAATTGCAAAGAGAAATGAACGGGCTAAAAATAACCAAAAGAAATAAAAGAGGCCTAATCAATATAGTAGAAACAGCCTACAAATATCTCTTTGGAACACTAGATCAGGAAGATAAAGTCGATTTGGAACAAAAAATAGAAAATTTAGCCAGCCATAGCATTCAAATGAATTAACTAAATTTGGTAATAGATGCAGTTAATAGCGGAATAAACGTTGTAAACAAACTAAATGAAGAAAAAGACAGGAATCAACAAATAGAAATTTTGATATTCAATCTACAACATTTCACAGAATATATCGAAGATATAGAACTAGGTATGCAATTAACTAGGCTCGGTATATTTAATCCAAAATTATTAAAACAAGACTACCTGGAACAAATAAATTCTGAGAAAATACTAAATATAAAAACCTCCACATGGCTAAAATCCGATACCAACGAAATTCTAATAATTTCCAACATTCCCAACGACATTACAAAAGTACCAATCTATAAAATCGTTCCGTATCCAGACGAATTAAATAACATGTTAACAGATATGACATACGACAAGTACTACATAAAAAATGAAGAAGTATTTGTTAAAGAAACTAGATTGAAAACCAATGACAATTGTATAAAAGGAATTTTAATGCAAATTCCCACTAAATGTCCATATTCCAAAACTTTTCAAAACTTTCAAATAAACTTTATTGAACCCAATATACTAATCACATGGAATCTTCCAAAAACAACGCTAAACCAGAATTGTGTAAGCCAAGAAATCATAGCGGAAGGAAATACCATTATAAAAATCTACAACTGTTCAAACCAATTAAATGAATTTACAATATCAAACACAATGTTAGATTTTGCCCAGAATGTTTATGTCAACAACAACATAACTAAAATAAAACCACTGTCGTATGTCCAAACTAATGAAATAATTATGCAATACACCAAATATAGTAACCTATTACAAATAAGTCTACTAATTTCATTTGTCATAATTATATTAGTACTACTAAGTGCACTTGACACCCCGTCACTATACCGAGGGTAATCGCCTAGGGACAGGCTAATAACAAACGTTGGGGGAGTGACATATCCATAATTCCCCACATCCCATACACATTATGTTTATGTACAATTCATCCACCCCATCCACACAAGTAACAGGACCCCACTCAAGAATCAATAACTGTTTCTTCCCATACTCCAAGCTAGGGCCCCCCATAATATAAACAATGGACCACATTGTTTCATCAACATTAGAATCACGCCACTCTCGAGAAATCGATTCTTTAGAATCACGCCACTCATGAGGACCAATCAAAGCTAGACATAAAACCAAGGAGTATCACATTCCTAGCTCCGTCATGTAATGCAACACCGATCGCCAGCAGTGGATGCCTTTCATCAAAGCCGACGCATCCCCAAATATCGATCCAGGCACGTACGCCACCGACACGAAGATGCAGCCGAGGAAAGCAACGCCCGAAGCCAGAGTCGGGAGTTCCAAGAGAAGGGCTCATGGAAACTAGCCAGCAGCAGAGAGATCAGTTCCGTTTGAGACAAGCAGACGTAAAGTTAAGTCGGGGAATTCAACCAATCTTGTGACATAAAGAAATTAAGTACTAAAAATAAAATCTTTTTTAAAAACTAAATTTCGAGTTGCGGATATTTAACTATATAATATACATAAATATATAAATTGTACAAATACCATCGGGCATACTTTCAGGCGAAGAACACAAATATGCTTTCCTATCCGCCCGAAAAGCGACCACTACAAATCCCCCGGCCAAGATCACACTTTGGTGTTAATCACATCAAAGGGTGATAGACGCTTGGAGGAAAACCGTTAACCTGTATTAGGATGGTCACTGCTTTATGTCTTTAGCGTGGTATTTTCCGACTCTTCCAACTCGTAATAACTGTGACCAAGCCTACGTTTTATTCTAGCTTTTACAAAAGTAGGAGCTAGGCAGCTCCAAATATTCTGCCGACTTGAAGCAATCAGACTGCAGGTCTACCAATCCATCGCAGCTGAATGCCGATAGATCTTCGGTGTGCACCCGCGACAGAGCATCTGGGACAACATTTTGGCTACCTTTGCGGTGGAAAATTTTGAAATTGAACCCCTGCAATTTGAGAGCCCATCTTGCCAACCCAGAACTTAGGTCCGATTGTGACATTAGCCACTTCAATGATGCATGGTCGGTATGGATGGAGAACTCGTGTCCTTCCACATAAGCTCGAAACTTCTTCACACACATTATGGCTGCCAAACACTCTTTCTCCGTGACTGAATAGTTTCGCTTACACTGGTTCAGCTTGCGAGACATGAATGCGATTGGGATGTCATTACCATCGCTATCCGTTTGCATTAACACGCCGCCAACTCCGGTGTGGCTGACATCGCAATGAATGGCAAATGGAATGGTAAAGTCGGGGATATGTAGGACTGGTGCCTCGCACATTTGGTCTTTTAAACTTTCAAACGCCCTTTGCGCTTCGTTGGTCCATAAAAACAATCGACGTTGCTTTAGTGTATCTGATATTGGGGCAGCAATTCCGGCATAGTTTTTAATAAATTTATGGTACCATCCAGAGGCTCCCAAAAATCGTCGCACTTGCTTCACCGATCGAGGCACTGGAAACTCCCGAATAGCAGCAACTTTTTCGGGATCCGTTTGTATCATCCCATACCCTATCACGTGGCCCAGGTATTTCACTTCCTTCAGGCAAAATTTGCTCTTCTCTACGTTTATCGTCAGTCCAGCTTGAGACAGTCGGTCGGCCAGCGCTTTCAACACGGACATGTGCTTCTCGAAGGACTCCGAAATCACCAATAAGTCGTCGAAATAAATGAAAATCTCATTTCGCAAAGATGGTGGGATAACTTTATCCATCAGTTTGGACATGGTCTGTGGGGCATTGCATATACCAAACGGCATCACCGTGAATTGATATAGCGGCTTCCCAGGCACAGCAAAAGCCGTCTTCTCCCGAGCCCTTGGAGTAAGCGGAATCTGCCAGTAAGCATCTTTAAGATCGATGCTTGAAATTGTAGGCCGTCTAACCCGGGAATTGTAGTGACCAATATCGGTGCGTGAGTGAACTGTATAGGTATAAAAACACAAACCCGGTGATTTAATGTAACTCTTTTTTATTAGCTGCGCGTCCGTCTCTCACAATCGCCATTTACAAAGTGCACTCACTCTCTTCTCGATGTTTCTTATCCGATATCTCACTATTGGTATTTCCCACCGAGTGTATCGATGGTGCGGTAAATACCAATGCGCGCTGTATGCTATTTTAAATACTAGTTGAATGCCTCACTAATTATTACCTTGCTACAAAATGAACTGCGCTTTTGGAAGTCTACTTAAAATGCCATCAATGAGGGGCATAGGGTAAGCATTTTTGACTGTTACTCCGTTAACTTTCCGGCTATCAAGGCAAAGGCGAACCTTACCTGGATTACGCACAATTACTACAGGGGAAGACCACGGGCTATCTGATTCTTCAATCACACCAAGGCCTAACATTCGGTCCAACTCTTCGTATATACATTTTTCGACTGCAGGCGACACTGCGTAGTGACGTTGTTTTATGGGCCGAGTCTCTGAAATTTCTATGTCATGTGTAAGCCAGTTTGTCTTTCCTAATCCTTTTTCGGCAAACGAAGGGAACATCTGTACTATCGCTACTAGTTCCTTCTGCTGTAATTCCGACAAAGGTATTTGCATCGGGTTGTCAAGGTTTATAGCCGCCAAACTGTTATTATTCGCTTTGCTCATTAGGAAGAACGGCAGTAGATTAAAGCTTCTCCAAAAGTCTATTCCTAGATATAACTCCTGCGATAACGATGGTACAAGATAAAGGCATATTCGTTTGGAATTTCCCCGAAAGCAAATGAGTGTGTAGATCCTACCTAGAATAACTTGCTTTTTCCCATCTGCGGTTTGCACGGCTGACTTCATCGGCTTGACCTCAGGGTTTGTTCGAGCTAACTCTTCTGCAAATTTACCCCCAAGGCAGCTGATTGAGGCGCCTGTGTCCATTATTCCACTTATCGTCTTGCCAAACAGAGTGACATTGGCGTAGGGTCGTAGGTCAGTTATATTAGTAATAACAGAGGCTAATAATGCTCTGCGCGCATTTTTACTCTGCGTGCGGAACAGCTTCCTACGCTTACGGCTTCGAGTTTTGCTAGGCGCAGGGGTCGTTTCCTGATCGTCGTCCTGTACTGGTATCATATTGGTCGTTATCATGTCAGGAGGTAGGGGGAGTGAGCTTGACGTAGCCCGGTTACTCCGTATTCGTCGCCTTCGACACTAATTTGCGTGCACTCGATATCGGTGCACGAGCCAACTCGTTTTTTGACGAGCTACATTTTCGGCACGATGGTTTATATGTGTCCCGCTTACCACATCCATAACAGAATACTTTACGCTCTGCTTCGCACTCTTGATATCGGTGGCCTTGTTTATTGCAATTCCAGCAAGAAAGCGTCATCGCGTCGATATCAAAAGCGTCAGCTTCTTCCGAATCGGCTTCTGCCAGACCTTCTGTCTGTATGGACATTTCGTTCACCTGATTGCGAGGAACAAATCGTCGAGTAGCCGGGATTGGCTTAGCAGTATTTTCGATGAACCTTTCACGCTTGCGGACCACTTGTCGCAACTGCACAATGTTCGGTATGGGCACATATAAAATCTCATGTTGTATCTCATTGAGCAGATTTGCTCGCAACACCTCTAACAAGGACTGCTCGGTCATCGGCTGCACGAGCTTGTCTGCAAGCGCCACTATGGCCTCATAAAAACTGTCAAACGGTTCGTTGACTTTCTGCTTCCTCTGGGTGATCGCAGTTCTGATTTCTAAATCAAAAATATTCAAAATACAAAAATATTTCAAAACTTCGCCACACCCCCTCCGCCCCCGCAAAGGACGAAAATCTGGGGATATTCAAAAATCTCAGAGACTATTAAGGCTAGAGTAACCAAACTTGGTATCCGCACTTCTGTTAGATCTTACTATAAAACGTGTATCTCAAAATTTCGCCCCACCCCCTTCCGCCCACACAAAGAACGAAAATCTGTTGCATCCACAATATTGCACATTCGAGAAAACTAAAAACGCAGAATCATAGATAATGACCATATCTATCAGATTGCTGAATCTGGATCAGATCAGATCATTTTTATAGCCAATAGGAACAAATCAATTTGCAGTGGCTACGCAGCGCCCGACGTCACGCTCAGACTGATTTTCTGTCTCTCTCGCACGCACTCTTTGTCGTGTCGTTTAATATTAGCGGCGTCTGCCGGAGGAGAGCCATACTGACTTAGTATCGGGTATAACTGTAGAGTTGCGGTGTCCGCAGCAACTCACAACGTTCCCCCTCGTTCTGTCTACAATTATCACTAAGTATATCCAACTACACAAAAACAGACAAATTAACGGACTGCGAGGTTCAAGGGAATGCGAGTCACGGTGGGATCTTACTGGCCTCAGTGGCTTTCAGTGGGCGGTGTATACCTATGTATGTGAGCACATCTCTTACAGTTTTTTTTTTTTTTTTACCCGATACTCAAAATGAGTATTGGGGTATATTAGATTTGTGGTAAAAGTGGATGTGTGTAACGTCCAGAAGAAATCGTTTCCGACCCCATAAAGTATATATATTCTTGATCAGCATCAATGTCTGTCTGTCCGTCTGTCCGTCCGTCCGTCTGTGCGTCTGTCCGTCCCTATCAGCGCCTAGTGCTCAAAGACTATAAGAGCTAGAGCAACGATGTTTTGGATCCAGACTTCTGTGATATGTCACTGCTACAAAAATATTTCAAAACTTCGCCCCGCCCACTTCCGCCCCCACAAAGGACGAAAATCTGTGGCATCCACAATTTTAAAGATACGAGAAAACCAAAAACGTAGAATAGTAGAGAATGACCATATCTTTAAGACTGCAGAATCTGAATTGGATCGTATTATTATTATAGCCAGCATCAAGAAAACAATTTCATTTTTTCTCGCCCTGTCTCTCTCTAACACACACGTAGCATAGGCGGCTTTGCTTAGAGTAAAACATTAGCGCCTAGATCTCAGAGACTATAAGAGCTAGAGCAACCAAATTTGGTATCCACACTCCTAATATATCGGACCGAGACGAGTTTGTTTCAAAATTTCGCCACACCCCCTTCCGCCCCCGCAAAGGACGAAAATCTGGGGATATTCAAAAATCTCAGAGACTATTAAGGCTAGAGTAACCAAATTTGGTATCCGCACTTCTGTTAGATCTTACTATAAAACGTGTATCTCAAAATTTCGCCCCACCCCCTTCCGCCCACACAAAGGACGAAAATCTGTTGCATCCACAATATTGCACATTCAAGAAAACTAAAAACGCAGAATCATAGATAATGACCATATCTATCAGATTGCTGAATCTGGATCAGATCAGATCATTTTTATAGCCAATAGGAACAAATCAATTTGCAGTGGCTACGCAGCGCCCGACGTCACGCTCAGACTGATTTTCTGTCTCTCTCGCACGCACTCTTTGTCGTGTCGTTTAATATTAGCGGCGTCTGCCGGAGGAGAGCCATACTGACTTAGTATCGGGTATAACCGTAGAGTTGCGGTGTCCGCAGCTGTGTTGGGGCTGCTCACCTCCAAGCGGAAACTACAGAAAAAGTCGGAAAATCTAACTTCGAGGCTCCTAGCACTGTCGAAGGCCGGTACTCACGTTTTCGATTAGAGCCCAATCTGCTTTCTTGGGTTCTTTTTTTCCGATCGAGTGCACTTTGGTTTCACACCACGGTTATTTACGGCGGTTTAATTTTATTTATATTATTTTTATTTTTCTCACCGCGCAACTGAATGCTTGTACGGCCACGAGGAGAAAGAAAGATTTGGGCGGATCTACTGACCAACAAAAATTTTGTTCTCCGGATCTGCCTTTGCACGATCCTTCGCCATTCACCTTGAATGGTTATGGACATGGTGGGGAGATTTTTGTACGTTTTTAAGCATATTCTTAATGTCAACCCTAGGTGGCGCTAGCCCCCACACGACCAGGAACATTCAACATGTAACACCACAACAAGAAATTAAGCCAACCTAAGTATAAACTAACTATGGGGATTAAACTTAATAATTAATAAGTATCTCGGTGAGGTGTGATATATACTTGTATAAATAATATAATATATATAAATATATTTATATATATAGTGACATATCCATAATTCCCCACATCCCATACACATTATGTTTATGTACAATTCATCCACCCCATCCACACAAGGTAGGGCTCAGAATCCATTCAATCAGCAAATATCTCAAAACCAAGCTAGTGGGAGTGGACCCAACAAACCTACTAAAAGAGGGAGGGAGAGCCAGAGTGGGTAAACGAAGATGGACGTAAATTTTCATCAAGCCGCCTCGGAAGAAACCGAGGAGGACCCTATATAAACATTACCATTAATAAAAGAATATTAAGGTGCATCGCTGACTCGGGATCATCGATCAACATCATGAATAGATAAAAGACGATAACCTTACGGTCCAAACCATCAATGGACCTGTCCGTTTAACTAAGAGTATAATGAGGAATGCGAACAAAACATGTCCGTCCGAACGAAAGTTCTACATACATAACTTTTCCGAAAATTATGATATTTTATTAGGAAGAGAATACTTGATGGCAAGTAAAGCCGTCATCGATTACAGAAATGACACTGTAACACTAGGAGCTAGGTCGTACCCAATCATTCAGAGTGGAGAAGCTATTGAAGCCGGCAAGACCGCACAGAAGTGCACTGATCCCTCTACAAAAGAAGAGAAGATCGCACCTAAGTGCCTTGACCCATCTTCAGAGGGAGATCAATACTTCGCTTCCGCTCTAGACAGTGAATTAAGGGAATGTAATCAATTAAGATTGGAACACTTAAACGACGAAGAGAGGGAAGAGTTAAAGAAGGTCTTATATGAGTTTAAGGATGTGCAGTACAGAGAAGGTGACAATTTGACTTTCACAAGTACATTCAAGCACGAGATCAAAACTCAACATGAAGACCCGGTCTACAGACGACCATACAAATATGCCCAGATACATGATCAGGAGGTAAACCAGCAAATCAAAGATATGATCAGGCAGGGAATAATTCGAAAGTCGAATTCTCCTTACTGCTCGCCCATATCTATGATTCCGAAGAAGATAGATGCTTCAGGAAAGCAAAAATATCGAATGGTAGTAGACTATAGAAGTCTAAATGAAATAACAGTTAAGGACAAATTCCCAACTCCACGAATGGATGAAATCCTAGACAAACTAGGTAAATGTCAGTATTTTACGACAATCGATTTAGCAAAAGGTTTCCATCAAATACCCATGGAACCTAGCTCAATCCCCAAAACTGCGTTCTCCACTAAGCATGGACATTACGAGTTCACTCGTATGCCCTTTGGGCTAACCACTGCCCCAGCTACCTTCCAAAGATGTATGAACAATCTGCTAGAAGAGTTAATCTTCAAAGATTGCTTTGTATACTTAGATGACACCATTATATTTTCCACTTCATTGGAAGAACACTTGTTGTCACTAAGGAGAATATTTGGAAAGTTGAGAGACGCCAACTTGAAGCTACAAATGGATAAATGTGAATTCATGAAAAAGGAAAGTGAATTCCTAGGTCATGTAGTCACTACTGAAGGAATAGTACCAAATCCAGGCAAAATCTCTGCCATTGTCAAATTTCCAATACCAGAAACGACTAAACAAATAAAGTCATTCTTAGGTCTGTGCGGGTTCTACAGGAAATTCATTCCTAATTTTGCAAACATAGCAAAACCCATGACACTCAAACTAAAGAAAGGAGCTGTCATAGACCCCAAGGAAGAAAAGTACGTCGAGGCATTTGAGAGACTAAAAGTACTCATCACCTCAGACCCTATCCTTGCGTTCCCAGACTTTGACAAAATGTTCACGGTAACAACCGACGCTAGTAACATAGCATTGGGAGCGGTTTTGTCACAAGAACACAAACCGATCTGCTACGCTAGCAGAACCCTAAATGAACATGAAATAAACTATTCAGCCATCGAAAAGGAATTATTAGCGATCGTATGGGCAAGTATTTCCGTTCATACCTGTTCGGTAGAACATTCGAGATACAAAGCGATCATAAACCCTTGATTTGGTTGAACAACCTCAAGGAGCCAAATATGAAATTACAAAGGTGGAAAATAAAACTGAATGAGTTTGATTTTAAAATGAAATATCTACCAGGCAAAGAAAATCATGTAGCTGATGCCTTATCAAGGGTAAAGATTAATGAAAATCTCCTTGGAGAAGCTTCCAATAGCGTTGGTGCAACTGTACATAGCGCACAGGAAGACAATCTAAATCACATTGCTATCACGGAAAGACCAATTAACTATTACAATCGGCAAATTGAGCTAATAAAAGGCAATGAAGATAAGGTAGAAACAATTCGTTATTTTCACAAGCTAATCATCAAGATCACGTATAAGGAAATGACTAACACCTTAGCGAAGGATATAATAAAGGAATATCTATGCACCAACAAGAGCGCATTATATTTCCATAACGAAATAGATTTTCCTCCATTCCAAAAATTTAGAAATTATTTAGAAATCATTAATTCTAACAATATAACCAAAGCTATTAAATCAAGCACGTAACTCCTAGATATTCAGAATTACGCTGAATTTAAAGAAACCATATTAAAGAATCATAAAGGCTTACTCCATCCAGGGATAGAGAAAACCGTCAATTGGTTTAGGGGAAAATACTATTACCCGGATTATCAAAAACTAATCCAAAACATCATAAACGAATGTCCTTCTTGTAATATTGCCAAAACAGAGCATAGAAATACGAAGTTGGCATTCGAAACTACACCGGAAATACTGAACATCAGAGAGAAATACGTCATAGATTTCTATATGGTTGGTAACCAACAGTTCCTATCATGTATTGACGTATTTTGTGTGGACGTTGACATGCAATGACTGCATCTTTCGAGAGGCGATGCAGTTACTGCACCGTCAAGTGGCCCGTGTGACACCAGCAGAAGGCTGTTACGCGCGGATCCCAGGCAAAACGCAGCCCTCCTCCCGACCAACCGACCGAGGGGCGCTGCCGCATGACGCGCGGTGCGTAGCCGAACCAAACGCGAACATGCAAGAAAGATAGCTATTAGACTAACATTCGAGGAAAATTAGTACTAAACTTACTAAGAAACTAAGCATGCAATCAAAGTACAAATACCACTGCAGTTACTAATTAATAGAAAGGTGTGTAAGGATTAATAATTTAATAAGAGGAAGAGAATTAGTGGTGGATATAATATGGTAGAGGGAATTATAATCCGAGCATAAGACCCTAAACGGTTCATGCAAGGAATAATTCGATCTACAAAGTGGAAGGATACTCGAAGTTTGCCACTCTAGTAGAAGTAAAAAGTCGTGACTGGTTAGAAGCAAAAAGAGCCATCATGAAAGTTTTTAACGAGATGGGCAAACCAATTGAAATCAAAGCCGATAAAGATTCAGCTTTTATGTGCACAGCATTGCAAGCATGGCTGAATGCGGAAAACGTCAAAATAGAGATCACTTCCAGCAAAAATGGAATATCTGACGTAGAAAGATTTCATAAAACAGTAAATGAAAAATTAAGAATAAAATCTAGCAAGGATAACCCAGAAGATAGATTCACGAAGTTTGAATTAATTCTTTATACTTATAATCATAAAACCAAACATAATACCACAAATAGGACACCAGCTGATATATTCATTTATGCAGGCTCACCTGATTATGACACCCAACTAAATAAAGTGAATAAAATCACTCAATTAATAAAAACCGCATAGAGTATGAAGTAGATACCCGCTATAAACTATCACCTCTAGTTAAGTCTAAGGTAACAAATCCTTTCAAAAGGACAGGCGAAATTAGACAGGTAGACGAAAAACATTATGAAGAAAAGAATAGGGGTAGGAAAATAACTCATTATAAATCAAAATTCAAGAAAAAGGAGAAATCTAATAGAAGCAAATATAATAATTGCAGAGAAACCGAGGAAGTTAATGGAATCGGCGAACTTCAACACAATTAAAATCCTCATCTTCCTCATAATTACCATCGTAATGGCACAGGGCCAAAACATAGAAATAAATCCTATAAAATCCCAAAACGGATATATGATATTCAAAACTGGATCGATTAACATACCTATCAATTACGAATACCATTATCTAACTGTTAATGTATCTAAAACCGAAGAACTATACCAAAATTTATTAATGCAAGCCACTAAATTCCAGGACATAATCCAAATAAAATATCTAGTAGACAAATTGCAAAGAGAAATGACGGGCTAAAAATAACCAAAAGAAATAAAAGAGGCCTAATCAATATAGTAGAAACAGCCTACAAATATCTCTTTGGAACACTAGATCAGGAAGATAAAGTCGATTTGGAACAAAAAATAGAAAATTTAGCCAGCCATAGCATTCAAATGAATTAACTAAATTTGGTAATAGATGCAGTTAATAGCGGAATAAACGTTATAAACAAACTAAATGAAGAAAAAGACAGGAATCAACAAATAGAAATTTTGATATTCAATCTACAACATTTCACAGAATATATCGAAGATATAGAACTAGGTATGCAATTAACTAGGCTCGGTATATTTAATCCAAAATTATTAAAACAAGACTACCTGGAACAAATAAATTCTGAGAAAATACTAAATATAAAAACCTCCACATGGCTAAAATCCGATACCAACGAAATTCTAATAATTTCCAACATTCCCAACGACATTACAAAAGTACCAATCTATAAAATCGTTCCGTATCCAGACGAATTAAATAACATGTTAACAGATATGACATACGACAAGTACTACATAAAAAATGAAGAAGTATTTGTTAAAGAAACTAGATTGAAAACCAATGACAATTGTATAAAAGGAATTTTAATGCAAATTCCCACTAAATGTCCATATTCCAAAACTTTTCAAAACTTTCAAATAAACTTTATTGAACCCAATATACTAATCACATGGAATCTTCCAAAAACAACGCTAAACCAGAATTGTGTAAGCCAAGAAATCATAGCGGAAGGAAATACCATTATAAAAATCTACAACTGTTCAATCCAATTAAATGAATTTACAATATCAAACACAATGTTAGATTTTGCCCAGAATGTTTATGTCAACAACAACATAACTAAAATAAAACCACTGTCGTATGTCCAAACTAATGAAATAATTATGCAATACACCAAATATAGTAACCTATTACAAATAAGTCTACTAATTTCATTTGTCATAATTATATTAGTACTACTAAGTGCACTTGACACCCCGTCACTATACCCGAGGGTAATCGCCTAGGGACAGGCTAATAACAAACGTTGGGGGAGTGACATATCCATAATTCCCCACATCCCATACACATTATGTTTATGTACAATTCATCCACCCCATCCACACAAGTAACAGGACCCCACTCAAGAATCAATAACTGTTTCTTCCCATACTCCAAGCTAGGGCCCCCCATAATATAAACAATGGACCACATTGTTTCATCAACATTAGAATCACGCCACTCTCGAGAAATCGATTCTTTAGAATCACGCCACTCATGAGGACCAATCAAAGCTAGACATAAAACCAAGGAGTATCACATTCCTAGCTCCGTCATGTAATGCAACACCGATCGCCAGCAGTGGATGCCTTTCATCAAAGCCGACGCATCCCCAAATATCGATCCAGGCACGTACGCCACCGACACGAAGATGCAGCCGAGGAAAGCAACGCCCGAAGCCAGAGTCGGGAGTTCCAAGAGAAGGGCTCATGGAAACTAGCCAGCAGCAGAGAGATCAGTTCCGTTTGAGACAAGCAGACGTAAAGTTAAGTCGGGGAATTCAACCAATCTTGTGACATAAAGAAATTAAGTACTAAAAATAAAATCTTTTTTAAAAACTAAATTTCGAGTTGCGGATATTTAACTATATAATATACATAAATATATAAATTGTACAAATACCATCGGGCATACTTTCAGGCGAAGAACACAAATATGCTTTCCTATCCGCCCGAAAAGCGACCACTACAAATCCCCCGGCCAAGATCACACTTTGGTGTTAATCACATCAAAGGGTGATAGACGCTTGGAGGAAAACCGTTAACCTGTATTAGGATGGTCACTGCTTTATGTCTTTAGCGTGGTATTTTCCGACTCTTCCAACTCGTAATAACTGTGACCAAGCCTACGTTTTATTCTAGCTTTTACAAAAGTAGGAGCTAGGCAGCTCCAAATATTCTGCCGACTTGAAGCAATCAGACTGCAGGTCTACCAATCCATCGCAGCTGAATGCCGATAGATCTTCGGTGTGCACCCGCGACAGAGCATCTGGGACAACATTTTGGCTACCTTTGCGGTGGAAAATTTTGAAATTGAACCCCTGCAATTTGAGAGCCCATCTTGCCAACCCAGAACTTAGGTCCGATTGTGACATTAGCCACTTCAATGATGCATGGTCGGTATGGATGGAGAACTCGTGTCCTTCCACATAAGCTCGAAACTTCTTCACACACATTATGGCTGCCAAACACTCTTTCTCCGTGACTGAATAGTTTCGCTTACACTGGTTCAGCTTGCGAGACATGAATGCGATTGGGATGTCATTACCATCGCTATCCGTTTGCATTAACACGCCGCCAACTCCGGTGTGGCTGACATCGCAATGAATGGCAAATGGAATGGTAAAGTCGGGGATATGTAGGACTGGTGCCTCGCACATTTGGTCTTTTAAACTTTCAAACGCCCTTTGCGCTTCGTTGGTCCATAAAAACAATCGACGTTGCTTTAGTGTATCTGATATTGGGGCAGCAATTCCGGCATAGTTTTTAATAAATTTATGGTACCATCCAGTGGTTCCCAAAAATCGTCGCACTTGCTTCACCGATCGAGGCACTGGAAACTCCCGCATAGCAGCAACTTTTTCGGGATCCGTTTGTATCATCCCATACCCTATCACGTGGCCCAGGTATTTCACTTCCTTCAGGCAAAATTTGCTCTTCTCTACGTTTATCGTCAGTCCAGCTTGAGACAGTCGGACGGCCAGCGCTTTCAACACGGACATGTGCTTCTCGAAGGACTCCGAAATCACCAATAAGTCGTCGAAATAAATGAAAATCTCATTTCGCAAAGATGGTGGGATAACTTTATCCATCAGTTTGGACATGGTCTGTGGGGCATTGCATATACCAAACGGCATCACCGTGAATTGATATAGCGGCTTCCCAGGCACAGCAAAAGCCGTCTTCTCCCGAGCCCTTGGAGTAAGCGGAATCTGCCAGTAAGCATCTTTAAGATCGATGCTTGAAATGAACTGCGCTTTTGGAAGTCTACTTAAAATGCCATCAATGAGGGGCATAGGGTAAGCATTTTTGACTGTTACTCCGTTAACTTTCCGGCTATCAAGGCAAAGGCGAACCTTACCTGGCTTACGCACAATTACTACAGGGGAAGACCACGGGCTATCTGATTCTTCAATCACACCAAGGCCTAACATTCGGTCCAACTCTTCGTATATACATTTTTCGACTGCAGGCGACACTGCGTAGTGACGTTGTTTTATGGGCCGAGTCTCTGAAATTTCTATGTCATGTGTAAGCCAGTTTGTCTTTCCTAATCCTTTTTCGGCAAACGAAGGGAACATCTGTACTATCGCTACTAGTTCCTTCTGCTGTAATTCCGACAAAGGTATTTGCATCGGGTTGTCAAGGTTTATAGCCGCCAAACTGTTATTATTCGCTTTGCTCATTAGGAAGAACGGCAGTAGATTAAAGCTTCTCCAAAAGTCTATTCCTAGATATAACTCCTGCGATAACGATGGTACAAGATAAAGGCATATTCGTTTGGAATTTCCCCGAAAGCAAATGAGTGTGTAGATTCTACCTAGAATAACTTGCTTTTTCCCATCTGCGGTTTGCACGGCTGACTTCATCGGCTTGACCTCAGGGGTTGTTCGAGCTAACTCTTCTGCAAATTTACCCCCAAGGCAGCTGATTGAGGCGCCTGTGTCCATTAATCCACTTATCGTCTTGCCAAACAGAGTGACATTGGCGTAGGGTCGTAGGTCAGTTATATTAGTAATAACAGAGGCTAATAATGCTCTGCGCGCATTTTTACTCTGCGTGCGGAACAGCTTCCTACGCTTACGGCTTCGAGTTTTGCTAGGCGCAGGGGTCGTTTCCTGATCGTCGTCCTGTACTGGTATCATATTGGTCGTTATCATGTCAGGAGGTAGGGGGAGTGAGCTTGACGTAGCCCCGGTTACTCCGTATTCGTCGCCTTCGACACTAATTTGCGTGCACTCGATATCGGTGCACGAGACAACTCGTTTTTTGACGAGCTACATTTTCGGCACGATGGTTTATATGTGTCCCGCTTACCACATTGTAGGGGCCGAATTAAGGGAACGAGTGTAGAACATCACGGATAAGCATAGTTTTCTTTTGGTAATGCTTAAAAGTGCAGAGACATAGTAACTCCGAAAGTGGATCGTAAGCTGCAAGCTTTCCGAAAAGCTTTCTAAAGAGAGTCGGCGCGCAGCGCACGCATTTAAGCGAAAGACGTCACGTTTACCTTGACCCAAGAGAGTAGCGTAGCGTAGGGAGAGCATAGATTAAAAGCTTGCCCAAAAGTTCGCTCAAATGGGCGAAAGATCATCCGATTATGCAGTTTAAATTCCCAACATCATCCGATTATGCAGTTAAAGTTCCTAAGATCATCCGATTATGCAGTTAAAATTCCCCAAATATCATCCGATCTTCGAGCTTTTGGTTCGGTACCGCTTGGCTGAACTTGCAGAAGTTGGGCTGGAGTATTGACAAAGAATCGATTGATTAAAGCGGACGTGTTTGTGCTATACTCGGGAATAAATAAATATATATATATATATATATTTAGCCAACGAACAGTTCTGGCAACTACGCCATACCTCGTGAACCGAGTTCAATAAAGACCCAGAATCAGGAGTAATTAACCAGGAAAGCAGTGTAAAGAAAAGAAAACATAGCTGGTATGTCCGTGATTAATTTGGAAAGTGTTCGTGGTAAAATATATATATATGAATTTGTGTTATAGGACGGCGGCCCGTAGCCACGGTACCGCTCGTGCGATCATCAGTCGCATAGGAGTGCATATACGGTGTGGTCTATGAGAGGAGTGTTGCCGGTGGATTGATAAGACAAGTAGTAAACCCGCGGGAGGCACCGAGCAGCGAAACCTGCAGCTTGACGTTGTCCGTCGAAAGCCTCAACAACCGTGTGGATGCACGGCGAAAACCAAGAGGCGCCTCCGGACCCTTATTTTTGGCGCCGTTGACGCCACCCGTTTATCGAGCCTCCAATGAGAGTGTAGTCCGCAGACCGACGTCAAATTTGATCGGCAACCTGAAGCCCAGCTAAGGAGTTAATTTACCCCATCTTCAAGTGATTTAGCTGCGCCAGCGACACCCAATAATGAACTCGAATTGATTGCATTATTGTTGGATTCTTCCGGAGGCGCAGTCCTACTCAGCCTGGCTGACATGTCTCTCGATCACGGCAATAGAGGACCATAGTTACTCGTGGATGTAACACAAGCCCCTTTTTCCTCTAGATTTCATGTGCCAGGCTAAAAACCGTTCTCTTTCGTCACACGATGTATACAGTTTTATAGTTAGTTATGTAACACAGCCAACATAATGGTTTTTGGAAACTAATGGGTATGAGAGCAACATTAATTTTCCTTGAGATTACAAAGCAGTACACTCTAGTACGCTCATGTGCACATATACTCGTATTAAATATCTTCTCCTTTCCTTAGAATTATGCACCAACGTCATCATTGAGCTCAACGATCACGAATGGAAAAAGCGGTACTAGCCTACCAAAAGCGCTGTGAGTTTGTAAATAAGAACAAGTACATATATGCACTGAGCTGGGAAGTAACCTGCGTGTTACATGTAATTTTCTATTGATATTCCCTTTATAAATCCGTAACATAATGTATTGGTACCTCTCACCCCTTTAGAATCTGTTACCCATATATGATGGTCATTTTTAAATCTTTATTTTTCTTAATATTTCTTCGCAATTCCTTACTAATATATTAAGCTATCGAGACACAACAAAAATGGATTTAATTATAAGTTAAGAAAACCCCCCCCCCAAGAATTTAGTTATATGATTGGGGATTTATTGAAATATATATATATAATGATATTGATTTTGAAGTACAACCCTAATATGTTCTAAATTCAGTACTCCGCCCTCAGAAAGGCATGATCGAAGTGGTGGGATGATAACTGTTTAACGTTATTCAAGGGTCTATACGGTCAGGTTACCTGTATAGCATAGGTCGGGAGGGTAGAGAAGATAGAGATACTCACTAACACCGGAGTTTCTCATCATTTGAGTAGAGTAATTGATAAGTATGTCCACACTTTCCACAACCAACTTGTTAGTCCCATAACCAATTCCTGGCTCCGGTTAAACCTGGATTCTGTTGTTAGTTTTATGTTTGGTTCTTCTTTTTTTTTATTATTATTTTATTATTATTAAATGTGCACCTAAAACATTATGCGAGTGTGTGTCAGTATGTGATAGGAGAGAGTAGAACGAACCCCGACAATCCGGCGAGTTTAGTCAGAGCATAGCTAGAGGTGCACACGAAATCTCTTCATACTAGTATGGGTAAACGACAGCTATCCCACACCTGCACGCTACATAATTGGCGCCCAACGTGGGGCCCGAAGGGACATGATCTCTCGTAAAGTTGGTACTTAACTTTAGTACCCATGGCATGTCATTCTGGGGCTAGGCTCCACCATAGCTCTATATTCCATCCAAAACAATAATTCTCTGGTAATACTATACTGATAGATCTCTTCGGGTGGGAGTACGACAGCTGTTGCATACGGAACCTACGACTATTTTTCATGGTTGGAAAAGTCGACCTGTGTATAATCTGTTGTCTCTTCCTCCGGATGGACTAGCTTATATAGGTAGTTACAATATACTGATATCACGATATAGGACTCCACCAACGAGATAGCTAAAGATGTTGATTTAGGGAACTGCGGGAGTTATTCAAAAGACGGATACCCCGACTCAAAGTTATATTCATTAAATTATCTTGAGCTTGGCTGTAGAGATTCCTTTATCAAATTCTAGTTGGGTTAGGAAAAAGTCGCAGATTTTAGGAATCACGATCTTCTACTTATGATAAGTAGAGACTGTCCATTAGCCGGACTTATACCTTCAAAACTGGTAATAGAACTGGCCAACATACACAACTTAATTACTCAACTATTCAAATCGAAACGTACAGTTAGTGGTAGACCACCTAGATCATGCCTGGAGAGGGCGAACATATTAAGTAAATTCCATATTCGTTAACTCATATTTGCATATTAGTTTCATAATTTTATTTTCATTATTATTTTTTTTATTAAGAAATTCATACAAATCATGGCGGTCCACCGAAGTAATGAAAATTTAGCTTCGGCATTGATCAATCCAGACTCGCTTTGCATTATTTGCCAGGGAAATTTGCGGCAAGATCAGTTAATAGCTACCACGCCTTGTCACCACCGATTTCATAATACGTGCGTATGCGAACATTTGAAAAGCGAAAAGTCTTGTCCAGTGTGCAAGTCGGAATGCGAACCTGGTAGACTGCGTTACGAAAATAATACTCTAGCAGCAGAATTACACCTAAGCTCTGGCTCCATACCACCTAATGTTCGGGGAAACGAAGACAATGGGACGGTACAACTAGATCCAACCTTATTACGTAGAAAAGGGAGAACAAACAGCCGAGGTCGAGGGCGAGGAGCAACCCCTAAACGAGGAATGCAAACAAGGTATCAAGCTAGTTTAGATCAATATTTATCCGAGAGTCGACAGTCGATTAGTAGCAACGGAAATAGGTCACTTAGTAACGCTCAACCTGAAAACCTTACGAATTACATCCATTCGGTCATGCAAAATCAGGAGAAATCTATGATGGAAAACCTTAGTTCGTTCATAAAAACTTCCATCGAACAAACTATACAGGCCCAGTTTTCCAATATGAATTTAGCCGCAGCGGCTGCTACGGGTAACGGAGGTCCCTCAGAGTCACACAGTAATGTTAGACGAGACGTAGACAATGATAGTTACATGGTTAGAGGCGATTCCCAAGGAAGAACTCCTAGGAGTAGTCAAACAGCCGGAAATGTAGCACCGGCAAAAGCGGCAAATATCCTACTAAGCTGGCGTCTTAAATTTGATGGTTCTCGAGACGCAATGCACGTAGAAGAATTTCTATATCGCGTTCGTGCTCTTACAGGACAGACTCTGGGGAATGATGACCAGTTACTTTGCGACAATCTGCATCTGCTTTTCACAGGTAAAGCCAGCGATTGGTTCTGGGATTTTCATCGAAGAAACCACCAATACTCCTGGTCATCGTTCTGTACAGCGTTTAGGCAAAGATTCGACGATCAGAAAGATGATTTTGACCTTTGGGAAATGATACGGAAACGTCAACAGAAGGACAACGAATCCTTCGAAGATTTTCAGTCAGACATTGAGAAGTTAGTGGCACGACTTTCACACGAGATAAGCGAACTCAAGCTGATCGATATTCTTAAGCGGAATGCGAAAAGTGCTCTGCGATATGAGCTTTTGCATTTAAAAATACAGAATAGAAGTGAGTTGAGGGAGGAAGTTAAAAAGCATGAACACTTCTGTAAAGATGCTGGCAACTTTTTACAGAGAAACAGGGTAACTAGACCTCACGTATCAGAAATTCAGAGTGAGGAAGAAGAACTCGAAGAAGAGAGTATCTCCGAGCTACGCCGCAAGCGGTTTGTTTGCTGGAATTGCGACAAAACAGGTCATCGGTTTGAAGATTGCGTAGCAGAACGCCGAGTCTTCTGTTATGGCTGCGGGGCGAAAAATACTTTTAAGCCAAAGTGCGAAAAATGTAACCCATCGGAAAACCGCAAGCGGGATGCGCAATCCAACACCATTCTGACGCATCCGGCAATGATGACAGAATGAAAGAGCAAACTTTCCAAGAAAACACCTCCAACCCGGATTGTCCAAAAATTCGATCTAATAGGTCCCTTGTAGAGGCACAAACCCAGACGGAGGAGATAGATATAGATGGTGAAAGTTCCCGTTCAGATAAGCTAGAATTAAAGTATCAACCAAAACGCTCGACCATACGATTAAGGCAATTCTGGACCAAGGTAAAGAAGGTGCGAAAAAGACTTGTCTCGTCGGTCCTTTTGAGCTCCGATAACAGATTATTTATAGAACTAAGCATAGAAGAACAAAACTTCATGGCCTTGCTAGATTCGGGGCGACGATAAGCTGTCTTGGAAGTGAAGCCGCTAAGTCGTTCGCGCAACACGCCAAGGCAAAGAAATGCTCCGGAAATATTCGAACGGCCAATAATGAATCTTGTAAGGTAGTAGCGAAAATTACAGTTCCCATAACTTTTCGCGATCATACTAAGGAGATAGAATTTTTCATAATACCCGCCTTGAAACAAAATGTGTATTTAGGGATTGATTTCTGGATAGAATTCGGTCTTGTAGCAAGACTTTTAACGGATAGATCGGTGGTACAAGAATTAGACGTAGGAAATGAAACCAGGGCTTCGGAATCCCCGCCAGTACACGATCTAAGCAAAGACCAAAAGGTTAGACTAGAATCCGTGATCCATTCGTTTCCTTCGTTTGAAAGGGAAGGATTAGGACGTACGAAAGCTATCCAACACACGATCGAAATGGTACCCGATAGACCAGTCAAACAACGCCATTGGCCGATTTCACCCGCGAAGGAAAAGTTAATGTTTGACGAAGTGGAGAAAATGCTGGCATTAGACGTGATCGAGGAATCGAATAGCTCCTGGAGTAGCAATTGCGTTTTAGTTAAGAAAGGTACGAAAAATCGATTATGTTTAGATTCTCGAGAAATTAATAAGAACACTCGCAAAGATGCCTACCCTTTACCACATATTGATGGCATTCTTAGTAGATTACCACCAGCCAAATACACAACGGGACTTGACATGAAACACGCATACTGGCAGATTCCTTTGGAAGAAAAATCTCGGCACTATACAGCTTTTACCATTCCCAATAGGCCGCTTTACCAGTATAAGGTAATGCCGTTTGGCTTAACTAATGCCGCTCAAACGTTGTGCCGACTTATGGATCAGGTGATACCTGCACACCTCAGGAATCGGGTTTTTGTCTATTTGGACGATTTACTGGTGCTCTCAGATGACTTTGATTCACACTTGGTGCTGTTACAAGAGGTAGCGATGCATTTGCGTAAGGCAAATCTCACGATTAATATAGCCAAGTCAAACTTTTGTATACGGGAGATTAAATATCTGGGGTTCATAATAGGTTATGGTCAGTTAAAGACAGATCCGGCGAAAATAAAATCCATAATGGAGTTCCCGATCCCAAAAACGGTGAAACAGATAAGGAGATTTCTAGGACTTGCTGGATGGTACAGACGCTTTGTCGATAACTATGCCACCGTCAGCTACCCCTTAACGGAACTACTAAAAAAGCATCAACCACTTAAGTGGAACGCATCAGCTGAAGAAGCTTTCAATAAACTCAAATCCTGCTTAACATCTGCTCCAATCCTAGCCACCCCCGATTTTAAGAAACCCTTTTTGTTAATATGTGACGCAAGCACCTTTGGTTTGGGCTGCGTACTAGCTCAATTAAACGAGGAAGGGATAGAATTACCTATAGCGTTTATGTCCGAGAAACTTTCCAAGGCGCAACGAAACTATTCGGTCACTGAACTCGAGTGCTTGGCAGTGATTAAAGGAATAAAGAAGTTTAGAGCTTACGTAGAAGGACAGGATTTCCAAGTTATAACGGACCATGCGTCCCTACAATGGCTTATGAGGCAAAAAGATTTGTCAGGTCGCTTGGCCCGCTGGGCTATAAAATTACAGGGATTTAATTTTCAAATATCACATCGAAAAGGGTCCGAAAACGTAGTGGCCGACGCGTTGTCACGCCAAGATGAACCCGAGGTAAGAGAGCTGAACGGCAACGGACCCATAGTCGACCTTACTTCTACAGAGTTTAAATCGAACGAATACATGGATCTAATAGAACACATAAGGCTTAATCAACTTAAGTTACCCGATTTGAAAATTGACGATAATTTGGTGTATAAAAGAACCGAACCATCTTCAGGGGACGAGATAGCAGATAAACAAACTTGGAAGCTTTGGATTCCATCAGGCCTTACCAGCGATATAATTTCCAGGGCTCATGACCCCCCAGACGCTTCCCACAGTGGTATTGGGAAAACCGTTGAAAAGGTGAAAAGGTACTTGTTTTGGCCAAAAATGGTTACACAAATACGAGCCTATGTATCAAAATGCGACGTTTGTCGCCAGACCAAAAGTGCTAATGTCGTGCTAAGACCACCAATGGGTAAGCCAATGATTTCAGAAAGACCTTTTCAAAAGCTTTATCTAGATTTGTTGGGCCCGTATCCGCGTTCCAAGCAAGGGAATATTGGTATCTTAATAATTGTAGATCACAACACCAAATTTCATTTCTTATGTCCGCTCAAAAAGTTTACCTCAAGTAAAGTGTGTGACTTCCTAGAAAATATGTTATTTAGTACTTTCGGGGTCCCTGAGACTATACTTACCGATAATGGTTCGCAGTTTGTCTCTGGGAATTTCAAGTCATTTCTTACCAGATTCGGGGTAACTCACCGCTGCACTGCCATATATTCACCGCAAGCCAATGCCAGTGAACGGTTAAACCGATCCGTGTTAGCGGCTATAAGAGCGTACGTCGGCAAAGATCATACTAATTGGGACAACAAGTTACCTGAAATTAGTGCAGCGTTACGAGCCAATATCCATAGAAGCACAGGGTATTCGCCATATTTTCTTGCTTTTGGGCAGAATATGATTCTTAACGGAAAGGATTATGAACTACTTAGACGACTAAATCTCCTATCGGATGACACCAGAGTCGAATATCCAAATGTAGTACAAGTATGTCGACAAGCCGCCCAACAAAAGGTAGCTGAATCACACGAGCAGAATGCGAGGACATACAACTTACGTAGCCGGGTCCGTCAACTTAAAGTCGGAGACGTCGTGTATGCCCGGAATTTTTGTCAGAGCAACGCTTTAAAAAAGTTCAGCGCTAAGCTGGCGCCTGTGTTTATATCAGCAAAGGTTATTCGCCGAGTGGGGACAATGTATTACCAATTAGCTAGCGAAGATAAGAAAAACTTAGGAGTCTATCACTTGAAAGATATTCAGCTTAAACCTTAGTAAATGGCCTTCTTCAGTTTAAGTCTCATTGTGAGAACAATTACGTCTTCAACTGTGGTGTAGGGGCCGAATTAAGGGAACGAGTGTAGAACATCACGGATAAGCATAGTTTTCTTTTGGTAATGCTTAAAAGTGCAGAGACATAGTAACTCCGAAAGTGGATCGTAAGCTGCAAGCTTTCCGAAAAGCTTTCTAAAGAGAGTCGGCGCGCAGCGCACGCATTTAAGCGAAAGACGTCACGTTTACCTTGACCCAAGAGAGTAGCGTAGCGTAGGGAGAGCATAGATTAAAAGCTTGCCCAAAAGTTCGCTCAAATGGGCGAAAGATCATCCGATTATGCAGTTTAAATTCCCAACATCATCCGATTATGCAGTTAAAGTTCCTAAGATCATCCGATTATGCAGTTAAAATTCCCCAAATATCATCCGATCTTCGAGCTTTTGGTTCGGTACCGCTTGGCTGAACTTGCAGAAGTTGGGCTGGAGTATTGACAAAGAATCGATTGATTAAAGCGGACGTGTTTGTGCTATACTCGGGAATAAATAAATATATATATATATATATATTTAGCCAACAAACAGTTCTGGCAACTACGCCATACCTCGTGAACCGAGTTCAATAAAGACCCAGAATCAGGAGTAATTAACCAGGAAAGCAGTGTAAAGAAAAGAAAACATAGCTGGTATGTCCGTGATTAATTTGGAAAGTGTTCGTGGTAAAATATATATATATGAATTTGTGTTATAGGACGGCGGCCCGTAGCCACGGTACCGCTCGTGCGATCATCAGTCGCATAGGAGTGCATATACGGTGTGGTCTATGAGAGGAGTGTTGCCGGTGGATTGATAAGACAAGTAGTAAACCCGCGGGAGGCACCGAGCAGCGAAACCTGCAGCTTGACGTTGTCCGTCGAAAGCCTCAACAACCGTGTGGATGCACGGCGAAAACCAAGAGGCGCCTCCGGACCCTTATTTTTGGCGCCGTTGACGCCACCCGTTTATCGAGCCTCCAATGAGAGTGTAGTCCGCAGACCGACGTCAAATTTGATCGGCAACCTGAAGCCCAGCTAAGGAGTTAATTTACCCCATCTTCAAGTGATTTAGCTGCGCCAGCGACACCCAATAATGAACTCGAATTGATTGCATTATTGTTGGATTCTTCCGGAGGCGCAGTCCTACTCAGCCTGGCTGACATGTCTCTCGATCACGGCAATAGAGGACCATAGTTACTCGTGGATGTAACACAAGCCCCTTTTTCCTCTAGATTTCATGTGCCAGGCTAAAAACCGTTCTCTTTCGTCACACGATGTATACAGTTTTATAGTTAGTTATGTAACACAGCCAACATAATGGTTTTTGGAAACTAATGGGTATGAGAGCAACATTAATTTTCCTTGAGATTACAAAGCAGTACACTCTAGTACGCTCATGTGCACATATACTCGTATTAAATATCTTCTCCTTTCCTTAGAATTATGCACCAACGTCATCATTGAGCTCAACGATCACGAATGGAAAAAGCGGTACTAGCCTACCAAAAGCGCTGTGAGTTTGTAAATAAGAACAAGTACATATATGCACTGAGCTGGGAAGTAACCTGCGTGTTACATGTAATTTTCTATTGATATTCCCTTTATAAATCCGTAACATAATGTATTGGTACCTCTCACCCCTTTAGAATCTGTTACCCATATATGATGGTCATTTTTAAATCTTTATTTTTCTTAATATTTCTTCGCAATTCCTTACTAATATATTAAGCTATCGAGACACAACAAAAATGGATTTAATTATAAGTTAAGAAAACCCCCCCCCCCCAAGAATTTAGTTATATGATTGGGGATTTATTGAAATATATATATATAATGATATTGATTTTGAAGTACAACCCTAATATGTTCTAAATTCAGTACTCCGCCCTCAGAAAGGCATGATCGAAGTGGTGGGATGATAACTGTTTAACGTTATTCAATGTTCTATACGGTCAGGTTACCTGTATAGCATAGGTCGGGAGGGTAGAGAAGATAGAGATACTCACTAACACCGGAGTTTCTCATCATTTGAGTAGAGTAATTGATAAGTATGTCCACACTTTCCACAACCAACTTGTTAGTCCCATAACCAATTCCTGGCTCCGGTTAAACCTGGATTCTGTTGTTAGTTTTATGTTTGGTTCTTCTTTTTTTTTATTATTATTTTATTATTTTTAAATGTGCACCTAAAACATTATACGAGTGTGTGTCAGTATGTGATAGGAGAGAGTAGAACGAACCCCGACAATCCGGCGAGTTTAGTCAGAGCATAGCTAGAGGTGCACACGAAATCTCTTCATACTAGTATGGGTAAACGACAGCTATCCCACACCTGCACGCTACAACATCCATAACAGAATACTTTACGCTCTGCTTCGCACTCTTGATATCGGTGGCCTTGTTTATTGCAATTCCAGCAAGAAAGCGTCATCGCGTCGATATCAAAAGCGTCAGCTTCTTCCGAATCGGCTTCTGCCAGACCTTCTGTCTGTATGGACATTTCGTTCACCTGATTGCGAGGAACAAATCGTCGAGTAGCCGGGATTGGCTTAGCAGTATTTTCGATGAACCTTTCACGCTTGCGGACCACTTGTCGCAACTGCACAATGTTCGGTATGGGCACATATAAAATCTCATGTTGTATCTCATTGAGCAGATTTGCTCGCAACACCTCTAACAAGGACTGCTCGGTCATCGGCTGCACGAGCTTGTCTGCAAGCGCCACTATGGCCTCATAAAAACTGTCAAACGGTTCGTTGACTTTCTGCTTCCTCTGGGTGATCGCAGTTCTGATTTCTAAATCTGTTCTGCCGTCCGAAAACTGCGATCTCAGAGCAATACAGAGATCAATCCAGCGCACTCTTGGTACGCTTTTATGATACCTCCAGTACCATTCACCCGCGCTTCCTTCGAACAGGTTGCTCGCGTAGCGAGATAACAATTCAAAATTGCTATCTAATGTCTGGCTGGTCAGAGCTTCGACGCGATACAAAAAATCATCTATTGACATAGAGGAGCGCCCTGAGAATCTCAACTTCCAGTTCGCTATTATCTTACTAAACCGATCCGCGCGCAACTGATGTGATTGCTGCGACTCGGGTGGGGCTGACAAGTTAGTCGGTCGCTCGGACGCTGAGTTTGGTAATGCTGCGTTTTCCCTGGCGGATAACCTAAAGAGTTGCTCAAAGGTTTGATTTGACCTAACGGGAGAGGACTGCCTATGGGTTGGGTGTACCCTTTCCGTTGGGACTGGAGCTGCATTCTGGAGGGACAATCTTTGAAACCCCGCTTCAATCGCGTTAGCTAGCATTTGAGTGTGCTTTACTAGTGCGGCTGTCACTGCGTCCGCAATGGTCTGTTGCAAGCTACCATCCGTGGCTGGCAGACCCGTTCGAGCTGCTGAAGCTGACACCACTGCTGCCGCAGAATTTGGCGGTTGGCCTCTAGGACGATCTGGAGCGGCCATTGGACCGGAAACACTAAGCCCTTCGGGTTGGCTAACACTTCGGACCCCACTCTGCATATTGGCAGCGGATAATTGGTTTTGCTGTGATTTAAGTGTTTTCGAACGGGATCTGGTCACTGAAACTGCCCCTGGTTGGTTGCCTGAGGCTTGAGCTGCTTCTAGTTCTTCCGCCAAATTAAGGGTTGATTTGCTCAGCGCAGTTCTGCACACTGGACAGACTTTCTTATTTCCTGAACGTGGACTAAAGCAGGTGTGATGGAAATAGTGGTTACAGCTGGTAGCTAATAGCTGGCCTGGGTATTCCACTTCTTGCGTGCATACACAGCAAACGGTTTCGCTCTCTTTTGGCTGAATCATATAATCCGGGCTTCGGTCTACCGGCATCGTAAAGTTATACCTATATATTAACTAGCTTTAAGCACGTTCCTATAAATCTAGTTCAGACAAATATTAACAAAAAAAACAATAATAACGGGTAAAGCAAAAAAAACGATCTTTGATAGAGAGATTTTGGGGAAACCATGCAACCCTTTCCCTCCGAAAAGGTTGCCAATAACTATGCGTGGTAGAGCGAAAAAGGGGGAAATAAAGAGAAGGTATCTTCGGCAATCGTGACCCAAATAGTAGCTCTAGGCCACTTCCTGTCTGCGGCGAACGCCTAAACATAGGGACGGCCGACGTTCTTGCACGCGTGCCCATACCAGGATCACGACGGTGCTCGTCAGCTCGTCGAGGAAACATTACCGAAGCGGTTACGGGGAGTTTGTAATAGTTTCTGCGTGCTTCGACCTATACCTTTTCCGCAGCCATTATCGGTCCGGGCCGGAAGCGTAGCACGAAGAAACGCACCAGCACCAGGGGTACAACGTTCGGCCGGCGATAACCTGCTGTATAAATCGGCGCACGAATAGCCCAATCACTAGAAAGTAGAGAGAGAAACAAAAGACGGAGGCACCCTAATAACCCCGATTCGAGTTGAGCGGCAACAAAAAAAATGTTAATTCTTCTAGCTGACTCCGGCGACAACTGAACCGAAGCTACGCAAGGTACCTGTCAATTTCCAAGGGATACGGGCGAATTTATTCACTAATACGCTTCTGTGTAGCGGCAGGTCGTAGATTTACTCCACTAATAACCCTGGGTCCAGCCAACTTCCACATGCCAGTGAATCCATCTAGATTTCACTGCTATGGCATATACTGCTCGGCAATAAAGCAATGTTGAAGCTATTATCGATTCCAGAGCAGCTTACCATCGAACAGGGGTTATGGATCATACTCCGATGCGGGCTAAACGTTATCGGAAACTAATAAGCATCCACCATCACAGGATCCAGTTCCAGGACAAAAGGAAGGGCTTTAAGGAAGGGGGTGGGAAACAGGGAACAAAAGTCTTAAGCCAGTGCATGACAATGCACTGCTCGCAGGTGTTATGGACTTTCTCAACAATTTTTCTGCTTCGGGGTCAAGTTTGGCTGGGGTCACACACAACCATATAAGTTAATGTAACTCCGCTTTGTAAGGATTACAATTACGTCAACCCTGACCTTCAGGCCTTTCGTGCCCCACGTTGGGCGCCAAATAAAATAATTATTACTGTAACGAGTAACGAAGAGAATCTTCGCACGATGAAGCTGGTGGTCGGCTAACTGAGAAGGAGTACGCGCTCGCTTTCACGGCTGGTCTCTGGTCGCAAATGGGGATGGGTTCTTTGGGGTAACCCTCCAGTTAGGTTGCTTCGCTCCTGCTGGTATTATTTTATTAAAATTCGCGTACTCTTTTTGGGAATGGGAGGGGGTCCGACAAGGAAAGGATCGTTAGGGGTACGGAAAGTATAGTGGGGCAGAGATAGTGCAGAGAAGGAGTAGGGATCTACCACCGCGGCGGACATCTCTGTTTTGCTGGCACGGAGTCGTGCCACGCCCACCCTACCATGATCCTGAAAGAGCCAATAATAATATCAGGATCCCTGGAGTGTCCGGTATTGGTCATCCTATTTCGCTCACGAGCGGCATGGTTCCCCCCCCAAATACGGTAACGTCTAGCACATATTCATCTTAACAATCATTTTATTAGAAACTATATTCAGATACCCTCTTGTTACAAGAAAAAAGAAACACTAACCGAGAACTCCAAGACAAGGCTAAATGGACAAAAGGAGGAACGAAAAGCGTCACAAGAGATATAGCTATTATTACTAGGGAATATTTAGATAAATAAATACGATAAGTGTAAATAGTGCATATACGATATTTTATAGTGCGATATAAACTAATGATTTTTCCTTAAATAGAAAGATAATACTATAGCGCAATATAGGTACACATGTCCCAGCACATCGGCTTCAGGGAGTAGTTGGACATACTATTCGTTTTACCAAGCGTACTGTAAAGGCAGAAGGCCAATCAGCTGTGACTACTTTAAAAGTGTGAGGTCAACGACCGACAAACAGCTCTAGCAAAAACGAGGGGGAACGTTGTGAGTTACTGCGGACACCGCAACTCTACAGTTATACCCGATACTAAGTCAGTATGGCTCTCCTCCGGCAGACGCTGCTAATATTAAACGACACGACAAAGAGTGCGTGCGAGAGAGACAGAAAATCAGTCTGAGCGTGACGTTGGGCGCTGCGTAGCCACTGCAAATTGATTTGTTCCTTTTGGCTATAAAAATTATCTGATCTGGTCCAGATTCAGCAGTCTCATAGATATGGTCGTTATCTATGATTCTGCGTTTTTAGTTTTCTCGAATCTGCAATATTGTGGATGCAACAGATTTTCGTTCTTTGTGAGGGCGGAAGGGGGTGGGGCGAAATTCTGAGATATACGTTTTATAGTGAGATCTAACAGAAGTGCGGATACCAAATTTGGTTACTCTAGCCTTAATAGTCTCGGAGATTTTTGAATATCCCCAGATTTTCGTCCTTTGCGGGGGCGGAAGGGGGTGTGCCGAAATTTTGAAACAAACTCGTCTCGGTCCGATATATTTTAGGAGTGTGGATACCAAATTTGGTTGCTCTAGCTTTTGTAGTCTCTGAGATCTAGGCGCTAATGTTTTACTCTAAGCAAAGCCGCCTTTGCTACGTGTGTGTTAGAGAGAGACAGGGCGAGAAAAAATGAAATTGTTTTCTTGATGCTGGCTATAATAATAATACGATCCAATTCAAATTCTGCAGTCTAAAAGATATGGTTATTCTCTACGATTCTGCGTTTTTGGTTTTCTCATATCTTTAAAATTGTGGATGCCACAGATTTTCGTCCTTTGTGGGGGCGGAAAAGGGCGGGGCGAAGTTTTGAAATATTCTTGTAGCAGTGACATATCACAGAAGTCTGGGTCCAAAACATCGTTGCTCTAGCTCTTATAGTCTTTGAGCACTAGGCGCTGAAGGGGACGGACAGACGGACGGACGGACAGACGGACAGACGGACAGACGGACAGACAGACAGACAGACAGGGCCCAATCGACTCGGCTATTGATGCTGATCAAGAATATATATACTTTATGGGGTCGGAAACGATTCCTTCTGGACGTTACACACATCCACTTTTACCACAAATCTAATATACCCCAATACTCATTTTGAGTATCGGGTATAAAAAAAAACTGTAAGAGATGTGCTCACATACATAGGTATACACCGCCCACTAAAAGCCACTGAGGCCAGTAAGATCCCACCGTGACTCGCATTCCCTTGAACCTCGCAGTCCGTTAATTTGTTTGTTTTTGTGTAGTTGGATATACTTAGTGATAATTGTAGACAGAAAAAAAAAACAGCAAAAAAACCCAACAACACATGGATAGTTTGAAAATGCATTTGATAAAAGTTTAAAAGTTTGAGCTTAAAAGCGTCCGCTCGTCCGGGTCCCATCCGCGAGCTTATGCCATGCAGTACGCGCTGTACGATTTTGTTTTTGGTTTGCAGGTAAAAGTTTAATGCACCCACACACAGCCACACGCCCAGCTACGAAAGATCTTTCGCCGCGGGAACACAAACAAAAGCTGAGTGAGCTTTATAATATACCAACAACACTACATTTCTTTGCCTCCCAAAATTCCGCGAGCGTGGCAAAAGCTTCGTTCTTTTTATACCCGATACTCAAAATGAGTATTGGGGTATATTAGATTTGTGGTAAAAGTGAATGTGTGTAACGTCCAGAAGGAATCGTTTCCGACCCCATAAAGTATATATATTCTTGATCAGCATCAATAGCCGAGTCGATTGGGCCCTGTCTGTCTGTCTATCTGTCCGTCTGTCCGTCTGTCCGTCTGTCCGTCTGTCCGTCCGTCCGTCTGTCCGTCCCCTTCAGCGCCTAGTGCTCAAAGACTATAAGAGCTAGAGCAACGATGTTTTGGATCCAGACTTCTGTGATATGTCACTGCTATAAAAATATTTCAAAACTTCGCCCCGCCCACTTCCACCCCCACAAAAGACGAAAATCTGTGGCATTCACAATTTTAAAGATATAAGAAAACCAAAAACGTAGAATAGTAGAGAATGACCATATCTTTAAGACTGCAGAATCTGAATTGGATCGTATTATTATTATAGCCAGCATCAAGAAAAGAATTTCATTTTTTCTCGCCCTGTCTCTCTCTAACACACACGTAGCATAGGCGGCTTTGCTTAGAGTAAAACATTAGCGCCTAGATCTCAGAGACGATAAAAGCTAGAGCAACCAAATTTGGTATCCACACTCCTAATATATCGGACCGTTTGTTTCAAAATTTCGCCACACCCCCTTCCGCCCCCGCAAAGGACGAAAATCTGGGGATATTCAAAAATCTCAGAGACTATTAAGGCTAGAGTAACCAAATTTGGTATCCGCACTTCTGTTAGATCTTACTATAAAACGTGTATCTCAAAATTTCGCCCCACCCCCTTCCGCCCACACAAAGAACGAAAATCTAATGCATCCACAATATTGCCAATTCGAGAAAACTAAAAACGCAGAATCATAGATAATGACCATATCTATCAGATCGCTGAATCTGGATCAGATCAGATCATTTGTATAGCCAATAGGAACAAATCAATTTGCAGTGGCTACGCAGCGCCCGACGTCACGCTCAGACTGATTTTCTGTCTCTCTCGCACGCACTCTTTGTCGTGTCGGTTTATATTAGCGGCGTCTGCCGGAGGATTGCCATACTGACTTAGTATCGGGTATAACCGTAGAGTTGCGGTGTCCGCAGCAACTCACAACGTTCCCCCTCGTTTTGTGTTGGGGCTGCTCACCTCCAAGCGGAAACTACAGAAAAAGTCGGAAAATCTAACTTCGAGGCTCCTAGCACTGTCGAAGGCCGGTTTCGGCTCACGTTTTCGATTAGAGCCCAATCTGCTTTCTTGGGTTCTTTTTTTCCGACCGAGTGCACTTTGGTTTCACACCACGGTTATTTACGGCGGTTTAATTTTATTAATATTATTTTTTTTTTTTCTCACCGCGCAACTGAATGCTTGTACGACCACGAGGAGAAAGAAAGATTTGGGCGGATCTACTGACCAACAAAAACTTTGTTCTCCGGATCTGCCTTTGCACGATCCTTCGCCATTCACCTTGAAGGGTTATGGACATGGTGGGGAGATTTTTGTTCGTTTTTAAGCATATTCTTAATGTCAACCCTAGGTGGCGCTAGCCCCCACACGACCAGGAACATTTAACATGTAACACCACAACAAGAAATTAAGCCAACCTAAGTATACACTAACTATGGGGAATAAACTTAATAATTAATAAGTATCTCGGTGAGGTGTGATATATACTTGTATAAATAATAGAATATATATAAATATATTTATATATATAATATACATAAATATATAAATTGTACAAATACCATCGGGCATACTTTCAGGCGAAGAACACAAATATGCTTTCCTATCCGCCCGACAAGCGACCACTACACAGCAGACGTTCGGCAGAGCTAGAACGGGGTCTATAATAGACCTTACGTTCGTGAGCAGCAGCCTCAGCCGCAGGACAACGTGGGAAGTTAGTGGCTTATACACCGGGAGTGACCACCAAGCCCTCATATGTGAAATCCAGGAAGCGGGCGCACCTAACCCGTTCATTGGCAAGCAGATCGGTTATAAGACCGAAACGCTAGAGCCGGATATGGTCCGGACCATGTTTGAGGACTACTAGACCAACGGTACGGCTGAAGAGAGAGCAAGCCAACTGGCCATACATACGCTGGAAGCATGTGATGCCTCCATGCTAAGGAAAAGAAGAAGCCTGAACAACCGCAGGCCAACGTATTGGTGGAACACTGCAATAGGTAGCGCCAGGCAGGAGTGCCAGCGGAAAAGACGACTATACCAGCGTTCGAGAGGTTCCCCGGAATTCGAGAGGCTCCAAGGAGAATATAAGGAAAGCAGACGCTGCTTAAAGAGGCAGATCAAGGATGCCAAGCGCAAATGCTTCGAAAAGCTCTGCGATGACGCAGATGCGATTCCTTGGGGCTATCGAATTCCACCACCTGAAATAGAAGCCACCGCGGGAGCAGAAGTCCTCGAAGCTCTACAACGGATCAAGAACGGCAAAGCACCAGGACCTGATGGGGTCCCAAATGCCGTTCTCCAAACGGCTATTGAGACCAATCCACAAATGTACGTGGATTTATTCAATGCATGTCCGAAGGGACCTTTCCAGACCATGGAAGCGACAGCGGCTAGTCCTCTTACCCAAGGGGAACAAGACGACCGAGGGGCCATCATCCTATAGACCACTCTGCATGCTCGACACAGTGGGTAAGATCCTCGAGCGCATAATCCACACCAGGCTGGAGAAGGCAGTAACGCGTCAGCTCTCACCGAGACAGCACGGGATTCGCAAAGGCAGGTCCACGGTGGACGCAATCGGCGAGGTATGTGAGATAGCAGAGCGAGCTATCGATGGCACCCGATGGATGTACGGGACCAAAGAGTATTGCATAGTGGCAACACTCGATGTCCAAAATGCATTCAACTCTGCCAATTGGGATCACATACTAGAAGAATTGAGAAACTTTCAAGTACCGCCGTATCTGCAGAATATCATCGCGGACTACCTAAGAGACCGAGTGCTCATATATGAGACGGATAAGGGGACACGTGAGCACCAAATCACTGGAGGAGTTCCCCAAGGATCGGTCCTCGGCCCGCTGCTGTGGAACATCATGTATGATGGAATCCTCAAGATGGATATGCCAATGGGCGCCACGGTGATAGGCTTTGCCGACGACATAGCAATAGTCGTAGTGGCAAAACAGAAAGAAGCGGCGGAAGAAATCTGCAACGACGCGGTAGAGAGAGCCAGAACATGGCTATCAGGGAGGGATCTCTCATTAGCCACCAACAAAACGGAGGCGGTGCTCATAAGCAGCAGGAAAGTAGTGGAGACGGCCACGATCCGAGTAGGAGACTGCACTATTAGCTCCAGTCCAAGCCTGAAGTACCTGGGGGTCACCACAGACTCAGCTTCAAGCATCACATGGCGTATGCAAGCAGCAAAGCAGGAAAGACGGCAGTGGCCCTATCCCGCATCATGGCCAACACCGGAGGCCCGAAACAGCCAAGGCGAAAGCTACTAGCGAGCGTATTTGGCTCAACGCTAATGTACGCTGCACCAATATGGGTTGATGCAATGAAGCATAAAACATATGCCCGAGAATGCAACGCAGTCCAGAGGCTGTGTGCCCTGAGGGTGTGTTGCGCATTCAGAACGGTATCCCAAGACGCCGCACTAGTGGTAGCAGGAATGATTCCCATCCATCTGCTGGCAAGAGGTGCCGCAGGAATCAGGGCACCGCGAACCCTGGGGACTACGGACCAGGACACCAGAGGTGCCTTAAGGCAGCGCACAATCCTGCAATGGCAAGATTCGTGGGATAACAGCAGCAAAGGGCGATGGACCCATAGGCTAATCCCAGACCTGAAGAGTTGGCTGAACCGTAGCCATGCACAAGTGGAGTATCACCTGACACAACTGCTGACAGGACACGGTTGCTTTAAAGCCTACCTGCATAGGTTTAAGCACGAGGACGACCCCTCTGCGTGGTCTGCGCAGGGGTCATCGAAGACGCAGAGCACTGCTTCTTCGAATGTCCAAGATATCGGCAAGATCGAGAGGATCTAAGCAACAAGCTTGGAAGAATGCCAGCGGTGACAAACCTGGCAGAATGCCTGCTGGAGTCGGAAGAAAACTGGTCCGCGATTAGATTCATGGCCGCAACTATGGCTACCAAACTGCGTCACGAAGAAAGGGCACGCAATGCAAGGAGATAAAGGATAAAGGAGATTATTAAGAGAAGAGCCCTACAGGCATCTCCCCCCGGCGAAGTAATATCTCGCGACAGTACCGCCGGGATCCGGGATAGGTGTGGGTGGTTTTAGAGCGGTTAGAGTCCCTCACTTCGGCTTCGGCTGAGTCGGCATGAAGCTTTCCTGTAGTCACACAACAACAAAAAAAAAAAAAAAAAAAAAAAACCTATACGCAACGGTGTCTGTTGCCGCGTTAACTGCCAGCCACGTCGGGGCTAAAGCTGCGTGCCAGCTGTTGCTGTTTCTCCAGGAGAGGCATTTAATTTGCTGAAACATCCTGCCAGCCATTTTTCCCCTCCGTTCCTCTTCTAGGCTGCTATTTAGCCAGGTGAAGGGGGTACGCTGACCAAATCGAAGGGCCATTTCCCATTCGGTAAAGCCACAGAATCGGAATCAGGACCAGCATCCAGCATCCATTGGCAGCCTGGCTGTTCCTGCTGCTGCTTCTGGCGATGATGCAGGTTCCCGATTCTGTCAAGGATACGCAGCCTTCGGCTGCCTCATGCCTGACTGCCTCTTCCTGTTGCTCCGTGGCCTTCGACGGCAGCCAATGCGCTTACTTCCAATGCGAGTGTAGTTGGGTACATGTGTGTACCCGGGGAAACCACGAGAGATGGAGAGCGAGAGGGAAAGAGAGAGAGAGAATAGAGAGAGAGAGAGAGAGAAAAGGAGAAATGGGGAGTGAGTTTAATCATGGCATCGCACTTCAAAGGGATTTTCAGCTTAAAATCGGATTTACCATGCCCAAGCGACGCCTAACCGAGCTTATCGAATTGTTCTCATTATCGTTCAGATTTTAGTGGGCCAAGGAAATTAATTTCGTGAGTAAACCTGTGTGGATGTAGGAACCTGACATGTAATTACTAAGCCAGCCAGGCTCCCTCCCTAAAGCATGTGGCATCCATAATCATCATCAAAGATACCTGTCTGGCCATACGAGGGTTGCTATTTATATTTCGGGAATAGGAAATAGAACAACAATTTTTAAATGAAAATGGTTTTATTGTTTTTCAAAATATTCCCCCTGATGATCAATACATTTTTTCATTCGCTTGAACCATTGGTCATAGCAGTTTTTCCACTCCTCTTGAGACACCTCCAAAACATGGTTTTTAAACTCTTCAACTGCTTCTTCGGCGCTCGTAAAACGTTGACCACGCAGGTTTTTTTTTTGATGTTAGGGAATAAAAAGAAGTCATTGGGTGCCAAGTCAGGACTGTAGGGAGGAAGAGTCATAAATTCGACGTTTTGATTGCTTAAAAATTCACCTGTTTGTCGAGATGTGTGCGAGCTCGCATTGTCATGATGGAGAATGATTCGTGCTCGGCAGTTGGTTTTGCGAATGTCTCCGAAGACCTCCGGCAAACAAATGGTCGTGTACCACTCAGAATTGACAGTCCTACGTTTCTCTAGCGGAACAGTGGCCACATGACCCATTCTCCCGAAGAAACAGGCGACCATTTGCTTCGAAGTGCTTCGTGGTCGAACAACTTTTGTTGGATTTTGCTCATCTTGAAACACACACGCGGTCTATTGCTGTTTAGTTTCCGGCTCATACGCATATATCCATGATTCATCACCTGTCACGATTTTATAAACATCTTTTGAAGCACCTCGGTCGAACTTTTTAAGCATTTCCTTACTCCAATCGACACGAGCCTTTTTTTGAGCGAGTGATAAGTTATTAGGTATCCAACGAGAGCAAACCTTTTTTACAACTAAGTGTTCATGTAAAATGGAATGTATTGAAGTGGAACTAATGTGCAAGGATGCCTCTATCTCACGATATGTCACATGTCGATCTTGCACTATCAGTTCACGCACACCATCGATGTTTTGTGGCACAACAACCGATTTTGGGCGACCTTCACGGAATTCGTCAGCGACTGAACTACGACCACTATTAAACTTTGCAAACCAGCGATAAACTGTCGTTTTTGATGGTGCTTTCTCGCCATATAAAGAACTAAGTTCATCAACACATTCTTGTTGGGATAATCCACGTCGAAAGTTGTGAAAAATAATCCAACGAAAACGATCTCGAGAAATTTCCATTTTTTTGCCAAATTGTTTTTTTTAAGTGATCGTGAACAAAACAAAAACCTATTGTACATAAAAACGTTGTACGTACATATGTGCTTAAAAATGACAAAGTTTATTATGGCGTTGCCAGATTTTACGTATTGGCTTTAGTATTGCCCATTCCTGAAATATAAATAGCAGCCCTCGTACACAGCACTTGGAGTACTCTCATGTAAGTATATTGAAGAGTTTGTTGGTTGATGGTTGAATAGCAGCTTTGCTGCTTCATCGTCTTGGGCTTGACTTGAAATTTTTCACCAACTAAAAGCAATCTCGTTAATTTCGTTAAAGCAAAAGCATCTCAGATCTGCGCAAATCACCATCAAGCCCTTCCAATCGTTCGAGTCCATACATTTATATTAGGCCATACATTATTATGGTTTCATTTCGGCTGTCGATAAAATGGTTTGACAACAAGCGGATTTCGTGGCATCAAATCCGGCTCAGAGGCCCGAGCACACATGCTTCTCGCACTCGGGGTCGTTTGTTCTTTGCTAGTTACTCTAACCAAATATTGCCATTATTATAATGAGTATTGGGACATTGGCAGTTTGGTATTTTGTGGAACTTTTACTTCTGCACAAAATCAAAACAAATTACCCCGATCAACAACAATTGTCATTCGTTATCCTATTAACGCTGCTACTGCTACACCACAGACTGTGGCAACATTCCGGAATCCAGCAATGAATTATGGACAAAGGCCAATGCCATCACTCCCGACAAGAATTTCCAAGTATTAAAGCAATAAATGCCAATGTCGAGGCCCTGGTTCGGCTTGAGTCGAGGAAAAACTTTCCAGCAAACTCGCCCACAAAATGTACTCTCACATAGCTGCTGTCCCTCTCCTTTTCGAGGTTGTATATGTGATAAATTCCTGACAAATTGATATAAGTAGAAATTATGTACGAGCAGAACCAGATAATGGTCTGTGGTTGTGCGAATTCCTTCAATAATCAGCAACAGCTGCAAGGAAATGGTAATACGAGCCAAACGCCTGTGCATCCTACACATTCAAAAGGACACGACTCATCGACGGTTGGTCATTGTGCCGCTTGTTGGGAGTGGGAAAATACTAGCGGAAATAGCATTAATGTAAAGCATGATACAGGTATAGATTTGCAGAATGGTATCAATAGTAAATAAGAGAATTTAGTTTTGTTAATATTGTCCAGAAAATTGTGTCGTTGGAAGATCAATCCATTTTCAATTAATTCTGAATTGGTTTGCCAAAACCCTTCCATCGGTCACACTGACTAATATATCAACGATTTCCACTAGAAACATGAAGAGAAATGATAAATACTAAAATTCGAAATGGGTTGAATCCAGACGACCATGGATATCCTCGTTTTGTTTGCAGACAACTCTCGTTTCTGTTAAATTTTAACACCCTGTGGATTTAGATTATTTAATGGACCACTTATTTGCATTTTGATTACCTCAATTACCTCAATAATGCTGTTGTGTCAGTGGTTATGGTTCATCTTTTGTGTGGCTAAGCTATTACAATTTTAATGGACTCCCACAAGGCGATAAGAATAAGTACATATAAGATGATATTGCTGGCCGGAGAGCAAACATTAGGGGAAAGCACCTAGGCAAATGTATCGAAAGCATAAAAGCAAATAGTCTGATTAACGAATAAAACAAATACGGATAGGGATGAGGATAGCGACACAGACACGGAAACCGAACGTAAATGCAAACATGCAAAACGGAAGTTTTGTCCTTGAAGGTTCCAGAGCAGGAGAGATGCTGCATAAACGGATTGAAATGGGAATGGGATTGAGAGAAAGTGAAAAGAGATCGAGTGCGAAGTCATAAAAGTGGCATGCCACGAAAACTACTCAGCGCAAAGGACTACTGAAGAGAGGAAGAGATAGACACTCGCAGACACACAATGTCTAGTGCATTGAATATTACGGCTATTCACATTGAAGTGGACCCATAATTGCGGCTCAATGGCACTCGAATGGCAATCGCTGGGATCGCAGATGATTAAGGAGTTGCCGTACTAAGGCGAGCGAGATAGGGAGAGAGAGAGAGGTAGAAGTGTCTGATGATGCATGAATATTTTAAGAACTTAGCCAGGTCACTTGAGCACTCAACTCGGCATCCGAGTCACTCAAAGAGAGTGTTTGATTGATTGTGCATAAGTCATGGTCCATGTCCTGGAAATGTATTCATTTCGAGCCGTGCGTCTGGGGCCGCGGACTGCATCTTGATTTATATCGTCTAGACTAGATTTGGAGCCACGCATTTATTTATAATTCCTTCTTTGTCTGCCTTGCCGTGGAGTTGAAGCGCCCCAATGTATAAATGCACATTTACATGTCGTTTGGTCAGCAAAGGAACTTGCCAACGAACTCGAAATGAACTCAGGCCGGCTCCAGCGAACCATTAACGCCTGACCATATGGTGCCAGCCATCATCCCAGATTAAGGCCAAATTCGCAGGACAACTTCCAGACAAAGTATTTTAATTGGAACAACTTTTACAACTTCCATCAGATGGGAAAGGGTCAAGCATTTCCAAATAGACTAGCTGCTAATTTACTTTAAAGGGAGAAGTCAAACAAACACACAACCAAACTACCTGAAGCTATTTACCGACTGGCCGTCGGCCCCAACCCCAGTCCCAGGAATCAGCTCTCTGGCTGAGAGCGAGGTGCTAACCCTTGGAAATTTATGTGTTTCATTATTAAACTTTGCCACCTGCCGCATATTTAGCAACAACAATGGGGCAGACAGGCAGCCGGGCAACGGCCAACGGCTCCACACACACTTGGCGCAATTTATTGGCCAAACACCTCGGCTCGGGCACTCTAGAAATGACTGCCAGGCAAGAGGTGGATGTAACACTAAAGCCCCATCAACAGGCACCCAGAAAGGAGTCTACCTTCGGGGGCTAAAGCTGTTGATACCCTTGCAGATCAAATGCTCTTTTTCAGTACGACAAATAGAAAATATGAACTCTATACTCTTTGAGCAAAGTTACAGCTAGAGTGCTATACAAATTAGGGTGTTGTTATTATGAATAGACGGATGGATGTGGCTGCATTCAAGAGTATCAAAGTCTTAATACCCTATGGAAGGGGATCACAAGTAGCAGTCGAAGAAGAAACTGAAAACCAATTGAATTGTAGATGCGGGTTAAACACGAAAGCAAACATGGCACAAAACGGGGCTTCAGGCCGGGACCAAGTAAAAAAAAACATCATAAAGTCAGAGTCCGAGTCGAAATCGGAGTAGGAGTGTGAGTCTGAGTCTGAGTGAGAGTCGGAGGCCCCACCTATCCTTCCTTGGCAGCCTTTTTACACACACGATTGAATGCGCAATTTCTGCGGCGTAATTTATGAAAACAAAAACCGGAAACAATATTTCTGTGCGGCCCCTTCGGGCAGTACACAGAGCGCTATAGTCGGACCATTATCTGCTGTATACGCTCGTACATATAAGGCCCTAGGCCAAGTCGTAGTTATTAATGCGAATGCAACCTCAGTCTCAGTTTCAGCCCTGCATAAACAATAGAAGAGCAGTACGGTACCCTGGTGGCTGCCAAGAGGCAAGAATTAAGCGCTTCTGGCTGAGGTCCAGCCACAGGGCGTATGGGTATTCACACTTGCTGGTGGATGGAGAAGGTAAGATGGGGGTTTCTTTAATTGCGGCATCTACTGCATTTGCATTTGCATTGCTGATTGCAACACCAGTCAGAATAGAAAGCACAGATTCCATAGAGAGAAAGAGAGACCGCTCCGCTCCCGTCCGAATCGCAACAAAACTACGTGCATAAGCAATTTCCACAAATGGCGGCTAACAAAGTGACGCTTTAGGCCGTGGCTATTGTGTGCCTGCCTCTTTTGCCAAGTCGCCTTCCGTTTTCCGTTCGTGCCTATTGCATGCCCCTTCTTTTCTTTCCTTTCTTGCCTTTCATTTTATTATTTTGCAGCCCTTTTAGGGGTCTTCCTGGCCAGAGAAGCATAAAAATCACGCACTCACAAACAAATAAAATGCTGACAGCATATATTTCCGTTTCCGGCTACAGTTTTCAGTTAAACAAATACCCCACATATGTGGCCCTTTCCAGTCCTTCCCTGCTTAAGCACAGATCCCCAGCTCCGAGTCCCGAGTCCCGAGCTCCGAGCGGATGTATTACAATTTGGAAACGCACATTTATAACAAAAGCGATAACCCAACAGCATCCTTGTCCCTCAGCCTCTTTTGGCTATTTGTTTAACATGTAATGTGCCAGAAATTCATATTCGTAGAGGTGTGAGATTGTATGTACGGATGGAGGTTTTACATACTTTTTTTTGACGGTCAGACACCAATAGTATAGCAGGATTTCGGAACGTGTACCTCTAGCTATGCTCTAACTAGCTCGCCGGAATGTCGTGGGATCTTTCCTACTCTCCTATCTGCTATACGAACACATTCGCAAAGATGTTTTAGGTACACTTGATTTAATGTTCAAAAGGAACTCTACCAAAGAAATCAAAAAGAAAACGAGGGGGAACGTTTTGAGTTGCTGCGGAGACCGCAACTCTACAGTTATACCCGATACTAAGTCAGTATGGCTCTCCTCCGGCAGACGCCGCTAATATTAAACGACACGACAAGGAGTGCGTGCGAGAGAAACAGAAAATCAGTCTGAGCGTGATGTCGGGTGCTGCGTAGCCAGTGCCATTTGATTTGTTCCTTTTGGCTTTAAAAATTATCTGATCTGATCCAGATTTAGCAATCTGATATATCTGATCATTATCTATGATTCTGCGTTTTTAGTTTTCTCGTATCCTCAATATTGTGGATGCAACAGATTTTCGTTCTTTGTGGGGGCGGAAGAGGGTGGGGCGAAATTTTGAGATAAAGGTTTTAAAGTGAGATCTAACAGGAGTGCGGATACCAAATTTGGTTACTCTAGCCTTAATAGTCTCTGAGATTTGTGAATATCCCCAGATTTTCATCCTTTGCGGGGGCGGAAGGGGGTGTGGCGAAATTTTGAAACAAACTCGTCTCGGTCCGATATATTAGGAGTGTGGATACCAAATTTGGTTGCTCTAGCTTTTATAGTCTCTGAGATCTAGGCGCTAATGTTTTACTCTAAGCAAAGCCGGCTATGCTACGTGTGTGTTAGAGAGAGACAGGGCGAGAAAAAATTAAATTTTCTTGATTCTGGCTATATTAATTATACGATCTGGTTCAGATTTTGCGCTTTAGAAGATATAGTCATCTTCTACGATTCTGCGTTTTTAGTTTTCTCGTATCGTCGAAATTGTGGATGCCACAGATTTTCGCTCTTTGTGGGGGCGGAAGTGGGCGGGGCAAAGCTTTGAAATATTCTTGTAGCAGTGACATATCACAGAAGTCTGGATCCAAAACATCGTTGCTCTCGCTCTTATAATCTTTGAGCACTAGGCGCTGAAGGGGACGGACAGACGGACAGACGGACGGACGGACAGACGGACAGACAGACATGGCTCAATCGACTCGGCTATTGATGCTGATCAAGAATATATATACTTTATGGGGTCGGAAACGATTCCTTTTGGACGTTACACACATCCACTTTTACCACAAATCTAATATACCCCAATACTCATTTTGAGTATCGGGTATAATAATGTGAATTTTAACTAACTGTTTAACCGACTACCGACAAATAGTCAGGCTATATTCCGTCGCTCTTGGGGACCTCAGATGACTTTGACCCCTTCTCTACCCTCCCTACCTTTGTATGCCGTTTAATCGACAGCATAACCCTAATCGAGCGCATCTCTATTTGATCATCGGACTTCCTCAGGATCTACTCAGGACAAACACGAAAGGTTTAATGTTCCATTATTATGGTTAGGTTAGGTTGAGGCGGCTGCCGGGCTCGCTCGGAACCCGTCACACTTAGGCCGGTTTCGGCCCGTTGTGATACCGCATAGGATCATTTCCTTCCTGCGTTGTGAGACTTCCTGTCAGCAATTATCCCATCCAGATGCTCTCACAAAGTTCGCTATCCTCCTGGGACATAGTTTGGACATCTCTGAGATGTCGTGTAGAAAGGCTGAGCCCAGGTGCTGTAGCCTTCTTCTGCTGAGAGCTGGGCAGGAGCAGAACAGATGTTCCACTGTCTCCTCCTCTTCCTCGTCTCTACAGCTGCGACAAAAATCGTTATGTGGGGCCCCCAGCCTGTTAGCGTGGGTGCCTATTAGCCAGTGTCCCGTGAGGGAACGTGTGACTACGCTGCACCTTTTCCTGCTTAACTTGAGGAGCTCGGAGGTGCGCTTCATGTCCATGGTCGGCCATGTTTGCCGAGTTGTGCGACATCGTGGCACTGTTTGCCACATATCGTTGTTTAGTCGCTTGTATTGCTCCCTTATAATGAGCTTACAGGTGGCCATTGGCATACAGATATCCTTCTTGTCTTGGAGAAGGGGGATTGTAGTGCCAGATCTGGCCAGCTCGTCCGCTATACAGTTGCCCTCGATGTCCCGGTGGCCCGGGACCCAAATCAGGCTAATAGCAAATTGCTGAGCCATCTCGTGCAGAAATTTGCGGCAGTCTGCCACGGTGGCCGAGTTCGAGGAAATCGCGCTTAGCGATTTGATCGCAGCCTGGCTGTCGCTATAAATGTTTAGCTTGGTTGCCGTGACGGCAGCCGCTTGTAGGCAGTCTAGAGCCTCCCTGATTGCTATGACTTCCGCTTGAAAGACACTGCAATGATCTGGGAGTCTGAAGGAATGCCTTATGCTTAGCTGTTCAGAGTAGATTCCCCTCCGACTCTGTCGTCCAGCTTTGATCCATCTGTGAAGATGTTTATGGCCCCATCTGGGCCTGGGAGTCCCTCGAGCCATTCGTCTCTGTGAGGGATGATTGTGTCGAAGGGAGTGTCTGTGTACTCTCTTGGAACTTGGTAGTCTGTTTTTGAGGGGACGGTACTGCTATTATTTAATATGGCTGAGTGACCTATGCACTGTGTCACCCATTGATCTGAGTCTCTTAGACGTATTGCTGCTGCTTCTGCCCGTTCCTTTCCTGCGAGGTCAAGGCTCTGTAGGCATAGGATGGCATTTAGCGCATCATTTGGGGTGGTGCGAAGAGCTCCGCTGAGGCATAGGGCGGCAGTCCGCTGGACTTTGCCCAGTTGCTTGGTGATCGCCCTTTTTGATAGGGCCGGCCACCACACCGTAACTCCGTAGAGTAGTATTGGTCTAACTATAGCTTGATATATCGATTGGACTATGCTTGGGATCATACCCCATCTTAGCCCAATAGCTTTTTTGCATGTGTAGAGTGCAGTCATTGCCTTCTTCACTCTGTCTTTGACATTCAGGTTCCAGCTAAGCTTCTTGTCAATTACCAACCCTAAGTAACTGGCACTGTCGCTAAAGGAGAGCCTGCATCCTTGTAGTATTGGAGGGTTGAGGGGCGGGACCTTGTATTTATTTGTGAATAGTACGAGTTCCGTTTTTGAGGGATTTACTCCCAGACCGCGCGATTCTGTCCAATCCGACAGTTGCGCTAGCTTTGTGGACATTAAGTTGCACAGTGTTTGGGGGTATTTCCCCGAGAAGAGAATCGCAACGTCGTCCGCATAGGCCACGACATTGCAGCCCCCCCCTTCTAGGTCACATAGAATCTTGTTGACTGCTATGTTCCACAGAAGAGGAGACAGGACACCACCTTGCGGGGTGCCTCTGTTGACATACCTTGACTGGGCGGACGATCCCATCGATGATGTCACCGTCCTGCTTGTGAGCAATTGATCAATGAGCATCAGCAAGTGACGGTCCACCCCCAGGTCAGTCAGGGCTTCTGTAATGGCGCCCGGTACAACGTTGTTGAAAGCTCCCTCAATATCGAGAAAGGCTATGAGTGAGTACTCTTTGTGATGCAGAGATTTCTCTACCGCTGAGATCACTTCATGAAGAGCCGTTTCCGTGGATTTTCCTTTCCGGTAGGCATGCTGTTCGCCTGACAGCAACTGAGGGTGTATAGTTGTCCTCAGTTGCAGCCCGACGAGTCTCTCAAAGGTTTTGAGGAGGAAGGACGATAGGCTGATTGGCCTAAGGTCTTTTGCAGCTGAGTGCGAGGCTTTCCCAGCTTTGGGAATGAAGACTATCTTTGCCTTAAGCCATGTTCGCGGGATTGTACCCACAGCCAGTATCTTCCTGAAGATACCTTGTAGCCAGTTGATGGCCGTATCCCCGGCCTTCTGAAGCTGGGCCGGGATTACCTGGTCTGGGCCTGGCGATTTGAACGGGTTGAAGCTGTTGATTGCCCAGCTTATGTTACGTTTTGTGAGGATGTGATCCATCGAGGTTATCGGTCCCTCTCCTGGAAGATGTGCCGTCTCGATGGTTGTGCACCCTGGAAAATGTGTGTCTAGTAGAATCTGCAGGGACTCCTCACTGGAGTTAGTCCACGTGCCGTCATTCCTTTTAAGATACCCTACCGAGGGGTTAGTTTTTGAGAGAATCTTGCGAAGCCTTGCGGCCTCTGACGTTTCCTCAATTTCCGAGCAAAATTTTTGCCAAGAGGCCCTTTTTGCTTTCCTTGTTTCCTTTTTATATAGTGACAGACTGATTTTGTAGTCTGCCCAGTGGCTCTCCTCGTTCGCGCTTTTGGCCCTGTTGAAGAGGGTCCTGCAGCTTTTACGTAGGATGTCTATTTGTTTTGACCACCAGGGGGGTTTCTTTTTCCCCCTAGGTTTGCTAGAGGGGCACGCTGCCGCGAAGGCTTTGTTGCATGCATCTGTGAACCTGTTCACTAGGCGATCTAGGTCGTCTTTTGTGTCAGGGCATTATGGTGCTTTGGAGGGGAGTAAGTCCTCCAGGGCTGAGCTATATTTTTCCCAGTTGGCTTTCCTGGGATTAATATAGTCCTTAGGTTTCGGACACTCGAGGGATAGTGTGGTTTCGATGTATCTGTGGTCAGAGAAAGAGTGGTCATCAAGGACTTGCCAACTCTTGACTATGTCTAACAGGTTGGAAGACACTAGGGTGATGTCAATAACCTCCTGTCGATTTTTAATTATAAAAGTGGGGTCGTTGCCCCGATTACAAATAAATAGATTTGAGTTGAGGATGAAGCTGAAAAGTGACTCACCCCTTACATTTGTGTTCGAGCTCCCCCATTGAGTGTGGTGAGCGTTGGCATCGCAACCTATTAATAGGTCTATGTCCGACCTCTCGCTGTCGCTGGCTAGTTTGCGAACCAGGTCGTTGGGAGGATCGTTTCCCTCATGGGCCATGTAGGACGACATCAGCCTTAGATGTGTCCCTTTCAGCTCTAGGCTTGCCGCCGTGTTGTCGCTATCGCTATAGTTATGGAGCAGAAAGATATTAAGGTGCTTTCTGGCGAGAATGCAGGTGCGGGTTTTACCTTCATGTTGAGCTACAATTATCTTGTACTCCTTCGACCCTAGTCCACAAACCTTGTCTCCCACTATCCAAGGTTCCTGGATCAGGGCTACGTCTGCTCCGCTCTCTTCGAGGCGGAGTATAAGAGCAGCGGATGCTGCTTTACAGTGGTGGAGATTGATCTGAAGGAGCCTCAAGGACATCCTTAGTGTTCTCCACCACTGTAATGTCGGCATCCGGATCGTCCTCGACTTCCTCGTGGCAACACATCGCCTCGAAGTCGCATCTCAGCGTGCCATCGGTGGAGTAGCCCTCTGGGTCTATCTCTGTGTGATCGTCGGGTGCTTCGATCTCCGAGGCAGCGTCCTGCTCAACTGGCTTGTCGACAGGACGTGCCTCGGCCGCCGCATCCGACTTGTAGACCTTTACGGTCACAGAGCTGAACCCAAAATTGAGCTCGCCTTTGGCAGCCTCAATCGGGGCCAGCGACTCTTTGTTGAGGACGACCACCGCCTGGTTTGTGGGGCCCTGTGTCGTCTCAACTTTGACCACCTTCCAATCTGCTGTTGGGAGGTGGGGGTTGCATCTTTGCAACATTTTTAGGATGCGCTCCGGCTCCTTCATGGAGGCGGGCACCCAGACTCTCGCCCTTGGTCTACTGGGCACTTCGCTCCAGTCTACAGTGACGAGCTTCGCCCCTGGGTAGACTTCCCCGACTTGCGCTACCGCTGCTTTGTACAGCTGTACGGAGCGCTCGTCTTCACAGGCTACGATTTTTATGCAGCCCTGGTACCAGCCCATGTCTTTGCAGACGGGGGGGGGTCCAGGCTGCTTTTCCAGCAGCTCGAAGCAGCGGTCGGCCAGTGCCGCTTCCACCCACTTCCACTGGTTTCTAGGTATCCGGGAGTCCGCGCTGCCTTTGTCCAGGACGCCAATCAGCGTCCTTTCTCTGGCAATCTGCGCAAATGATGTGCTAGGCAGCACTCTGGAGCGCTTCGGTGTCGGCCCCGGAGTCTCTTGTGAGCGCTGCCTTTTTGGCTGAGGGGCTTCCTTCTTCGGTGCTTCCTTGCCAAAGTTCGGCAGCACCTTCGAGGCCCACTTAACCTTTTTTATCCATTTGTCCGTCGGGCTGGACATCTGGCTTGCGTTCTGCCGACGGAGTATATTGCCAGCACTCCTTCTATCGGCATATGTAAAAGATTTGGCTTGGGCACTAGTAGATGGTGACTCATCACCCGCCACTTTACCAGCAGGCAGAGCAGCCGCAGGATTGCATAGCCACTCTGCCAAGGTATCGATTTTGGGAGCCAATTCACCACCCACCCCGACACCGGGATGGGACCCCTTTGGGCTCTCCCTAGCATCTTCCGCCGCGCAGGTTTTCCCTGCTGATTTGCGGGTCGGGCCAGGCCTTTGGGCCGCTGCCTTCCCCTGTTTGGGATTGCTCCCTGTTGGCATTTGGGGAGTGCCAGACTCATTTTTTTTGTTTTTAAATTCTTCCATTCTTTTCCCACGAGCTGCAGAGAAGGGGTACGGTCCGTCCGGGCAGAGATCCACGTTGCCCGGATAAGGCATACTTAGAACAGGGGGCTGCCAAGTCCCTGAGCTCTCCGTTAACGACTGGGCTAGTTTTATATACCGGGCCCCCAGCCAGGCTGACTCTCGGCACGGGTCGAATAACACTCTTAGTCCGGCCCGGTGTGAGCTGAATGTGGGGGTTGGGATGTGGTTAGGTAGTGTGTAGGGATAGGGGAGTGTGTGAGCTACTTATACGAGGCGGCACCACAAGCGCAGCGTCAGTGTTGCTACTTCGCGAACACCCGCTGGCTGTCCGGGGCTGCTTATTTTCGGTTCTCTCCCTAGGGATGTCCGATTATTCGACCTGTTTATAGGTAGGTCGTTCGCTATCCGCAACCTGCGACCCGTCCGGTGGCCTCAGCTAGGCCCCCTTTGAGCCACCTCACGAGCTCATCAGACCAGATCCATTATTATCTACTAATTATTATTTAATAATTCAAAATTTAAGGGTTTGGACTTCATGGTTTTCCAGATAAGTATAAACTTAGCATAAAGTAATTAAATAAAGAAGGAGGAAATAGTAGCAAGTTATACCTAGTTATATGTGTATATGTATATAGGACTTATGTGTAGAGAATATGGCGTAAAAGAAATTAAATTGGAAAGAAGAGAAAAATATGATAATTATATAACTAGAAGGCAAACGTGAAAGAAAAATTAGTAGCCGATCCGCTTTAAATTATGGCACGGATATGGTTGTTTTATATACCGGAATAGAAGTTTTATAAGACAGATATATATTTCGAAAATACTCGAGAATTCCGTTTAAGGAAGTTTCGTAACTCACTCATACTTTATACGAATTATCCGGCGTGTCCGTTGAGCTCAAGGGGCGACGTAGGAACATATTCTGAGGAAGGGAGAAAAATTATGAATATACAGGTCCTCACTTCTAATTCGGATGAAACACCGATTTTCTTTCCATTTCCATACCCGTACGACGACGATTTGCCACTCAACGGCTGATCTTAAAAAAATGTGGTTTTCATTTGCGCTAATTTCTAATTATGGGTAATTATATACATTATTGGTTTTTTTTTTTTTTTTTTTTAAATCTAGACAATACAAAAATAGTTAGTGCGTAGCCTAATCTTTAATAAATGGAAAATCTCATGACGAGACTCAAAACTAATACTTTGGTACATTTTCACACGACGACTATTAAACGGCAGTGTGGATCGCCGCCGAATGATGTTTTATTTTCACAGTTTGAGAACCACTCCACACACTGCGAAGAACTACATGCGAAAGCCTTAGCCGCGCGCTTAATTCATAAGCGAGAAGGGTGACGAGTGCGGCATATTAGTTTCTCCGAATTCGCAAGAAAACCATTCTTCTCGTCTTACTCCAAAATGTACTTCAGCTCAAGTATGCCTCCACATAACTTCGGGTTTCACTCTAGTATATCTTCGGACGGCTCTTTCTGCTTTACTTGGTTGTAGTTATCGTTGGTTTATGTAGATGCTGGTTCCTGGGAAATCCGAGGTCTTTCCCAGATCTACTAAGAAATAGATGGACTTTGACGAACTCGTTCTTGGAGGTGTCGAACGTAGTAAGATTTCCAGCCCTATGATACGAGACTGTTAAAGCTGTGACATTAAGCTCTTCAATGGAAGCTTTAACTTTTGCTCTCTTGTAATTGATCTCTTATCTTGTTTTTGTAAAGAGCAGAGTTAATGTTAAACGCGAGGGCCGTACTTCCCAAGCTGTTCTCTGGAGTTTTAGAGTCACAACTGGCCACTACACCACAGTTGAGGAAGCGCTAGTTTTAACTGGCGAAGCCTAAACGGAAAAAGGACAGTTGCCTAGTGTTTCACTTGTATGTCTTTGAGGTGAAATATTCCTAAGTTTTTACCCTGTTCGTTCTTCAGTTGATAATAGGATGAGCCAACTCGTCTAGATACCACGGCTGAAATTAAAACCGGCGCTAACTTTGCATTGAACTTTTTAACAGCATTGCTTTGGCAGAAATTGCGGGCAAGTACTGGCTCTCCAACCTTAAACTCTACTTTCCGACAGCGTAGATTATATCGCCTAGCATTTTGTTCATGTGACTCTTTCACCTTTTTCTTTGCCGATTCGCGAATAATTTGTAGTGCTTCCGGATAACTAATGCGGCTATCCTCCGATAAGAGTCTTAAGCGGCGAAGCAACTCATAGTCTTTGCCATTCAGAATCATATTTTTTCCAAAGGTTAGGAAATAGGGCGAGTACCCGGTGCTTTGGTGAATGTTGGATCTGAGAGCAGCACTGATTTCCGGTAATTTGGTATCCCAAGTGGAATGATCCCGGCTTATGTAAGCTCTTATAGCTGCTAACACCGATCTATTGAGTCTCTCACTGGCATTAGCCTGTGGTGAATATATCGCCGTACGAATATGTTGTATCCCAAAGCGGGTTAGAAAAACCTGAAAGGCTCCAGAAACGAATTGAGATCCGTTATCTGTTAATATCACCTCGGGGACTCCAAATGTACAGAACAAATAATTTTCGAGGTAATCGCACACCCGATTGGAAGTAAACACCCTAAGGGGGCATAGGAAATGAAATTTTGTGAAGTGATCTACGATAATAAGTAAACCAATATGCCCTTTCTTGGATCGGGGATATGGACCCAGCAAATCCATATAAAGCTTTTGAAACGGACGATCAGACACCATTGGTTTTCCCATGGGTGGTTTCAACACGGTGTTCGGGTGTTTGGTGTGACGACACACTTCACAATGAGTTACATACTCACGTATTTGCTTGTTCATTTTTGGCCAAAACAAATATCTTTTAATCTTTTCGATGGTTTTCCCTACTCCACTGTGGGCGGCATTGGGCGGATCATGGGCCCGTGAGATTACACCTTGGGTGAGTTCCCTAGGAATCCACAATTTCCAAGATAGATTATCTACACCATTATTTCCCTGATCAGGTTCGGTTCTTTTGTAGACAAAATCATTGAGAATCTTCAAGTCTGGTAATTTGTCTTGCTTAGCGCGAATATTATCAATTAAGGTCATATATTCTGGTGATTTAAATTCTGCGGCAGATAGATCAACTATCGGACCCTGCTCTTCCATTTCAGAAACAGTAATTTCCTCTTTACGCGATAGGGCATCCGCTACCACGTTTAGTGAGCCCTTCCGGTGCGTTATCTCAAAAGAGAATCCCTGTAGTTTTATGGCACATCGAGCTAATCTACCAGACAACTCTTTCTGACGCATAAGCCATTGTAATGAGGCATGATCGGTTATCACCTCGAATGCCTGACCTTCTACATAAGCACGAAACTTTTTAATTCCCTTTATCACCGCTTAACATTCTAATTCCGTGACTGAGTAGTTTTTCTGAGCTTTAGATAGCTTCTCGGACATGAATGCTACGGGTAATTCTTCTCCTTCTTCGTTTTTCTGAGCTAACACACAACCAATTCCTACAGTACTAGCATCACATAACAGCAAAAAGGGTTTTGAGAAATCAGGAGTAGACAAAATGGGAGCTGACGTCAAGCACTGTTTAAGTTTTTCAAATGCCTGATTGGCCAAAGGGTTCCACGCAGTCGCTTTCGGTTTCTTGAATAGTTCTGTGAGGGCGCAACTTACCGTTGCATAATTGTCGACGAAACGACGGTACCACCCAGCAAGACCAAGGAATCGTCGCAATTGTTTCACCGTCTTGGGAACGGGGAATTCTTTAATAGCTTCAATTTTACTCGGATCCGTCTTTACCTGTCCGTATCCAATGATGAACCCCAGATACTTAATCTCACGAATGCAAAAGTGCGACTTGGCAATGTTTATCGTAAGATTAGCCTTTCGTAAGAGTACTGCAACTTCTCTCAGTAACATTAAATGGGATTCGAAATCGTCTGATAAAATTAGTAAGTCATCGAGGTAAACAAACACTCTCGTACGCAAGTTAGCAGGTATTACCTTATCCATTAAACGACAGAGGGTTTGTGGGGCATTGGTTAGACCAAAAGGCATAATTTGTATTGATACAGCGGTCGGTTAGGTATGGTAAACGCGGTGTATTGTGTGTATCCCTCTAGGGGAATTTGCCAATAAGCATGCTTCATATCGAGTCCCGTTATGTATTTGGCAGGTGGCAATCGACTGAGTATCCCATCTATATGGGGAAGGGGGGATGCATCTTTTCGGGTATATTTGTTGATCTCTCGAGAATCAAGGCATAACCTATTCTTGTTCCCTTTCTTTACTAGGACGCAATTGCTACTCCATAGACTATTTGAAGGTTCTATCACGCCCAGCTTAATCATCTTCTCTACTTCTTTGAACATCACTTTCTCTTTCGCGGGGGAAATGGGCCAATGTCGTTGTTTGACGGGTACTTCGGCATTGATTACCATAGAATGTTGTATTAGGTGTGTACGACCTAGTCCGTCGAATTCATAAGACGGGAAGGTTCTTATTACCGCCTCTAATTGGTTCCTTTGTTCTTCATTTAGGGAATGCATTTTAGGCGTTTCCTTCATAATCGTGTCGTCTCTATTCTCCAAACAGCTCACAGTTCCTTCTCGGGTCAATAATTGGGATAGAAGACCGAAATCTTTCCAAAAGTCAACTCCTAAATAAACATCTTGCTTGAAATCTGGTATGATAAAGAACTCTACTTCCTTAACTATTTTACGGAATTCAATCGGAACCACCAATTTGGACACTACGGTACAAGCTTCGTTGCTGGCAGTGCGTATGGTTCCCAAAAACTTCTGAGATTGTGGGTGATGTGCTAAAAAGGTTGCTGCTCTCCCACCCAAACAACTAATGGTTGCTCCTGAATCCAGCAAAGCCTTATAAGTTTGCCCTTCGATCATTACCTCCGTGTACAATCGGTTATCTGAACTCAGAATAACTGCTGAGACTAAACGTTTTCGAACAGATTGGACCTTTTTCCAGAACGCTCGTCTCCGGACCGTCGATCATTTGGGCTTAACTATCAATTTAAACAACGTATTCACATTTTCTGAATCTAACTCTTTGCTCTCCATCGTTTGAGTCTCTACATCTATACCTGTACAAATTTGGTGTAGTATCATATCCGGTTTTACGTCAACTACCCCTTCGGAAAGCCCTCTTAAGGTAGTTGGTTTACTTTCGTTTAGTTGCTGTTCTTGGTCGGATGTACTGACTGGGCTCCGGTCGGTACATCCCGTTTCAAGTTTTTCGCTGGGTTACATTTGACGCATCGAGGTTTATAAATATCCTTAGCACCACACCCATAGCAGAAAATTCGCCTTTCTCCTAAACAATCATCAAAACGATGCCCTTCCTGGTCGCAGTTCCAGCATACTAGTTTCTTACGATAAATCTGCGAAACGTCTTCTTCCTCCATATCTTCATGGTCCGTAAGTATTTCTGCTACATTCGGTTTGCTGATTTTCCCTCGTGGAAAAGGGTTATGGTTGTCTTTACAGAAGTTTTCATGCTTGCGAACTTCTTCTCTCAGGCCAGTTCGATCGCTGATTTTGAGATGCAAGAGTTCATATCTGAGGGCCGTTTTTGCGTTACGTTTTAAAATGTCTACTAACTTATTTTCGCTAACCTCGTGTGAGAGCCTGGACACTAATTCTTCGACGGCCGTCTGGTAATCGTCAAACGATTCACCCTCTCTCTGACGGCGTTTTCTAATCAACTCCCACAAGTCGAAATCATCTTTAGCATCATCGAATCGTTGTCTGAACGAGGCAGAAAAAGTTTGCCAAGAAAACTGTGGGTTCTTTCTATGGAAGTTCCAAAACCAATCGCTGGCTTTAGACGAGAAAAGCAGATGCATGTTGTCACAGAGTAATTCGTAATCGTTATTTAAAGTGGAGGATGTAAGTGAACGAACCCTGTACAGGAATTCGTCGACGTGCATAGCGTCTTTGGATCCGTCAAACTTTAGTCGCCAACTGGCTAAGATATTAGCGGCCTTCCCAGGAGCTATTGCCCTGTTAGAAACATTTGGATGTGGTAATCCCCTTTCCCTTCCATTTTCTGAAGACAACGAGTTTCCTGTTATATTAGGCTCGTGATTTTGCATTGTCGCTTGCACAGGCGTGCTATCTGAAGCTATAGTCATCCTACCTAATTGTCCGCGTAGGTTTTCTTCGATCAAATTCTTAACGAATGAACTTAGCTCCACCATCATATCTTTCTGCTCACCTTTTATCAGGTCTTGTATAACCTCAATGGTTCTTTCCGGCATATCTCCTTCGCCCGACCTATGGCTGATACTGCCCAAAGAATAATCCCGAAATTGTTGAGACTGCAACCTAGTATGCATCCCTCTGCGCGATGTAGTTCCCCGTCCCTGTTTAGGCCTAGCCCCTCTTGACTTTTGATGTCCTCTCTCTGAAGCTTTTGACTCCGGGTTGGATCCCCCTTTTAACGGCACTATACCCGAACCTATGTCGGGTGGTAATTCGGCTGCTAGAGTATTCTCATCAAACGAAAGTTCCTCCGGATTCAACTCCGCCCTACATACGGGGCAATTTCTGTTATTTTTCACGAATTCTTTCATGCAAGTATCATGATACCGGTGCCCACAAGACGCAGTACATATTAGTTGACTTCTTCTTATGGCTTCTTGACATATACCACAGATCTGGGCGTCCACGTCACCCGACGCCTTGCCCCCTGGGGTACGTTGTACTGGTGACATGTTAAGGTAACCCAGTAATACGAGTTCTGATCACTAAATGTGGAAATCCCTAATTATAGGACCAAAGCTTCAATAAATTCTACAAAATTTTCCTAAATACCCAATATTTGTCCTTTTCGAGCTTGACTCCGTCCGATATACGCTTTCTCTTGTCGCCGGAATATAACCTCAATGAAATCTAAATTGGTCTTTGGTATGTTTATGTGGTCAGTAACCTTGGCGATGGCTAATTTCCAAATCTATATCTAGAATCATCGATACTCTTCCCTCATAAACTCTTTTGGGGTTATCCTATTATAATTTTTTCCGACCTATACGCCTTTGTGAATAGCTGTCGTATATTCTCAAATTAATTCTGGTAACAAAAAAAATCAGTTTCCATCCCTTGCTACCTGGCGGATTCTATTTGGTTAGGTATTCCGAAACTCAGAATCTTAAACCCAAAATTCCATCAATATCCTCCGTTACAGTAGTTGGACGGGAAGTATTAATTTTAATGTGGAATTTAATATTGCAACGAGCAAAGTTTTTTGGGGTTTTAACCAGTAGTAACTCGTACTCTGGCCCCACGTTGGGCGCCAATCTATGTAATGTGCCAGGAATTCATATTCGTAGAGGTGTGAGATTGTATGTACGGATGGAGGTTGTACATACTTTTTTTTGACGGTCAGACACCAATAGTATAGCAGGATTTCGGAACGTGTACCTCTAGCTATGCTCTAACTAGCTCGCCGGAATGTCGTGGGATCTTTCCTACTCTCCTATCTGCTATACGAACACATTCGCAAAGATGTTTTAGGTACACTTGATTTAATGTTCAAAAGGAACTCTACCAAAGAAATCAAAAAGAAAATAATGTAATATAAACTAACTCTTTAACCGACTACCGACAAATAGTCAGGCTATATTCCGTCGCTCTTGGGGACCTCAGATGACTTTGACCCCTTCTCTACCCCCCCTACCTTTGTATGCCGTTTAATCGACAGCATAACCCTAATCGAGCGCATCTCTATTTGATCATCGGACTTCCTCAGGATCTACTCAGGACAAACACGAAAGGTTTAATGTTCCATTATTATCTACTAATTATTATTTAATAATTCAAAATTTAAGGGTTTGGACTTCATGGTTTTCCAGATAAGTATAAGCTTAGCATAAAGTAATTAAATAAAGAAGGAGGAAATAGTAGCAAGTTATACCTAGTTATATGTGTATATGTATATAGGACTTATGTGTAGAGAATATGGCGTAAAAGAAATTAAATTGGAAAGAAGAGAATAATATGATAATTATATAACTAGAAGGCAAACGTGAAAGAAAAATTAGTAGCCGATCCGCTTTAAATTATGGCACGGATATGGTTGTTTTATATACCGGAATAGAAGTTTTATAAGACAGATATATTTTTCGAAAACTCACTCATACTTTATACGAATTATCCGGCGTGTCCGTTGAGCTCAAGGGGCGACGTAGGAACATATTCTGAGGAAGGGAGAAAAATTATGAATATACAGGTCTTCACTTCTAATTCGGATGAAACACCGATTTTCTTTCCATTTCCATACCCGTACGACGACGATTTGCCACTCAACGGCTGATCTTAAAAAAATGTGGTTTTCATTTGCGCTAATTTCTAATTATTGGTAATTATATACATTATTGGTTTTTTTTTTTTTTTTTTTAAATCTAGACAATACAAAAATAGTTAGTGCGTAGCCTAATCTTTAATAAATGGAAAATCTAATGACGAGACTCAAAACTAATACTTTGGTACATTTTCACACGACGACTATTAAAGGGCAGTGTGGATCGCCGCCGAATGATGTTTTATTTTCACAGTTTGAGAACCACTCCACACACTGCGAAGAACTACATGCGAAAGCCTAAGCCGCGCGCTTAATTCATAAGCGAGAAGGGTGACGAGTGCGGCATATTAGTTTCTCCGAATTCGCAAGAAAACCATTCTTCTCGTCTTACTCCAAAATGTACTTCAGCTCAAGTATGCCTCCACATAACTTCGGGTTTCACTCTAGTATATCTTCGGACGGCTCTTTCTGGTTTATTTGGTTGTAGTTATCGTTGGTTTATGTAGATGCTGGTTCCTGGGAAATCCGAGGTCTTTCCCAGATCTACTACGAAATCGATGGACTTTGACGAACTCGTTCTTGGAGGTGTCGAACGTAGTAAGATTTCCAGCCCTATGATACGAGACTGTTAAAGCTGTGTCACTATTGTAAGGTCCAAATACCTTTTATTTTTCTTAATCCAAAAGGAATAATGTAGTCCACCAGAACTTCAATTTACTTGGCACGTGTTTGATTGCACAACGTTTTCAAATTCACTTGTATATATATATTTGTATAAACAGACACATCCGAATTCGCACAGCTTCAGTATAGCAATGATCTACCCAGCAGTTCTATTACTTGCATTAGCCCTTACGATCGGAACTTTACCTTCCACAACCAACGGGGTAATCGTACGATTTTAGACAAAGCTTACACCTTGCTTCCCTAGATAACGGAGTAATCGTACGATGCTAAGCAAAGCTTACACATAGCTTCCACGACTAACGGAGTAATCGTATGATTTCTAGTAAAGCTTTAAAACATAACTCCCACAAATCCACGCTGCTTCTCTAAATTAGACATTAAGCTCTTCAATGGAAGCTTTAACTACTGCTCTCTTGTAATTGATCTCTTATCTTGTTTTTGTAAAGAGCAGAGTTAATGTTAAACGCGAGGGCCGTACTTCCCAAGCTGTTCTCTGGAGTTTTAGAGTCACAACTGGCCACTACAAACAGAGTTCGCATTTTTATTTTAATGCTTATTCAGTCGGATCTGGCACCATGGCTACACTAAATTAGCAGCCCGAGATCGTAAAGTCGAGAGCAAACTAAATCGCACTTCCGCCGGAAGTGGACCATCTGAGTGTTCTGAAGAGAGCTTTTCTCTTCGCTCTTTCCTTTTTATGACAGCTTTACGCTTCGATTTGATTGACGCAAAGTTCTAGGACAAACCAATCCAATTGCTCTTCCTCCCCCTCCTCCACCCCCTCCACACAAGCTTGTTGTATAATAGTTTGGGCTGCCACAGCAGCATACCGCTTGGCTTTGGGTAAATAAAGTTAATTAAATTTAAATATTTGTATTGTGCAGCTCGGCCTTTACGGATTTTCCCCTTTTTTTCTCTCGCAAGTGAGCAAACCGCACTGACGCCTCTCCTTTACGGAGTCAATGCGGCGTTAAATTATATTATTGTGTGCTGCTCCTCCCGGGCGCAGACCTCCGACAGTTTGAGATCCAGTCCACAGCGTGTTGTCCCTGCCATAAGCAGAAAAAAAGAGTTTTTCGAAAATTTATTACGACGAAAAGATACCCAATTTAACTATTTAACTATTAACTATTATACTATATCTGTAAAGCATTGCTCGATTTGCAGAGGGGGATTGTATGTCATAGATCAAAAACATATACACTTTCTTCCACAATACAATACTAATTACCACAATACATATACCCTTTTGCTGCTAGAGTACCAGGTGTAAAAGAAAAATTGTTAAATTTATTATACCCGATACTCAAAATGAGTATTGGGGTATATTAGATTTGTGGTAAAAGTGGATGTGTGTAACGTCCAGAAGGAATCGTTTCCGACCCCATAAAGTATATATATTCTTGATCAGCATCAATAGCCGAGTCGATTGAGCCATGTCTGTCTGTGCGTCTGTCCGTCCGTCCGTCTGTCCGTCCGTCCGTCTGTCCGTCTGTCCGTCTCCTTCAGCGCCTAGTGCTCAAAGACTATAAGAGCTAGAGCAACGATGTTTTGGACCCAGACTTCTGTGATATGTCACTGCTACAAAAATATTTCAAAACTTCGCCCCGCCCACTTCCGCCCCCACAAAGGACGAAAATCTGTGGCATCCACAATTTTAAAGATATGAGAAAACCAAAAACGTAGAATTGTAGAGAATGACCATATCTTTAAGACTGCGGAATCTGAATTATAGCCAGCATCAAGAAAACAATTTCAATTTTTCTCGCCCTGTCTCTCTCTAACACACACGTAGCATAGGCGGCTTTGCTTAGAGTAAAACATTAGCGCCTAGATCTCAGAGACTACAAAAGCTAGAGCAACCAAATTTGGTATCCACACTCCTAATATATCGGACCGAGACGAGTTTGTTTCAAAATTTCGCCACACCCCCTTCCGCCCCCGCAAAGAACGAAAATCTGGGGATATTCAAAAATCTCAGACTATTAAGGCTATAGTAACCAAATTTGGTATCCGCACTCCTGTTAGATCTTACTATAAAACGGGTATCTCAAAATTTCGCCCAACCCCCTTCCGCCCACACAAAGGACGAAAATCTGTTGCATCCACAATATTGCACATTCGAGAAAACTAAACTTCATGGTTTTCCAGATAAGTATAAGCTTAGCATAAAGTAATTAAATAAAGAAGGAGGAAATAGTAGCAAGTTATACCTAGTTATATGTGTATATGTATATAGGACTTATGTGTAGAGAATATGGCGTAAAAGAAATTAAATTGGAAAGAAGAGAATAATATGATAATTATATAACTAGAAGGCAAACGTGAAAGAAAAATTAGTAGCCGATCCGCTTTAAATTATGGCACGGATATGGTTGTTTTATATACCGGAATAGAAGTTTTATAAGACAGATATATTTTTCAAAAACTCACTCATACTTTATACGAATTATCCGGCGTGTCCGTTGAGCTCAAGGGGCGACGTAGGAACATATTCTGAGGAAGGGAGAAAAATTATGAATATACAGGTCTTCACTTCTAATTCGGATGAAACACCGATTTTCTTTCCATTTCCATACCCGTACGACGACGATTTGCCACTCACCGGCTGATCTTAAAAAAATGTGGTTTTCATTTGCGCTAATTTCTAATTATGGGTAATTATATACATTATTGGTTTTTTTTTTTTTTTTTTTTTAACCTAGACAATACAAAAATAGTTAGTGCGTAGCCTAATCTTTAATAAATGGAAAATCTAATGACGAGACTCAAAACTAATACTTTGGTACATTTTCACACGACGACTATTAAAGGGCAGTGTGGATCGCCGCCGAATGATGTTTTATTTTCACAGTTTGAGAACCACTCCACACACTGCGAAGAACTACATGCGAAAGCCTAAGCCGCGCGCTTAATTCATAAGCGAGAAGGGTGACGAGTGCGGCATATTAGTTTCTCCGAATTCGCAAGAAAACCATTCTTCTCGTCTTACTCCAAAATGTACTTCAGCTCAAGTATGCCTCCACATAACTTCGGGTTTCACTCTAGTATATCTTCGGACGGCTCTTTCTGGTTTATTTGGTTGTAGTTATCGTTGGTTTATGTAGATGCTGGTTCCTGGGAAATCCGAGGTCTTTCCCAGATCTACTACGAAATCGATGGACTTTGACGAACTCGTTCTTGGAGGTGTCGAACGTAGTAAGATTTCCAGCCCTATGATACGAGACTGTTAAAGCTGTGTCACTATTGTAAGGTCCAAATACCTTTTATTTTTCTTAATCCAAAAGGAATAATGTAGTCCACCAGAACTTCAATTTACTTGGCACGTGTTTGATTGCACAACGTTTTCAAATTCACTTGTATATATATATTTGTATAAACAGACACATCCGAATTCGCACAGCTTCAGTATAGCAATGATCTACCCAGCAGTTCTATTACTTGCATTAGCCCCCTTCCGCCCACACAAAGGATGAAAATCTGTTGCATCCACAATATTGCACATTCGAGAAAACTAAAAACGCAGAATCATATATAATGACTATATCTATCAGATTGCTGAATCTGGATCAGATCAGATCATTTTTGTAGCCAATAGGATCAAATCAATTTGCAGTGGCTACGCAGCGCCCGACGTCACGCTCAGACTGATTTTCTGTCTCTCTCGCACGCACTCTTTGTCGTGTCGTTTAATATTAGCGGCGTCTGCCGGAGGAGAGCCATACTGACTTAGTATCGGGTATAACCGTAGAGTTGCGGTGTCCGCAGCAACTCACAACGTTCCCCCTCGTTAAATTTATATTTATTTTTATGGCTTGGCTTTGTTTCAGCCAGACGCCATCCCATGCAGAACCCCGCGGAGGGTCCGGCTAGCCCTGCCACTGCCATTGCCACACTTCCAGGGCACTCGTGTGTGTGGCAGCCTCTTTTATTTTCATCATTCAACATTTTTAGTGAGTTGGCAGCCTTTCAGTTTCGATTCAGTTCCTGGGCGGAACTCTTCTCGAGTAAATGTTTGCACTTCTTGTTTGCCATTTTAAAAATATTTTCAGCCTCTTTGTTTCGTTTTTGTGCTCGTTTCAGTTTCAGTTTTTCCTTCCTTTATGGCATTCCACACACACATTTATATGCAAATGTATGTGTGTACGCACGGGTGTGTCAATGTGTGCGCGCATTGGCACAGTTAAACGGTAACGGCCTCTCTTTACGCGTCATTTTTTCGGACCCTTTTTTTGGGGCCAGCTTTTGGTTTATTGGTCCCTGCGTTTTTCACATTCCCACAAATAGTCCACCGCCACTATTTTTGAAGGAGGGAAGGGGTTTTATTTTGCGGGTCAGCAAATGTTTGCGGTTGTACTTGTCAATTTGAAGTGCATTAAATGGGAGACGCGCGAGGCGGGGAAGATGTTAGTTGGACTTTATTTTGCCCTTTTTTCTGTTGGGGCTTGGTAGTGCAGCAGAGCCCCAAGGGCTGCGCAGTGCATTGCAACGGACACTATCCCCCCAGGCTGTTGCTGCAGCAACGCTGCTATGTTGCCTGGGAAATATATTGGTAAAGTGTTTGTTGATTTCATTGTGTGGAAAACAAAACCAATAAAAGATATGGTCACGCAATACCGGATCTGTGGCAGGAGGATAAAGCTTAATTATACCCGATACTCAAAATGAGTATTGGGGTATATTAGATTTGTGGTAAAAGTGGATGTGTGTAACGTCCAGAAGGAATCGTTTCCGACCCCATAAAGTATATATATTCTTGATCAGCATCAATAGCCGAGTCGATTGAGCCCTGTCTGTCTGTCCGTCCGTCCGTCTGTCCGTCTGTCCGTCCCCTTCAACGCCTAGTGCTCAAAGACTATAAGAGCTAGAGCAACGTTGTATTGTATCCAGACTTCTGTGATATGTCACTGCTACAAAAATATTTCAAAACTTCGCCCCGCCCACTTCCGCCCCCACAAATGACGAAAATCTGTGGCATCCACATTTTTAAAGATACGATAAAACCAAAAACGCAGAATCGTAGGGGATGACTATATGTTTTAGAATGTAAGATCTCAACCAGATCGTATAATTATTATAGCCAGAATCAAGAAAACAATTTCATTCTTTCTCGCTCTGTCTCTCTCTCTCTAACACACACGTAGCATAGGCGGCTTTGCTTAGAGTAAAACATTAGCGCCTAGATCTCAGAGACTACAAAAGCTAGAGCAACCAAATTTGGAATCCACACTCCTAATATATCGGACCGAGACGAGTTTGTTTTAAAATTTCGCCACACCCCCTTCCGCCCCCGCAAAGGACGAAAATCTGGGGATATTCAAAAGTCTGAGAGACTATTAAGGCTAGAGTAACCAAATTTGGTATCCGCACTTCTGTTAGATCTCACTATAAAACGTATATCTCAGAATTTCGCCCCACCCCCTTCCGCCCCCACAAAGGACGAAAATCTGTTGCATCCACAATACTGCACATTCGAGAAAACTAAAAACGCAGAATCATATATAATGACCATATCTATCAGATTGCTGAATCTGGATCAGATCAGATCATTTTTATAGCCAATAGGAACAAATCAATTTGCAGTGGCTACGCAGCGCCCGACGTCACGCTCAGCCTGATTTTCTGTCTCTCTCGCACGCACTCTTTGTCGTGTCGTTTAATATTAGCTGCGTCTGCCGGAGGAGAGCCATACTGACTAAGTATCGGGTATAACTGTAGAGTTGCGGTGTCCGCAGCAACTCACAACGTTCCCCCTCGTTATACCCGATACTCAAAATGAGTATTGGGGTATATTAGATTTGTGGTGAAAGTGGATGTGTGTAACGTCCAGAAGGAATCGTTTCCGACCCCATAAAGTATATATATTCTTGACCAGCATCAATAGCCGAGTCGATTAGGCCCTGTCTGTCTGTCTGTCTGTCCGTCTGTCCGTCTGTCCGTCCGTCCGTCTGTCCGTCCCCTTCAGCGCCTAGTGCTCAAAGACTATAAGAGCTAGAGCAACGATGTTTTGGACCCAGACTATGCTACGTGTGTGTTAGAGAGAGACAGGGCGAGAAAAAATTAAATTGTTTTCTTGATGCTGGCTATAATAATAATACGATCTTATTTAAATTCTGCAGTCTAAAAGATATGGTCATTCTCAACGATTTTGCGTTTTTGGTTTTCTCGTATCTTTAAAATTGTGGATGCCACAGATTTTCGTCATTTGTGGGGGCGGAAGTGGGCGGGGGGAAGTTTTGAAATATTTTTGTAGCAGTGACATATCACAGAAGTCTGGATCCAAAACATTGTTGCTCTAGCTCTTATAGTCTTTGAGCACTAGGCGCTGAAGGGGACGGACAGACGGACAGACGGACGGACGGACAGACAGACAGGGCTCAATCGACTCGGCTATTGATGCTGATCAAGAATATATATACTTTATGGGGTCGGAAACGATTCCTTCTGGACGTTACACACATCCACTTTTACCACAAATCTAATATACCCCAATACTCATTTTGAGTATCGGGTATAAAAACAACAAAACTAGGAAAGCAAAACAAGAACGAAATTTTGCGTCAGTAGGAAAAACGTGACAAGATCTTTCCGGACCCCTTCCTTCGCTCGGCAAAATTCAACACTTTGTTAAAATGTCAAATGAAACATGTCATTTATCATGGCCACTCCCACCGCGCTCTCTCTCTCAGGCTCTTTCTCTGGTTCTGGTTCTGTCTCTTACTCTAGCTATGGGCAATGGGCGGTTTATATCCGGTAGTAGTGGAGTATACTCGCAAGGGTGTATCAAATTCTAAAGAATATATGGAATCCATAAAGTATATCTTATCAGAGCTAAAGCAATAAAACTCCTATGTTTGCAAATCGAGAAACGTGTAACGAAAGTATATTTTATTTATTTATTTATATATATACATATATTCGTAACGGGACAGTATTTCTACTTTGTGTTAATGCGCTAGTCACATGGAGTTCACATAGTTGTGCTTTTAAATATAATGATATTCTTATTCTAAGATTTTTAGTATTCTAATATTTGTTTTATTAATACTAATACTAATTCTAATTTTATTATTATTTTGTATTATTATGTATAATTTATAAAATATTGAGCACCGTTTTGATTATACTAGTACCATATTAACCAGCTAACCAGTCGACAAATATTCATTGGAGAATGTTCTTGGAGAGTACTGAAACGTCTTTTCGTTTCTTTCAAAGCGAATTTATGCGATGATTCTCGAGTTGCGGGTATATTCTAGTCGTAATGACGCCTGAAGCGTTTTTACTTGTTTCTGGTTGTTCTCTTTGTATCTATGTATCAGCAGTGTGTGTGTGGCTGTATGTGTGCCTCGAGTGCATATATCCTGTGCGCTCTTATCTGTATTAACAAGCGTTACATTTCCAGCAAATACGCTTATGCCGGGCGACGCGACTGCCTCTGTCTGTGCCTGCCCCTAACCCTGTCTCTGGCCATGAATGTTGTTTTTGCTTCAGCCATTTTTTGCTTCCTTCCGCTGTCAGTTCGGTGGGGTGATGGGATGGTAGGGTTTGGGGCGCTTTCCCCCTGCTCGGCCCTGCCGTTGACATTGCTTAAGTGCGGTGCCAACCTTTTCGCACTCGAGAGCAGCGCTGAAACATTCCCTGTGATAATTTTTGAGAGCCAACTCAAACCGAAACTCAAACTGAAACTGAAATGCGCAGCCAGCCAAGGGCACAGTCGCACCACATTCGCATGCACTGCCCGCTAAACCTAAACGTACATACGGTTGGCAGTACACTCCACGCCTCCTCCTGATGTGGTGGCTGCCTGTGTGGGTGGAGCCGGCGACAAGGCATTTAAAATTGAAACAAATTGTGAATGATGCAGCTGTGGCAAGGGTACTGCCGCAAGGGGTGCATATGTGTTCGCTGACTGCTGAGTTTAACTCGAGCTGTGGTGGAGCCTCTGTTTGCTGTCCCGACTCCGACTTCGACTCCGACTTCGGCTGGAGCTCTGTTTGCCATGCTGCTCGATGGCTGTTTGCTTTCTGGAGAGCTGTGTGCTTTGCGGAGGCTACAATAAACTATAACATAACAGACCAGGGCTAACTGTATTCCACTGACCAGACTCTCGTAGGGATATGCAAGGGTCCGTCAAGTGACCATTGAAAGTACTCCAGCAATGTGACAACCTTTACAACCATACACATTTTCTGGCATTCAATTTCAGCCAATGACGAGGGAATTAGAAGTATTCTTCCAACAGGATAGAATAAAAGGACAGGAAAGGATAGTCTGCTGATGGGTTGAGAGTATAAACGTGCAGATTAGATTAGGTTAGCAGAGAACACTTTGGTTCAGTTTAGTCCACAATTTGATTATGACATGGGGAATTACCTGCATGACGCAAAGAGGTAGCAGTGAAAGAGAGATGCAGTATCTCGGGTAGTACGGCAATATGTAACTATAATCGTGACAGTGGACTTTGTCATTCACTTAACAAAACATGCGGCTGGACTCAACTATATTTGAGAATACGAGTCGTAGACGTTCATTGTAATTGATATTTAAGCCCATTTATATTAGGATTTATTGGTTTTCCAATTAAAAACTTCATCCAATGATCAGAGATAGTTGCAGAGTGCGGGAGTGAAATAAATAGAAAAACTTTATTAATCAGAAGACTCTCGTAGGGATATGCAAGGGTCCGTCAAGTGACCATTGAAAGTACTCCAGCAATGTGACAACCTTTACAACCATACACATTTTCTGGCATTCAATGCCAGAGGCAGCCGTAGCAGATGCCGATAGTTGCTCATACGCCACGTTGAGCGTTTGTAATGCTCCTTGCTGCAAGCGAAAGTACGCGTCTACGAGTTCGTGTGTGTTTGTGTGGATGAAGCATACAATTATGGCACACATTTATCAACGTTTTAAGCGTTCTGATGACAATCTGCCTGGCTGCAACTTAAATATGCAAATTGCAGACGCCAGGGGTTGAACAGTTTATAGGGGAGAACGGAGAGCAGTGAGATGAGATGGCAGATCAGGAAGCGTTTTCACATTCTTGAGCGTGGCAGTCGCACGCGCCTCTATCTCTCGCGTAGACAAAACTCCCTTACGACTGTCTCTTCTTTCGTCTGTCTGAAGTATGCGCGTCAACGCATTTCCCAGGCATACATTTTAGAGCGCACTTAACTCGTGGGCTTGCGGTACTCCTCTCCTTCAGCTCTTGCTCCTACTGCAGTCGTCTCCCGAGGTCTTTTGGCGCGCCTGGTTGTATGCAATAGAAATGGCCAGCAGGCAACAATGCGACTGCGGGGCAAAAGAGGCAGCAGCTGCCGGCCATGTGAATGCCATTTGACCTCGTGAACTTTAATTACAAAATGTTCTCTGTCTGAGCTCTGCTCTCTGTTTCAATTCAGCTCCATCGTATCTCCACTACCATCCCCATCCACAGCTCCATCTTCCACAGTTTCTGCGCAAACTTTGACTCTGGCCGCATAGAAAATATGTAAATCATAATAAGCGGCGTGCTCGACTGACATCCGCAGCCAGGCTTGCTATGGGCTACAGCTCTGGTTATAGCTCTCGCTTCGGTTTCACCATCAGCTCCACCGACAGCTCCTGCTCCGGCTGTGGCTACAGCTATGGTTATGGCTTAGGTGACTCTGGCTGTTGGTCTCTGACTGTGGGCCAACCGCAAATTAAAAATTTCTGCACGTCTCCACATAAAAAACTTTTTTGCTCTTCATATTTTTCTTTCTTCTTTTATACAATTTCTTTCCCGTTTTCCTTACTTTTTTTATGCTTTCGTTTAGTTTTGCGCTCGTCGGTTGGAAGCGCTGTCACCGGTTTATATCCTTTTATGTTTCTTTGCTTTATAAACACACACAAACATATATATATTTGTATGCACACGCACACTCAAACTATTACATATGCAATATATGCCTGCCTGGCACTTCAAAGTTTAGCTTACATTTATTTGTGAGTGTTTGTGTGTGAGCTTCACTGGAAGTGTTGTGCGAATGTGTTTGTGTGTGTGAGCGAGAGAGTCCCCCCCTGGGGGTGCGTGCAACTATCCCGACGCGTTGATTGTGTTTGCATATTATACACGCCCTTTTATGTCCTACGGCAATATGAAATATATTGTCTTCTTTGTACTCTTCTCTTTGTACTCAACCTCGGTCGCAGCCTCAGCCTTCAGCCTTCAGTCCGTTATCCGTTGACAGATAGAGCAGCGGGAGGAGTAGCCAGAGAGCAGGACATTGATTTTAATTCCAGTCGGAAGTTGCATGCCACTTCTTAGCCTTCGTATGCCTCGGCCTCGACGTCAAAAGGCAAGAACATTTTTAATTAAAACAAAGGCGAAACAAAGGACGGACTTAGCTTGGAATGGTCCTTCCCAGCTGCCACAATGAGTCCTCTCAGCCAGAAACTGTTGAGCAGACAAAGTAAAAGTTAGAATTAACCATGTGGTAAAGAGGATAGCTCGCATACCTAGTTTAGAGTTCTTTCTTCCCTCAGAACTTGTTAAATTATGTTTCCGTTACCTATTAATTGTAAGTACCGGACGAACTAAGCCACACAATGCCACAAAAATTCACTTCACTGGAATATGACAAAACTCAGTAAGTGGCTCTGCGATAATACACCTGACATAAATAACCTCCTGTCTGTCTCGAATCACATTAGTTACATTATATGACCATTATGGCTTCCGCTGAGCTAGCGCACAATATCGGGAATGACTCTATTGCGATGTCCACACCACAAAACGCATTCAACTGCATGCACACATGCCAGAGCTCCACTCCAGTCCACTCAGCTCTAGTCCACTTAGAGCTCCCAATAGAGGGGGAAAAAAAATGTGAAAAACAAAACATTGCCGAAATTGGCTTACACGGCCAAAAACCCTTTCATTGGCTTTCTTGTCCAGCCATTTAAAGAACCCCTTGCTCCCGAAATTTTTTAGGTGTGCTGATTTCCAACTGGTTGAATATAGAAATATTCGGTATGGATATCCCTCTAATTATGCCCGTATTCGATGATAAATGTGGCTGGATCGTGGCTGGCGGCACACGGTGCAGAAAACGCGGCGTATACGTAATTCAATCAAGCGCAAATCGACGAAAACTTTGTTCAATGCTGGCCGACATTAAGTTTCAATTTATATCAATCAGCGAGCGCACAGAATCCCATAAAATTGCAGTAAATTCAACAATTGAAAAATTCAATTACGCCACTTGGATATGCAGATATTTTCCAGATATATATATATATATATAGTGACATATCTATAGTCCATGCTCCGCATACCCTTGTCTATGTCTATTACCCTGCAACCACAATACTATAAACAATCCAAAACCCTCAGCCTTGACCCCCCATAAACAATCTCACGCTCGAAGTGGACCACGCGTAGCCGATTGCAGGTAATGTAAACAAACACCCTAAGCTAGAAGCTGAACATAAAACAATAGATGCCGCACTAGAATCCAGCCGCACTAGAATCACGCCACTCTTCAGAGATCAATTACTAATCGATTCTCAAGAACCGCGCCATCCTAGCTAACCAATCAGAGGCCCTATTCTCAGCCACCCCCAAGTAATGCAACACCGATCATACGCAGCGGAAGCCTTTCATCAAAAGCCGCCTTTTCCACATATCGATCGAGTCACGTACTCCATCTCCGAAGCCGAAGTCGAAGCCAACGCCTCCGAATCCAAATCCGAATCAAAAACCGAGCATCATAATATAAATAGTCTACATCTAAGAAGCCAAGTCAGTTCTGTTCAAGACAAACGTCAATCGCGACAACCAAAGTTAATTCCGTTCAAGACATCAGACCTCAGTCATCGTCGGGGAAATAACTAACCAATGTACGCTAAGTTTAAGTGAAATAAAAAATCTTTTTTAAAACTTAAACTCAAGTGTCGCATTTTTCACTATATAGTGACATATCTATAGTCCATGCTCCGCATACCCTTGTCTATGTCTATTACCCTGCAACCACAATACTATAAACAATCCAAAACCCTCAGCCTTGACCCCCCATAAACAATCTCACGCTCGAAGTGGACCACGCGTAGCCGATTGCAGGCAATGTAAACAAACACCCTAAACTAGAAGTTGAACATAAAACAATAGATGCCGCACTAGAATCCAGCCGCACTAGAATCACGCCACTCTTCAGAGATCAATTACTAATCGATTCTCAAGAACCGCGCCATCCTAGCTAACCAATCAGAGGCCCTATTCTCAGCCACCCCCAAGTAATGCAACACCGATCATACGCAGCGGAAGCCTTTCATCAAAAGCCGCCTTTTCCACATATCGATCGAGTCACGTACTCCATCTCCGAAGCCGAAGTCGAAGCCAACGCCTCCGAATCCAAATCCGAATCAAAAACCGAGCATCATAATATAAATAGTCTACATCTAAGAAGCCAAGTCAGTTCTGTTCAAGACAAACGTCAATCGCGACAACCAAAGTTAATTCCGTTCAAGACATCAGACCTCAGTCATCGTCGGGGAAATAACTAACCAATGTACGCTAAGTTTAAGTGAAAAAAAAAATCTTTTTTAAAACTTAAACTCAAGTGTCGCATTTTTCACTATATAGTGACATATCTATAGTCCATGCTCCGCATACCCTTGTCTATGTCTATTACCCTGCACCCACAATACTATAAACAATCCGACACCCTCAGCTTCGAACCCCCATAAACAATCTCACGCTCGAAATGGACCACGCGTAGCCGATTGCAGGCAATGTAAACAAACACCCTAAACTAGAAGTTGAACATAAAACAATAGAGGCCGCACTAGAATCCAGCCGCACCAGAATCACGCCACTCTTCAGAGATCAATTACTAATCGATTCTCAAGAACCGCGCCATCCTAGCTAACCAATCAGAGGCCCTATTCTCAGCCACCCCCAAGTAATGCAACACCGATCATACGCAGCGGAAGCCTTTCATCAAAAGCCGGCTTTTCCACATATCGATCGAGTCACGTACTCCATCTCCGAAGCCGAAGTCGAAGCCAACGCCTCCGAATCCAAATCCGTATCCCAAACCGAGCATCATAATATAAATAGTCTACATCTAAGAAGGCAAGTGAGTTCTGTTCAAGACAAACGTCAATCGCGACAAAGTCGGAGAATTCACCCAAGTTAATTCCGTTCAAGACATCTGACCTCAGTAATCGTCGGGAAAACTAACTAGCCATTGTACGCTAAGTTTAAGTGAAATAAAAAATCTTTTTTAAAACTTAAACTCAAGTGTCGCATATTTCACTATATAGTGACATATCTATAGTCCATGCTCCGCATACCTTTGTCTATGTCTATTACCCTGCACCCACAATACTATAAACAATCCGGCACCCTCAGCTTCGAACCCCCATAAACAATCTCACGCTCGAAATGGACCACCCGTAGCCGATTGCAGGCAATGTAAACAAACACCCTAAACTAGAAATTGAACATAAAACAATAGAGGCCGCACTAAAATCCAGCCGCACCAGAATCACGCCACACTTCAGAGATCAATTACTAATCGATTCTCAAGAACCGCGCCATCCTAGCTGACCAATCAGAGGCCCTATTCTCAGCCACCCCCAAGTAATGCAACACCGATCATACGCAGCGGAAGCCTTTCATCAAAAGCCGCCTTTCCCACATATCGATCGAGTCACGTACTCCATCTCCGAAGCCGAAGTCGAAGCCAACGCCTCCGAATCCCAAACCGAGCATCATAATATAAATAGTCTACATCTAAGAAGCCAACTCTGTTCTGTTCAAGACAAACGTCAATCGCGACACCGTCGGAGAATTCAACCAAAGTTAATTCCGTTCAAGACATCAGCCCCCAGTCATCGTCGGGGAAATAACTAACCAATGTACGCTTAGTTTAAGTGAAAGAATAAAACCTTTTTTAAAACTTTAACTGAACTTAAACTTAACTGGCGCAGTCGGTAGGATCTATAGGTGAAAAGTGAATCCTTTTTTAAGACGATCAATTTACGTAGTGACAGTTACAGTGCGAAAAACCCTACAGTGATCAGAGAAAAAGTAACGCTAATACTAAAGAGATCCGCCAAAGAATCTACACACGATTTAAACTCAATTAATATTATAAAAAAATAAACAAATAAAAAGAAATCAACATGCCGCTAACCGAAATACACCTGAACCAAGCCTTGAAGTCAATCAGGCAAATTCCACCTTACGACGGATGCCAAGAACGCCTAAGCTTGTTCATAAGCAGGATTGAGTACATCTCCGAATTGTACCCAACAGAAGACATCCGGCAACAAAGCATCTTGTACGGAGCCACTGAGGGTTAACTGTGCGGACGAGCACAACTTTTATCACAAAGCAACACCTGGACCGATCTAAAAGCAGCCCTAATCAGCAAATTCAACAACCACACTCCATACGAAACGCTGCTACAACAATTACACGACACCAAATTCAATGGGAATATTCGTAAGTTCGTAGAGGAACTAGAAATTAAGTCAAATGTTATAGTAAGTAAACCAAATCTGGAGACTAGCCCAGAAAATAAGATAATCTTTAAAAACGATCTGGCAAATGCCACCAGACATACCATAGAAGATGGTCAGCAGTCGGGTGCTACAGGGGGATAAACGGATGTCGGGTCGGCTCGTCACAACTGTAGACTCGTAACGGGGCACAGGCGCCTCGGGTTCATGGCTTGCCCTGGATCCAAGGCGACTGTGCTCCGCGTCATAGGATACAGGTGGGCACGAGCGAACCGGCACCCGCCGTAACTGTACACACCGGCGGAGGTGCGACTATACTCTCCCCGTGAGGGCGGCTGGAAAAAGGTCCTGGTACGGTCATGTCTCTGCCAGGATGCTGGCTGATTGTAGTCGGGCGGAGAGAAGAAAACTCTCAGTGAAATAACCCCAATCCAAGGTGACACTGTCATATGCCGAGGGATGCATGGCCGAGGGGGTGCTCGGTCGCTTATATGCGGACTCTGGATACCTGCCGACCTCCAGTTTTAATAAGGCTCGTGAGATCAAATATGCCAAATTAAACTATTCAAACAAAAAACACCGCAAAGGAGCACGGCACTCCTCCTAAAGTGCCGGAGGGAAAAGACCATCCCTCTACAAACGCAGCTGGGAAACCAGTGCCCAAAAAGACGGGGAAGGAGACTAAGTCGGTCCACCGTCTCGAGGCAGCAGGCGCTGTGAGGAGAGGACCGAAAAGCCAATCGGGCCAATCCACGTCGGGGGGCCCCAAGGGCGACCCGGTTACCGGGGGGCGACCATGCAGAGCGATATCGCGGCTGGCAGACCCCTTGGGACCGGGGACCCCTTGACAACCCCGGCAGGCGGCGCCTCTGCCTCGAAAGATAGGCCCAAGTTCCAAGACAAAAGACGTGCGGCCTTCATCCTGGGTAACGACAACCCGGTGTTCCTGACGTCTGCCCAGGGAATCGAATCGCGGCGATGGGCCAAGACAGTCCTGCGCGACTACCAGCCAGCCAAAGCTGGCAAGGCCACAGCCAAGGCCCCAAGCAAGCGGCAACGCTCGGCGGAGAACACCGCCACACAAGTCCAACAGGCCAAGAGGACGAAGACACTGAGCAACCGCTCGTTTGCCGAGGTGGCGAGAGGAAAAACCCTGATTGGAGTCCTAGATAGGGGCTCTAAGGACGGGCAGATCCCTAGGGACAATTGGCACCTCGTGGAAAACGATCACCAAGACCGTTTCCTCCAGGAGTTGGAGGAGAATGGAGGACCACCGCCCAAGTGTGAGGACGCCGGGTGGCACCAAGGCAGGGTGAAAGCCATCGCCTGCCAAGATGCTCGCTCGGCGGACCTCTACGCGAAGGCGGTAGCATCGCTCAAGGAGGTCTACCCAGGAGCCCAGCTGGAGGCCGTGAAGTGGGGGGACATCCCCAGCAAGCAGAGGGCCAGAGCGTGGGTCTCGGCGAAGCCGGCAGAGCCGGATAAGATTCTCCGGATTCTGCAGGTCTGCATCCCCCACCTTCCCACAGCCGATGGGAAGGTGGCCAAGGTAGAGGAGCGCAACGGGCAGAGGCGCCAAATCATCCTCGTCTTGAACGAGGAGTCGGTCAGACTTCTCCACGACACGGAGGGCGCTGTGGACTACGGCTACAAGAAGGTAGTCGTAGTACCGTATAAGTCCGACTCTAAGGGCATGCAACCGACGGTCGAGCCAGACCTGGAGCCCCCGGAGATCCCTAGCATGGAGATCAAGCCTGCGGTGTCAGACGTGGCATCAGTGGTGTCGGAGGACATCCTAGACGGTTACGTGTCAGACGTGAGCGATCTCACTAGGGATCTCAAGCACATCGGGGTCGGGGAGGAGTTTGGCTCTTCGGAGAGCGACCACGACAATGGTGGAGGTGAACCTCAGGAATGTCACTGGTACTCCTGCAGATAAACCTCCACCATTGTAAGGCGGCATGCGCTGCTCTCTTGCTCCACCTAGCCAAGGGTGGAGCCGACATAGTCCTCATTCAGGAGCCCTGGATCCTCGGAAACAGGGTCTCTGGTCTGAGGACTCCTGACTATAAGCTATACGTAGCTGACTCCGCAGGTAAAACTCGCACCTGCATCCTTGCAAAAAGAGATTTGCACTTATTTTTGCTCCCAAATTTCAGCAATGAAGACCAAACAGCAGTGAGCCTCGAAGGCCAGGGGTGCTCACTGAGAATCTGCTCCACGTACATGGGTCACGACCCCCCTCCACAGGCGCTCAGGGCGCTAATCATAGGGGGAGTGATCCCTCCCACCTTCATTATTAAAAACCGCAAGGAGGTCCTGGACCTCACACTTGCCTGTCATGAGTTGCATGGGAACATCGTATCCTGGAGGGTCCTGGAAGAGCCCTCCTTCTCGGACCACAGGTACGTGGAAACCGTATTCTCTTTTTCACTACCGAGACCAGCTCAATTTCGGAACCTTAGGCGGACAAACTGGGCTCGGTACTCAGACCACCTCTGTCGTGTTCTCCCTGAGACTCCACCTGAGGAGGAGATCTCCAGGGAAGCCACGACTCATCTTGTTAAACTATTTACCGACGCCTGCAATGAGTCGCTCGATATATCCTGCCCCTCTAGCAAGAGCAGAGGCCGGAAGACCTGAATGGTGGAATCCGAAACTGAGGGAGCTCCGGATGGCCTCCCGGAGACTCTTCAATAAAGCTAAGGCTGAAAACGCTGAGCAGAACTGGGCCGATTACAAGGCCAGTCTGTCAGTTTACAATAAAGAACTGAGGAAAGCCAAACGCGCCTCATGGCGTAAGTTCTGTAGCGACATTGAGAATAACTCGGAAGCCTCGCGCTTGCGCAAAGTTCTCTCGAAGACTACACCCACTCTGGGCTACCTGAAGAATGCCGACCAATCATGGACAACGTCCAGCAATGAGTCGCTAAATCTTCTCCTTAATACCCACTTTCCCGGCTGCGATGAAAACAGACCACACTACATCGCGGCTCCCTCCGTTGCCTCAAGTGTTATCATGAACCTGCTAAGCCAGGAGAACATTTCCTGGGCAATAAAAAGCTTCAAACCATACAAGTCTGCGGGACCAGATGGCATCATCCCTGCCCAACTGATTCACGCTGGACAAAAAGCCACTAATTGGCTCAAAAGGATATACGAGGGAATCTTCTCGCATGGATATATCCCGGAAACCTGGCTTCACACCAAAGTCGTCTTCATCCCCAAGGCAGGCAAGCCCTCGCACACTGCCCCCAAAGATTTCAGACCCATAAGTCTATCGTCCTTCCTTCTGAAGACGATGGAACGGCTTTTGGGGATGCATCTCACGGTAAATATTCCGCCTAGTCTATTCTCAGACTCCCAGCATGCCTATCGGAAAGGAAGATCCACCGAAACGGCCCTACACACGATCACATCGATCATAGAAGCGTCCCTCAACTGTAAGGAGTACACCCTGGTAGCCTTCCTCGACATAGAAGGCGCCTTTAATAACATCCTCCCGACCGCCATCACGGGTGCACTGACGGACCTGGGGGTTGACTCCCTGACGGTGAGCCTGATCGATCAGATGCTACAATGCAGGACGGTTGAGGCATCACTGGGGACGTCAACGTCCACCAGATTTGTCAGTAGAGGCACCCCGCAGGGCGGAGTCCTCTCGCCCCTCCTATGGAACGTGGCAGTGAACGAACTGCTGCGGGAGATAGAGGGGGGTGGCTGCCGCGTGGTGGCGTATGCGGACGATGTTGCTATAGCATTCTCGGGTAAATTCCGACGCTGTGTGAGTGCCTGACAAGCACACTCGTGAAGATGTCAAAATGGGCAGACAAATGCGGTCTAGGCGTCAACTCGTCTAAAACGGAACTGGTGCTCTTCACTAGGAAGTACAAAGTTCCGGCACTGATTCCCCAAGACTATGTGGGGAAGCGCTAGTCTTCAGCAACAACGCCAAGTATCTTGGTCTAATCCTCGATAGAAAGCTCGATTGGAAATTGAGCATAGAGGATAGAGTAAAGAAGGCCACAGTAGCCCTCTATACTTGCAGGAAAGCCATCGGACTAAGATGGGGAATGACCCCCTATATAGTTCGGTGGCTTTACACCACCATCATACGACCGATCATGCTCTATGGAGTGGTGGTATGGTGGCCAGCCATAGACAAAAGGACATGCCTCAATAAACTCAGCAGAGTTCAACGCATGACAGAGCTATACATAACTGGCGGGCTACGCACTACTCCAGGGGAAGCCCTGGATACTGTGCTGGACCTCCTCCCCATAGATCTCATGGGAAAGAAAGTGGCAACACTTTCCGCACTCAGAATGAGAGAAGCCAGACTGGGGAAAGCGTCCGCGGTTGGGCATTCGGGAATCCTGACGAGACACCCGCAATTACCAGAGAGGACAGATTATTGTGTCCCTAGTGATCACCTCTCGACGCCTTTCCAGGTATCAATCCCACTTAGGGAGGACTGGGAGATGGGCGAACCAGGACCCGCAAATGCGGTTCACTTCTACACTGATGGCTCAAAGTTAGACGGCCGCGTGGGAGGCGGAGTCTACTGCAGCGAGCTGAACATCAGTCATTGCTTCAGGCTCCCGGACCACTGCAGTATGTTCCAAGCGGAGGTTGTAGCCATCAAGGAGGCCATTTCCATCGTCTCCAAACTACTTCTAGACAGGCACTTAGTGTGCGTTTTCTCGGACAGCCAAGCAGCTATTAAAGCTCTAGGCTCAATATCGTCGAACTCAGCGACTGTAAATGACTGCCGCAGGTCTATGCACGAGATAGCAGAGCAGTTAGACCTCTTCCTTATATGGGTCCCAGGCCACAGGGACATCGAGGGCCACGCCCCCGCCGACGAGCTAGCAAGGCAGGGTACTACAATTCCTCTCCTTATGGAGGGGAAGCAGGTAGCGATGCCTCTGGCTACGTGCAGGCTCCTCACGCACGAATTGTTCGAGCAAAATGCCAATAGGAGATGGCAGCAAACCGTTTCCTGTAAAATCTCAAGATTGATATGGCCATATCGATCGAAGAAGCGCTCAGCCGAGCTGTATAGGCTCAGCAGAGCACAGTGCTCTGCAGTTACTCGAGCCATTACGGGACACTGGCAGATCGGCACTCATGCCTCTAGACTGTCAATCCCTCATAGCGACTTCTGCAGGAGTTGTCGCGACGAGGAAGAGGAGGAATCGGTCCCCCACTTCTTCTGCCACTGCCCGGCCCTTGGAAATCGTCGTCTTCGTATTCTCGGGGCCGCTTTCCTCACAGACATTTCGGACCTGTCCGAAATCAAACCGGGGACCTTGTCCAGATTCATCCATGCCTCCGGATGGGACTGCCCTTAATTTGCAATAGCCTGTTTCTCCACGGTTTTTAGGCACTGGGAAGGGGCACACGCCCATGCGGCACCACAACGGACCTTCTACAGGTCCAAGTGAGCTTGGGAAGGTTTCATCACTCCCCCAGGCTATCGCCTGAACCTAACCTAACCTACCATAGAAGATGCTCTACCCAATAAACTGTTCATCATTTTAGCAAAGAAAGACATTTCTACTATGGCTAATCTAGAAAAATCAGCTCAAGAGTTAGGAAACTACGAAAATTTCGTAACTGATAACAAGAATCACGAACACTCAAGAAACGTAAATAATAATGGAAGGATTGTTGGTACTTATTACCCTCGCTATAGTAGTTAGGTTAGGTTAGGTTGAGGCGGCTGCCGGGCTCGCTCGGAACCCGTCACACTTAGGCCGGTTTCGGCCCGTTGTGATACCGCATAGGATCATTTCCTTCCTGCGTTGTGAGATTTCCTGTCAGCAATTATCCCATCCAGATGCTCTCACAAAGTTCGCTATCCTCCTGGGACATAGTTTGGACATCTCTGAGATGTCGTGTAGAAAGGCTGAGCCCAGGTGCTGTAGTCTTCTTCTGCTAAGAGCTGGGCAGGAGCAGAACAGATGTTCCACTGTCTCCTCCTCTTCCTCGTCTCTACAGCTGCGACAAAAACCGTTATGTGGGGCCCCCAGCCTGTTAGCGTGGGTGCCTATTAGCCAGTGTCCCGTGAGGGAACGTGTGACTACGCTGCACCTTTTCCTGCTTAACTTGAGGAGCTCGGAGGTGCGCTTCATGTCCATGGTCGGCCATGTTTGCCGAGTTGTGCGACATCGTGGCACTGTTTGCCACATATCGTTTTTTAGTCGCTTGTATTGCTCCCTTATAATGAGCTTACAGGTGGCCATTGGCATACAGATATCCTCCTTGTCTTGGAGAAGGGGGATTGTAGTGCCAGATCTGGCCAGCTCCTCCGCTATACAGTTGCCCTCGATGTCCCGGTGGCCCGGGACCCAAATCAGGCTTATAGCAATTTGCTGAGCCATCTCGTGCAGAGATTTGCGGCAGTCTGCCACTGTGGCCGAGTTCGAGGAAATCGCGCTTAGCGATTTGATCGCAGCCTGGCTGTCGCTATAAATGTTTAGCTTGGTTGCCGTGACGGCAGCCGCTTGTAGGCAGTCTAGAGCCTCCCTGATTGCTATGACTTCCGCTTGAAAGACACTGAAATGATCTGGGAGTCTGAAGGAATGCCTTATGTTTAGCTGTTCAGAGTAGATTCCCCCTCCGACTCTGTCGTCCAGCTTTGATCCATCTGTGAAGATGTTTATGGCCCCATCTGGGCCTGGGAGTCCCTCGAGCCATTCGTCTCTGTGAGGGATGATTGTGTCGAAGGTAGTGTCTGTGTACTCTCTTGGAACTTGGTAGTCTGTTTTTGAGGGGACGGTACTGCTATTATTTAATATGGCTGAGTGACCTATGCACTGTGTCACCCATTGATCTGAGTCTCTTAGACGTTTTGCTGCTGCTTCTGCCCGTTCCTTTCCTGCGAGGTCAAGGCTCTGTAGGCATAGGATGGCATTTAGCGCATCATTTGGGGTGGTGCGAAGAGCTCCGCTGATGCATAGGGCGGCAGTCCGCTGGACTTTGCCCAGTTGCTTGGTGATCGCCCTTTTTGATAGGGCCGGCCACCACACCGTAACTCCGTAGAGGAGTATTGGTCTAACTATAGCTTGATATATACATTGGACTATGCTTGGGATCATACCCCATCTTAGCCCAATAGCTTTTTTTTCATGTGTAGAGTGCAGTCATTGCCTTCTTCACTCTGTCTTTGACATTCAGGTTCCAGCTAAGCTTCTTGTCAATTACCAACCCTAAGTAACTGGCACTGTCGCTAAAGGAGAGCCTGCATCCTTGTAGTATTGGAGGGTTGAGGGGCGGGACCTTGTATTTATTTGTGAATAGTACGTGGACGGTTTTCTAAGGGTTAAACTACAAAGAGAGTGAGAGCGCTCTAACTGCGATTGCCCACTCGGAGAACGGCGTCGTTTCATGCTAGGGCGGCGTAACCTCGTCTCCGATCACCATGATGAGTCTTCGTTTGCGTTTCGACGAAATCACAACGACAATTAGCAGTTGCAGCCGGCCGCGCTTAAACCCGTATTACCCATTACATTGTACTCTATACGCGACTAAGAATAACGTTTAAGTTGATTGAAGTCCAAATGAATAAATCTCGAATTGTCTATATCGTGTAGTACATTATTAAACGCAAAGATTCCCCAGAGCATTTCTGCTCAACATTGAAATCTCGTATCGAGGATTTCACAACATTTTTGGTGGCCCATGGGGGGAACCGCGTTTACTTCGTACTATACGCATATAATTCTACCTCGTTCCGCGTTCAGTTAAATGTACAAATAAAATCATATTTTACCGGCTGCAACTGTAAACGGCAAACACAACGCAAACCAACGGTTTATCCAACAGCCGCTAGCTCTCGCACGAAGCAGGGACAAAGAAGACCAGACGATAGCTTTGCGCCTGGACAGTAGCCTCACTGCAGCACACAACAACAACACAAGCCGACGGTTAGACAGCAGCCTCTCTCTCGTGCAAAGCAGAGACCAAGAGACCAACGAGCGTTCTGTTGCTGCACATCATCTCTTGACACAAGGCCTCAACTCAGCGCTCACAGTAGCACAGTTTCTGCTCTCCGCTCGGACAACACCAACAACAACGACTCGCAAGTTCTCTTAAGCTACGCTTTAAGCAAAGAGAAGCACTCCCGAGTACCAGAGTAAGTGTTTCGTTGTGGGTATTTTGCACAAGGTCAAAGAGAGTGCAACTAAGGGTGAGAAAGGTACATACACATATAACAGCAACATGTCAACAGCCGAGTCCCACGACCTCGAAGCCGATCCTCAGGTGGAGATCGACAATCTCAGTGTTATTCAGACAAATCTCATTGCGAGGGTTAATCAAACGGTGCGTAATTTCAGAAAGGATGGCGCAGATCGGAAAACAAAAGCTTATTTTCAAACGCGCTTACAAACTTTGCAACGGTTCTTAGGTGAATTTGAGCAAAATCATCAACGTTTACTAATACTTCGATGTCCAAGTACGCATAGTTATGTGTCCAGCGAAGTGGCCTTTCGCTTTGATGAAGACTATACACCGGCATTCAGCATCATATCAGAGGCCTACGAAAATGTATGTCCAAGAGCACCACCGGTACAGCAGAATCCGGAGCCAGCAAATCCATCTGTATCATCAGTGCAATTGCCCAAGCTACCTGTACCGACAGTTACAGGCAAGTTTGTGGATTGGCCGGCATTTCACGATGCATTTGTTCAACTCATCCATAACAACCAGAAACTGTCCGACGTCCAAAGGTTTCATTTCCTGAAGCAAGCTCTTCCCTCGGATCGCGACGAGGATATTCAGCAGATGGCGCTTGCGGGAAATAACTATGCAACAGCTTGGAGTCTCGTCCTCAAGCGATACGACAACAAACGGCTGCAGTTTATGTACCATATGAACGGTTTATATGACTTGCCACAGTTGACAAAGGAGCAGTCTGCTGATATAAAACATATGCTTAATGTTGCGACGGTTTGTCTCAATGCTTTCAAGAATCTAGATGTTCAGCATTGGATGGCTCATCATCTCACTTCCAGACTGCCAAGCACGACACTGCAAGCTTGGGAGCTCCATCTCGGTAGATCTGCCGAACTTGCCACATTTTCTCAGCTACAATCATTTCTCAACGACCGTCTCGTCAGCATCGATGTGTTCGAAAATCGAGGCCACTCCACGACGCGGACACCTGTGCCGCAGCCTGTCAATCAAAGGCACCCGAAGAAGTCAGTTGGCAACGTAACATACAAGGGAAACAGTTTCCACGCCAAGACTGCGGTTGCCGAACACACTCGCTGCCCTCACTGTAGCGACAGTCACAATCTTCGGCATTGCCCGGACCTTTTGTCCAAGGACTGCTTTGCAAGGAAAGCCATCGTCGATCATGCAAAGGCATGCCTCAACTGTCTGAGCCGTTCCCATGCACTTTCAAAATGTACCAGTAAAAGGAACTGCACGCAGTGTGGTCAAAGACACCATACACTGCTGCACTTCCCAACTCCTGCTCAGGTGGCAACACAGCCTCACGCAGCCTCCCATAGCGCTCGTTCCGGTAACTCCTGGCAGTATACAACGAGCGACTCATCTGGCAGGGCTACACCTACGCAACTCTACGCTAGGACCCCACTTCCTACTCAGAGCACTGCACAGCCTCTCCCAGTTGTTCCCAACACTAGTTCCGGTGGTCATCCACAGTCTGCAGCGACCAACTCGTCTGTGAGAAGACACTCTGCGCAACTAGTCTCCGCTACGGCAACGCATCACGGACCCAGCACTGTCCTTCTGGCCACTGGTCACAATCGACAACCCCCACACTGGCCAATCAGCTGTGGTACGTGCGTTAGTGGATTCAGGCTCGGAAGGAACCCTCATTACAGAGCACACAGTGCAGGCTCTCAACCTCAAGGGGCATCCAATTTCGGCAGAAATTGCTGGAGTTGGGACCACCTCCAAGAACAGAATTCTACACTACAGAATTGTCATTAAGTTCTTGTACTTCGCAGTTTTGTACTACCATTTATACTGCGTTTATACTTAAAACGCTTACATCGCAATTACCTTCAAAATCCATCAAATTGCAGCAATGTCCTCATTTGAACGGAATAGAACTCGCCGATCCCAGGTTCTACAAATCACAACGGATTGATCTTCTGCTGGGAGCGGACGTAATCCCACAGATCCTGCTTTCAAATATCCGCAGAGGAAAGGAGAACCAACCAATTGCACAGCACACCCAGCTTGGCTGGATAGTCTTTGGTCGAGTCACTTCCACACGCTCACACGCTGTCACCATTAGATGTCACCACAACAGGCTAGAGAATCTCGTCCAGAAATTCTTTGAAATGGAGCATCTCGGTTCTGCAAAACAGCTCACACCAGAAGAGCGATGGTGCGAGGAGCATTTTAAACGAACTCACATCCGTCAACGAAACGGCAAGTATTTGGTACGGTTACCACTTAAGCGTTTGTTTGACCCTTCGCAGGTGCTAGGCAAATCACGTCAAATCGCGATTAATCGATTCCAAATGCTTCAACGAAGATTCCAAAGGCAGCCGGAGCTGCAAGCCAAGTATTCGCAAGTCATGAAGGAGTACTTTCAACTAGGCCAGGTGACCAAAGTAACAACCAAGGAGCAGCAGCATTGCATCATTAGCAAGGAGAATGGAATCGAGTCCACATGTTGCACCTTGCCTCATCACGCAGTATTCAAAGAGGAAAGTGTCACTACTAAGGTTAGAGTAGTATATGACGCCTCCTGCGCTCCAAAACGATCTAGCCGGCGTGGTCCTGAATTGGCGTTTCCATCGTTTTGTTTTTGCTGCCGACATTCAGAAGATGTATAGATGCATTGACATGAATGCAGAGGATTCGCAATATCAACGCATCTTTTGGCATGACGAACACAACCAAGTAGCTGAGTATTATCTCAACACAGTTACGTTTGGAACCGCTTCAGCCCCTTACACAGCCATTCGCGTCATACATCAACTGGCGCAGGATGAACGCGACCGATACCCACTCGCGGAAAGGGTCCTTCGACACGAAATATACGTTGACGACGTACAAAGCTGAGCTTCCACTCGCGAAGGAGCATTAGAAATTCAAAAGCAATTGATCGGAGCCTTACGATCAGCAGGAACGGAACTTCGAAAGTGGTCTGCGAATGACGCTTCTCTGCTACAAGACATACCTCCAGACCATTTATCTCATAATACATTATTAGAGTTTGAGTACCAAGACCCCGTTAAAACCTTAGGCCTCTATTGGCATCCACATCAAGACTATTTTGGGTTCAAGATAAATTTTGAAATCAGTCACGCACATACTAAACGTTCTTTACTTTCCACAGTCGCCCGACTGTACGACCCATTAGGTTTAATCACGCCCTGTGTCATGACCGCGAAGGCGATACTCAAGGACTCATGGATGGCCCGCATCAAACGCAACGATGGCAGCCTAGCACAACTGGACTGGGAAGAACCGCTGCCAACCGAACTGCTTGATAGATGGCAGGGATTCATACAGAACTTGCCATATGTCGAGCAAATTCAAGTACCACGATGGCTGCGCTTCAACATCCATGAGCTTGCGTCATTACAGCTACATGTTTTCTGCGATGGATCATCACTGGCGTATGCAGCATGTGCATATATTCGTGCAGAGCTACCAAACGGAATGTTTCAAACTCATTTGCTAGCTGCACGCAGTCGAGTCACACCCACGAAACCGATCACAATTCCACGAGTCGAACTTTCGGGTGCGCTGCTGGCAGTTAAACTGGCAAAATGGATCCGGGACCAACTTCGCACTGCAGGACCACCTATGGCAACCTTCTATTGGTCAGATGCTACTATCGTTTTGTTTTGGATAAATGGAGACCCCCACCGATGGCAAACCTTTGTGTCAAATCGCGTTGGACAGATTTTGCAGCATAGTACATCAACTCAGTGGAGACATGTACCTACTGCGGTAAACCCAGCGGACTGCGCAACTCGTGGCTTAGCACCACAAGAGTTAGCAGTACATCCATTATTGTGGTCTGGACCATCATGGCTACAGCAGCCGGAAAGCCAATGGCCGGCAAACGGAGTTCCCAGTCAGGACATCGACAGGACTATAATCGAGGAGAAACCATCAGTTTTGTTCCAAAATGCTGTGCAAGTCTCGGAGGCTCCAGAAGCCTTCATCCAAAACTCGTCCTCATACGACAGATTAATATCAGTCATGGCATATGTTCTACGGTTTATACATAACATTCAAGCCAAAGGGGACAAACTGTCTGGACCACTGAGTGTGCAGGAGCTCGACAACGCTTTAATTCATCTCGTTCGCAGCATTCAACAGGAGGTCTACGCGACAGAGATATTGAGGTTGAAGGGAAACAAGGCACTATCGGGCTCACACAAGCTGTGTCAATTATCCCCATTTCTAGATGACCAACAAATTCTACGAGTCAGAGGTCGAATGCGAAATGCAATGCACCTTCCGATAAGCCAGCGACAACCAATGATCATTCCCAATCATCATCATTTTACCGATCTCGTCGTGCGTAATGCCCACCGTCTCGCACTCCACGGCTGCACCGAATTAACGCTGGCCACTATTCGACACAAATTCTGGATAGTCAACGGAAAACAAACTGTCAAACGCATTCTTCGACAATGCGTCCGATGTGTTCGTCACCGACCGAAACCAGCAGCACAATTGATGGCCGATCTTCCCCTACATAGAGTCAATCCGCCAACTCGTGCATTCATCGCCACCGGAGTGGACTATACAGGCGCGATCGAAATTCAAGCATCCAGATTCCGTGGACACACAAACTACAAGGCGTATATCGCAGTTTTCATCTGTTTGGCTACAAAGGTAATTCATCTTGAAGCGGTCACGGGCTTAACCACCGAACACTTTCTCATGGCCCTACAACGTTTCATCGCGCGTCGGGGCTACTGTCAACACATGTATAGCGACTGCGGCACGAACTTCATTGGTGCCGACCGGGCTCTTCAAACCTGGCAAATACATTTGAAACGAGAGCTACCCACAACTGTAATACCTGCTTTAGCGGCCCGAAACGTCCAATGGCATTTTAATCCACCGCATAGTCCTAATTTCGGAGGCCTTTGGGAGGCAAATGTAAAGTCTGTCAAAACACATCTCTATCGAGCCTTTTCAGGATATAAAATGACCTACGAACAACTTGCTACCGTGCTAACACAAATTGAAGCCTGTTTAAATTCCAGGCCATTATGTCCACTAAGCGCGGAGCCGGAGGACCTAGCTGTTCTCACCCCGGCACATTTTCCTATTGGAGATTCATTATTAGCTCCGCCGGATGTAACGACAAGGGATGTTCCACTCACAGTCCAATTTCTGGAAGGACAGAAAATGATCCGGCAATTTTGGAAACGTTGGAGTTCGAATTGGCTATCACATCTTCAAGCCCGTCCAAAGTGGCGACATGAAACCGACAATCTACAAGTCAGCGATCTAGTAATTGTCAAGGATGACCGACTGCCACCCAACGAGTGGAAACTGGGAAGGATAATAGAAGTTCACCCTGGAGCTGACAGTTTAGTCAGAGTCGCAACTGTTAAAACAGCATCAGGCGTATACAAACGATCGGTCTCTAAACTATGTCGGCTACCGTTGCCACAGACCTCAGAATAATCCTACCACCGTTGCTAGCTCCATTCGACCATACATGTACCATAACGAACACTTTATTTATTCACAGAGCAGGCACATGTGACATACTTTGGTTTCTAATACTGGTCCCAGTATTGGGGGCGGCATGGACGGTTTTCTAAGGGTTAAACTACAAAGAGAGTGAGAGCGCTCTAACTGCGATTGCCCACTCGGAGAACGGCGTCGTTTCATGCTAGGGCGGCGTAACCTCGTCTCCGATCACCATGATGAGTCTTCGTTTGCGTTTCGACGAAATCACAACGACAATTAGCAGTTGCAGCCGGCCGCGCTTAAACCCGTATTACCCATTACATTGTACTCTATACGCGATTAAGATTAAAGTTTAAGTTGATTGAAGTCCAAATGAATAAATCTCGAATTGTCTATATCGTGTAGTACATTATTAAACGCAAAGATTCCCTAGAGCATTTCTGCTCAACATTGAAATCTCGTATCGAGGATTTCACAACAGCACGAGTTCCGTTTTTGAGGGATCCAATCCGACAGTTGCGCTAGCTTTGTGGACATTAAGTCGCACAGTGTTTGGGGGTATTTCCCCGAGAAGATAATCGCAACCTCGTCCGCATAGGCCCCGACTTTGCAGCCCCCCCCCCTTCTAGGTCACATAGAATCTTGTTGACTGCTATGTTCCACAGAAGAGGAGACAGGACACCACCTTGCGGGGTGCCTCTGTTGACATACCTTGACTGGGCGGACGATCCCATCGATGATGTCACCGTCCTGCATGTGAGCAATTGATCAATGAGCATCACCAAGTGACGGTCCACCCCCAGGTCAGTCAGGGCTTCTGTAATGGCGCCCGGTACAACGTTGTTGAAAGCTCCCTCAATATCGAGAAAGGCTATGAGTGAGTACTCTTTGTGATGCAGAGATTTCTCTACCGCTGAGATCACTTCATGAAGCCGTTTCCGTGGATTTTCCTTTCCGGTAGGCATGCTGTGCGCCTGACAGCAACTGAGGGTGTTTAGTTGTCCTCAGTTGCAGCCCGACGAGTTTCTCAAAGGTTTTGAGGAGGAAGGACGATAGGCTGATTGGTCTAAAGTCTTTTGCAGCTGAGTGCGAGGCTTTCCCAGCTTTGGGAATGAAGACTATCTTTGCCTTAAGCCATGTTCGCGGGATTGTACCCACAGCCAGTATTATCCTGAAGATACCTTGTAGCCAGTTGATGGCCGTATCCCCGGCCTATAGTAGTAACGATTATAACAATCAAAACCCAAGTACTTCCAGAAATAATCATGGATCGAATCGAAATAGGGGAAATAATGCCGTAAATAATAAAGGATTCTTTAACGAATTTAGAAATTCTTTAAACCAGGGCAGAGTACAGAATCCCACTAACTATCAAATCAATCAGACTCAGGCAGGTAGCCGTGCACCAAATCAGCCAGTCAAACGATCTAGGGAAAGCCAAAGTGGACAAATGAAAATGGATGTAAATTTTCAGCAGAGTGGCTCGGAAGAAATCGAGGAAGACCATATATAGAAATAATAGTAAATAATAAAAAATTAAGAGGTATCGCGGACTCGGGATCGTCAATAAACATAATAAAAGAAAACGATACAGATTCCAAAGTCGATAGCGACAACCTCACCGTCCATACCATCAATGGACCCGTCCGTCTGACTCAGAGCATTACACGTAATGCAACCAAAAATTGTCCGACAAAACACAAATTTTATATTCATAATTTTTCTGAAAATAATGATATACTCTTAGGCAGAGAATATTTGATGGCCTTTGATATCCTTTAAACTGCAGAATCTGAATTGGATCGTATTATTATTATACCAAATTTGGTTACTCTAGCCTTAATAGTCTCTGAGATTTGTGAATGTCCCCAGATTTTCATCCTTTGCGGGGGCGGAAGGGGGTATGGCGAAATTTTGAAACAAACTCGTCTCGGTCCGATATATAAGGAGTGTGGATACCAAATTTGGTTGCTCTAACTTTTGTAGTCTCTGAGATCTAGGAGCTAATGTTTTACTCTAAGCAAAGCCGCCTATGCTACGTGTGTGTTAGAGAGAGACAGGGCGAGAAAAAATGAAATTGTTTTCTTGATGCTGGCTATAATAATAATACGATCCAATTCAGATTCTGCAGTCTTAAAGATATGGTCATTCTCTACGATTCTGCGTTTTTGGTTTTCTCATATCTTTAAAATTGTGGATGCCACAGATTTTCGTCCTTTGTGGAGGCGGAAGTGGGCGGGGCGAAATTTTGAGATCTACGTTTTATAGTGAGATCTAACAGGAGTGCGGATACTTAATTTGGTTACTATAGCCTTAATAGTCTCTGAGATTTGTGAATATCCCCAGATTTGCATCCTTTGCGGGGGCGTAAGGGGGTGTGGCGAAATTTTGAAACAAACTCGTCTCGGTCCGATATATTAGGAGTGTGGATACCAAATTTGGTTGCTCTAGCTTTTATAGTCTCTGAGATCTAGGCGCTAATGTTTTACTCTAAGCAAAGCCGCCTATGCTACGTGTGTGTTAGAGAGAGACAGGGCGAGAAAAAATGAAATTGTTTTCTTGATGCTGGCTATAATAATAATACGATCCAATTCAGATTCTGCAGTCTTAAAGATATGGTCATTCTCTACGATTTTGCGTTTTTGGTTTTCTCGTATCTTTAAAATTGTGGATGCCACAGATTTTCGTCATTTGTGGGGGCGGAAGTGGGCGGGGGGAAGTTTTGAAATATTTTTGTAGCAGTGACATATCACAGAAGTCTGGATCCAAAACATTGTTGCTCTAGCTCTTATAGTCTTTGAGCACTAGGCGCTAATACGGACGGACAGACGGACGGACGGACAGACGGACAGACAGACATGGCTCAATCGACTCGGCTATTGATGCTGATCAAGAATATATATACTTTATGGGGTCGGAAACGATTCCTTCTGGACGTTACACACATCCACTTTTACCACAAATCTAATATACCCCAATACTCATTTTGAGTATCGGGTATAAAAACAACAAAACTGTATTATTATGTATAATTTATAAAATATTGAGCACCGTTTTGATTATACTAGTACCATATTAACCAGCTAACCAGTCGACAAATATTCATTGGAGAATGTTCTTGGAGAGTACTGAAACGTCTTTTCGTTTCTTTCAAAGCGAATTTATGCGATGATTCTCGAGTTGCGGGTATATTCTAGTCGTAATGACGCCTGAAGCGTTTTTACTTGTTTCTGGTTGTTCTCTTTGTATCTATGTATCAGCAGTGTGTGTGTGGCTGTATGTGTGCCTCGAGTGCATATATCCTGTGCGCTCTTATCTGTATTAACAAGCGTTACATTTCCAGCAAATACGCTTATGCCGGGCGACGCGACTGCCTCTGTCTGTGCCTGCCCCTAACCCTGTCTCTGGCCATGAATGTTGTTTTTGCTTCAGCCATTTTTTGCTTCCTTCCGCTGTCAGTTCGGTGGGGTGATGGGATGGTAGGGTTTGGGGCGCTTTCCCCCTGCTCGGCCCTGCCGTTGACATTGCTTAAGTGCGGTGCCAACCTTTTCGCACTCGAGAGCAGCGCTGAAACATTCCCTGTGATAATTTTTGAGAGCCAACTCAAACCGAAACTCAAACTGAAACTGAAATGCGCAGCCAGCCAAGGGCACAGTCGCACCACATTCGCATGCACTGCCCGCTAAACCTAAACGTACATACGGTTGGCAGTACACTCCACGCCTCATCCTGATGTGGTGGCTGCCTGTGTGGGTGGAGCCGGCGACAAGGCATTTAAAATTGAAACAAATTGTGAATGATGCAGCTGTGGCAAGGGTACTGCCGCAAGGGGTGCATATGTGTTCGCTGACTGCTGAGCTTAACTCGAGCTGTGGTGGAGCCTCTGTTTGCTGTCCCGACTCCGACTTCGACTCCGACTTCGGCTGGAGCTCTGTTTGCCATGCTGCTCGATGGCTGTTTGCTTTCTGGAGAGCTGTGTGCTTTGCGGAGGCTACAATAAACTATAACATAACAGACCAGGGCTAACTGTATTCCACTGACCAGACTCTCGTAGGGATATGCAAGGGTCCGTCAAGTGACCATTGAAAGTACTCCAGCAATGTGACAACCTTTACAACCATACACATTTTCTGGCATTCAATTTCAGCCAATGACGAGGGAATTAGAAGTATTCTTCCAACAGGATAGAATAAAAGGACAGGAAAGGATAGTCTGCTGATGGGTTGAGAGTATAAACGTGCAGATTAGATTAGGTTAGCAGAGAACACTTTGGTTCAGTTTAGTCCACAATTTGATTATGACATGGGCAATTACCTGCATGACGCAAAGAGGTAGCAGTGAAAGAGAGATGCAGTATCTCGGGTAGTACGGCAATATGTAACTATAATCGTGACAGTGGACTTTGTCATTCACTTAACAAAACATGCGGCTGGACTCAACTATATTTGAGAATACGAGTCGTAGACGTTCATTGTAATTGATATTTAAGCCCATTTATATTAGGATTTATTGGTTTTCCAATTAAAAACTTCATCCAATGATCAGAGATAGTTGCAGAGTGCGGGAGTGAAATAAATAGAAAAACTTTATTAATCAGAAGACTCTCGTAGGGATATGCAAGGGTCCGTCAAGTGACCATTGAAAGTACTCCAGCAATGTGACAACCTTTACAACCATACACATTTTCTGGCATTCAATGCCAGAGGCAGCCGTAGCAGATGCCGCTAGTTGCTCATACGCCACGTTGAGCGTTTGTAATGCTCCTTGCTGCAAGCGAAAGTACGCGTCTACGAGTTCGTGTGTGTTTGTGTGGATGAAGCATACAATTATGGCACACATTTATCAACGTTTTAAGCGTTCTGATGACAATCTCCCTGGCTGCAACTTAAATATGCAAATTGCAGACGCCAGGGGTTGAACAGTTTATAGGGGAGAACGGAGAGCAGTGAGATGAGATGGCAGATCAGGAAGCGTTTTCACATTCTTGAGCGTGGCAGTCGCACGCGCCTCTATCTCTCGCGTAGACAAAACTCCCTTACGACTGTCTCTTCTTTCGTCTGTCTGAAGTATGCGCGTCAACGCATTTCCCAGGCATACATTTTAGAGCGCACTTAACTCGTGGGCTTGCGGTACTCCTCTCCTTCAGCTCTTGCTCCTACTGCAGTCGTCTCCCGAGGTCTTTTGGCGCGCCTGGTTGTATGCAATAGAAATGGCCAGCAGGCAACAATGCGACTGCGGGGCAAAAGAGGCAGCAGCTGCCGGCCATGTGAATGCCATTTGACCTCGTGAACTTTAATTACAAAATGTTCTCTGTCTGAGCTCTGCTCTCTGTTTCAATTCAGCTCCATCGTATCTCCACTACCATCCCCATCCACAGCTCCATCTTCCACAGTTTCTGCGCAAACTTTGACTCTGGCCGCATAGAAAATATGTAAATCATAATAAGCGGCGTGCTCGACTGACATCCGCAGCCAGGCTTGCTATGGGCTACAGCTCTGGTTATAGCTCTCGCTTCGGTTTCACCATCAGCTCCACCGACAGCTCCTGCTCCGGCTGTGGCTACAGCTATGGTTATGGCTTAGGTGACTCTGGCTGTTGGTCTCTGACTGTGGGCCAACCGCAAATTAAAAATTTCTGCACGTCTCCACATAAAAAACTTTTTTGCTCTTCATATTTTTCTTTCTTCTTTTATACAATTTCTTTCCCGTTTTCCTTACTTTTTTTATGCTTTCGTTTAGTTTTGCGCTCGTCGGTTGGAAGCGCTGTCACCGGTTTATATCCTTTTATGTTTCTTTGCTTTATAAACACACACAAACATATATATATTTGTATGCACACGCACACTCAAACTATTACATATGCAATATATGCCTGCCTGGCACTTCAAAGTTTAGCTTACATTTATTTGTGAGTGTTTGTGTGTGAGCTTCACTGGAAGTGTTGTGCGAATGTGTTTGTGTGTGTGAGCGAGAGAGTCCCCCCCTGGGGGTGCGTGCAACTATCCCGACGCGTTGATTGTGTTTGCATATTATACACGCCCTTTTATGTCCTACGGCAATATGAAAAATATTGTCTTCCTCTTTGTACTCAACCTCGGTCGCAGCCTCAGCCTTCAGCCTTCAGTCCGTTATCCGTTGACAGATAGAGCAGCGGGAGGAGTAGCCAGAGAGCAGGACATTGATTTTAATTCCAGTCGGAAGTTGCATGCCACTTCTTAGCCTTCGTATGCCTCGGCCTCGACGTCAAAAGGCAAGAACATTTTTAATTAAAACAAAGGCGAAACAAAGGACGGACTTAGCTTGGAATGGTCCTTCCCAGCTGCCACAATGAGTCCTCTCAGCCAGAAACTGTTGAGCAGACAAAGTAAAAGTTAGAATTAACCATGTGGTAAAGAGGATAGCTCGCATACCTAGTTTAGAGTTCTTTCTTCCCTCAGAACTTGTTAAATTATGTTTCCGTTACCTATTAATTGTAAGTACCGGACGAACTAAGCCACACAATGCCACAAAAATTCACTTCACTGGAATATGACAAAACTCAGTAAGTGGCTCTGCGATAATACACCTGACATAAATAACCTCCTGTCTGTCTCGAATCACATTAGTTACATTATATGACCATTATGGCTTCCGCTGAGCTAGCGCACAATATCGGGAATGACTCTATTGCGATGTCCACACCACAAAATGCATTCAACTGCATGCACACATGCCAGAGCTCCACTCCAGTCCACTCAGCTCTAGTCCACTTAGAGCTCCCAATAGAGGGGGAAAAAAAATGTGAAAAACAAAACATTGCCGAAATTGGCTTACACGGCCAAAAACCCTTTCATTGGCTTTCTTGTCCAGCCATTTAAAGAACCCCTTGCTCCCGAAATTTTTTAGGTGTGCTGATTTCCAACTGGTTGAATATAGAAATATTCGGTATGGATATCCCTCTAATTATGCCCGTATTCGATGATAAATGTGGCTGGATCGTGGCTGGCGGCACACGGTGCAGAAAACGCGGCGTATACGTAATTCAATCAAGCGCAAATCGACGTAAACTTTGTTCAATGCTGGCCGACATTAAGTTTCAATTTATATCAATCAGCGAGCGCACAGAATCCCATAAAATTGCAGTAAATTCAACAATTGAAAAGTTCAATTACGCCACTTGGATATGCAGATATTTTCCAGATATATATATATATATATATACCGACATATCTATAGTCCATGCTCCGCATACCCGTGTCTATGTCTATTACCCTGCAACCACAATACTATAAACAATCCAAAACCCTCAGCCTTGACCCCCCATAAACAATCTCACGCTCGAAGTGGACCACGCGTAGCCGATTGCAGGTAATGTAAACAAACACCCTAAGCTAGAAGCTGAACATAAAACAATAGATGCCGCACTAGAATCCAGCCGCACTAGAATCACGCCACTCTTCAGAGATCAATTACTAATCGATTCTCAAGAACCGCGCCATCCTAGCTAACCAATCAGAGGCCCTATTCTCAGCCACCCCCAAGTAATGCAACACCGATCATACGCAGCGGAAGCCTTTCATCAAAAGCCGCCTTTTCCACATATCGATCGAGTCACGTACTCCATCTCCGAAGCCCATTTATATTAGGATTTATTGGTTTTCCAATTAAAAACTTCATCCAATGATCAGAGATAGTTGCAGAGTGCGGGAGTGAAATAAATAGAAAAACTTTATTAATCAGAAGACTCTCGTAGGGATATGCAAGGGTCCGTCAAGTGACCATTGAAAGTACTCCAGCAATGTGACAACCTTTACAACCATACACATTTTCTGGCATTCAATGCCAGAGGCAGCCGTAGCAGATGCCGCTAGTTGCTCATACGCCACGTTGAGCGTTTGTAATGCTCCTTGCTGCAAGCGAAAGTACGCGTCTACGAGTTCGTGTGTGTTTGTGTGGATGAAGCATACAATTATGGCACACATTTATCAACGTTTTAAGCGTTCTGATGACAATCTGCCTGGCTGCAACTTAAATATGCAAATTGCAGACGCCAGGGGTTGAACAGTTTATAGGGGAGAACGGAGAGCAGTGAGATGAGATGGCAGATCAGGAAGCGTTTTCACATTCTTGAGCGTGGCAGTCGCACGCGCCTCTATCTCTCGCGTAGACAAAACTCCCTTACGACTGTCTCTTCTTTCGTCTGTCTGAAGTATGCGCGTCAACGCATTTTCCAGGCATACATTTTAGAGCGCACTTAACTCGTGGGCTTGCGGTACTCCTCTCCTTCAGCTCTTGCTCCTACTGCAGTCGTCTCCCGAGGTCTTTTGGCGCGCCTGGTTGTGTGCAATAGAAATGGCCAGCAGGCAACAATGTGACTGCGGGGCAAAAGAGGCAGCAGCTGCCGGCCATGTGAATGCCATTTGACCTCGTGAACTTTAATTACAAAATGTTCTCTGTCTGAGCTCTGCTCTCTGTTTCAATTCAGCTCCATCGTATCTCCACTACCATCCCCATCCACAGCTCCATCTTCCACAGTTTCTGCGCAAACTTTGACTCTGGCCGCATAGAAAATATGTAAATCATAATAAGCGGCGTGCTCGACTGACATCCGCAGCCAGGCTTGCTATGGGCTACAGCTCTGGTTATAGCTCTCGCTTCGGTTTCACCATCAGCTCCACCGACAGCTCCTGCTCCGGCTGTGGCTACAGCTATGGTTATGGCTTAGGTGACTCTGGCTGTTGGTCTCTGACTGTGGGCCAACCGCAAATTAAAAATTTCTGCACGTCTCCACATAAAAAACTTTTTTGCTCTTCATATTTTTCTTCGTTTTTCTTTCTTCTTTTATACAATTTCTTTCCCGTTTTCCTTACTTTTTTTATGCTTTCGTTTAGTTTTGCGCTCGTCGGTTGAAAGCGCTGTCACCGGTTTATTTCCTTTTATATTTCTTTGCTTTATAAACACACACAAACATATATATATTTGTATGCACACGCACACTCAAACTATTACATATGCAATATATGCCTGCCTGGCACTTCAAAGTTTAGCTTACATTTATTTGTGAGTGTTTGTGTGTGAGCTTCACTGGAAGTGTTGTGCGAATGTGTTTGTGTGTGTGAGCGAGAGAGTCCCCCCCTGGGGGTGCGTGCAACTATCCCGACGCGTTGATTGTGTTTGCATATTATACACGCCCTTTTATGTCCTACGGCAATATGAAATATATTGTCTTCCTCTTTGTACTCAACCTCGGTCGCAGCCTCAGCCTTCAGCCTTCAGTCCGTTATCCGTTGACAGATAGAGCAGCGGGAGGAGTAGCCAGAGAGCAGGACATTGATTTTAATTCCAGTCGGAAGTTGCATGCCACTTCTTAGCCTTCGTATGCCTCGGCCTCGACGTCAAAAGGCAAGAACATTTTTAATTAAAACAAAGGCGAAACAAAGGACGGACTTAGCTTGGAATGGTCCTTCCCAGCTGCCACAATGAGTCCTCTCAGCCAGAAACTGTTGAGCAGACAAAGTAAAAGTTAGAATTAACCATGTGGTAAAGAGGATAGCTCGCATACCGAGTTTAGAGTTCTTTCTTCCCTCAGAACTTGTTAAATTATGTTTCCGTTACCTATTAATTGTAAGTACCGGACGAACTAAGCCACACAATGCCACAAAAATTCACTTCACTGGAATATGACAAAACTCAGTAAGTGGCTCTGCGATAATACACCTGACATAAATAACCTCCTGTCTGTCTCGAATCACATTAGTTACATTATATGACCATTATGGCTTCCGCTGAGCTAGCGCACAATATCGGGAATGACTCTATTGCGATGTCCACACCACAAAATGCATTCAACTGCATGCACACATGCCAGAGCTCCACTCCAGTCCACTCAGCTCTAGTCCCCTTAGAGCTCCCAATAGAGGGGGAAAAAAAATGTGAAAAACAAAACATTGCCGAAATTGGCTTACACGGCCAAAAACCCTTTCATTGGCTTTCTTGTCCAGCCATTTAAAGAACCCCTTGCTCCCAAAATTTTTTAGGTGTGCTGATTTCCAACTGGTTGAATATAGAAATATTCGGTATGGATATCCCTCTAATTATGCCCGTATTCGATGATAAATGTGGCTGGATCGTGGCTGGCGGCACACGGTGCAGAAAACGCGGCGTATACGTAATTCAATCAAGCGCAAATCGACGTAAACTTTGTTCAATGCTGGCCGACATTAAGTTTCAATTTATATCAATCAGCGAGCGCACAGAATCCCATAAAATTGCAGTAAATTCAACAATTGAAAAGTTCAATTACGCCACTTGGATATGCAGATATTTTCCAGATATATATATATATATATATAGTGACATATCTATAGTCCATGCTCCGCATACCCTTGTCTATGTCTATTACCCTGCAACCACAATACTATAAACAATCCAAAACCCTCAGCCTTGACCCCCCATAAACAATCTCACGCTCGAAGTGGACCACGCGTAGCCGGTTGCAGGTAATGTAAACAAACACCCTAAGCTAGAAGCTGAACATAAAACAATAGATGCCGCACTAGAATCCAGCCGCACTAGAATCACGCCACTCTTCAGAGATCAATTACTAATCGATTCTCAAGAACCGCGCCATCCTAGCTAACCAATCAGAGGCCCTATTCTCAGCCACCCCCAAGTAATGCAACACCGATCATACGCAGCGGAAGCCTTTCATCAAAAGCCGCCTTTTCCACATATCGATCGAGTCACGTACTCCATCTCCGAAGCCGAAGTCGAAGCCAACGCCTCCGAATCCAAATCCGAATCCCAAACCGAGCATCATAATATAAATAGTCTACATCTAAGAAGCCAACTCGGTTCTGTTCAAGACAAACGTCAATCGCGACAACCAAAGTTAATTCCGTTCAAGACATCAGACCTCAGTCATCGTCGGGGAAATAACTAACCAATGTACGCTAAGTTTAAGTGAAATAAAAAATCTTTTTTAAAACTTAAACTCAAGTGTCGCATTTTTCACTATATAGTGACATATCTATAGTCCATGCTCCGCATACCCTTGTCTATGTCTATTACCCTGCACCCACAATACTATAAACAATCCGACACCCTCAGCTTCGAACCCCCATAAACAATCTCACGCTCGAAATGGACCACGCGTAGCCGATTGCAGGCAATGTAAACAAACACCCTAAACTAGAAGTTGAACATAAAACAATAGAGGCCGCACTAGAATCCAGCCGCACCAGAATCACGCCACTCTTCAGAGATCAATTACTAATCGATTCTCAAGAACCGCGCCATCCTAGCTAACCAATCAGAGGCCCTATTCTCAGCCACCCCCAAGTAATGCAACACCGATCATACGCAGCGGAAGCCTTTCATCAAAAGCCGCCTTTTCCACATATCGATCGAGTCACGTACTCCATCTCCGAAGCCGAAGTCGAAGCCAACGCCTCCGAATCCAAATCCGAATCCCAAACCGAGCATCATAATATAAATAGTCTACATCTAAGAAGCCAAGTCAGTTCTGTTCAAGACAAACGTCAATCGCGACAACCAAAGTTAATTCCGTTCAAGACATCAGACCTCAGTCATCGTCGGGGAAATAACTAACCAAAGTACGCTAAGTTTAAGTGAAATAAAAAATCTTTTTTAAAACTTAAACTCAAGTGTCGCATTTTTCACTATATAGTGACATATCTATAGTCCATGCTCCGCATACCCTTGTCTATGTCTATTACCCTGCACCCACAATACTATAAACAATCCGACACCCTCAGCTTCGAACCCCCATAAACAATCTCACGCTCGAAATGGACCACGCGTAGCCGATTGCAGGCAATGTAAACAAACACCCTAAACTAGAAGTTGAACATAAAACAATAGAGGCCGCACTAGAATCCAGCCGCACCAGAATCACGCCACTCTTCAGAGATCAATTACTAATCGATTCTCAAGAACCGCGCCATCCTAGCTAACCAATCAGAGGCCCTATTCTTAGCCACCCCCAAGTAATGCAACACCGATCATACGCAGCGGAAGCCTTTCATCAAAAGCCGCCTTTCCCACATATCGATCGAGTCACGTACTCCATCTCCGAAGCCGAAGTCGAAGCCAACGCCTCCGAATCCAAATCCGTATCCCAAACCGAGCATCATAATATAAATAGTCTACATCTAAGAAGGCAAGTGAGTTCTGTTCAAGACAAACGTCAATCGCGACAAAGTCGGAGAATTCACCCAAGTTAATTCCGTGCAAGACATCTGACCTCAGTAATCGTCGGGAAAACTAACTAGCCATTGTACGCTAAGTTTAAGTGAAATAAAAAATCTTTTTTAAAACTTAAACTCAAGTGTCGCATATTTCACTATATAGTGACATATCTATAGTCCATGCTCCGCATACCTTTGTCTATGTCTATTACCCTGCACCCACAATACTATAAACAATCCGGCACCCTCAGCTTCGAACCCCCATAAACAATCTCACGCTCGAAATGGACCACCCGTAGCCGATTGCAGGCAATGTAAACAAACACCCTAAACTAGAAATTGAACATAAAACAATAGAGGCCGCACTAAAATCCAGCCGCACCAGAATCACGCCACTCTTCAGAGATCAATTACTAATCGATTCTCAAGAACCGCGCCATCCTAGCTGACCAATCAGAGGCCCTATTCTCAGCCACCCCCAAGTAATGCAACACCGATCATACGCAGCGGAAGCCTTTCATCAAAAGCCGCCTTTCCCACATATCGATCGAGTCACGTACTCCATCTCCGAAGCCGAAGTCGAAGCCAACGCCTCCGAATCCAAATCCGAATCCCAAACCGAGCATCCTAATATAAATAGTCTACATCTAAGAAGCCAACTCAGTTCTGTTCAAGACAAACGTCAATCGCGACACCGTCGGAGAATTCAACCAAAGTTAATTCCGTTCAAGACATCAGACCTCAGTCATCGTCGGGGAAATAACTAACCAATGTACGCTTAGTTTAAGTGAAAGTATAAAACCTTTTTTAAAACTTTAACTGAACTTAAACTTAACTGGCGCAGTCGGTAGGATCTCAGTGAAAAGTGAATCCTTTTTTAAGACGATCAATTTACGTAGTGACAGTTACAGTGCGAAAAACCCTACAGTGATCAGAGAAAAAGTAACGCTAATACTAAAGAGATCCGCCAAAGAATCTACACACGATTTAAACTCAATTAATATTATAAAAAAATAAACAAATAAAAAGAAATCAACATGCCGCTAACCGAAATACACCTGAACCAAGCCTTGAAGTCAATCAGGCAAATTCCACCATACGACGGATGCCAAGAACGCCTAAGCTTGTTCATAAGCAGGATTGAGTACATCTCCGAATTGTACCCAACAGAAGACATCCGGCAACAAAGCATCTTGTACGGAGCCACTGAGGGTTAACTGTGCGGACGAGCACAACTTTTATCACAAAGCAACACCTGGACCGATCTAAAAGCAGCCCTAATCAGCAAATTCAACAACCACACTCCATACGAAACGCTGCTACAACAATTACACGACACCAAATTCAATGGGAATATTCGTAAGTTCGAAGAGGAACTAGAAATTAAGTCAAATGTTATAGTAAGTAAACCAAATCTGGAGACTAGCCCAGAAAATAAGATAATCTTTAAAAACGCTCTGGCAAATGCCACCAGACATACCATAGAAGATGGTCAGCAGTCGGGTGCTACAGGGGGATAAACGGATGTCGGGTCGGCTCGTCACAACTGTAGACTCGTAACGGGGCACAGGCGCCTCGGGTTCATGGCTTGCCCTGGATCCAAGGCGACTGTGCTCCGCGTCATAGGATACAGGTGGGCACGAGCGAACCGGCACCCGCCGTAACTGTACACACCGGCGGAGGTGCGACTATACTCTCCCCGTGAGGGCGGCTGGAAAAAGGTCCTGGTACGGTCATGTCTCTGCCAGGATGCTGGCTGATTGTAGTCGGGCGGAGAGAAGAAAACTCTCAGTGAAATAACCCCAATCCAAGGTGACACTGTCATATGCCGAGGGATGCACCGCAAAGGAGCACGGCACTCCTCCTAAAGTGCCGGAGGGAAAAGACCATCCCTCTACAAACGCAGCTGGGAAACCAGTGCCCAAAAAGACGGGGAAGGAGACTAAGTCGGTCCACCGTCTCGAGGCAGCAGGCGCTGTGAGGAGAGGACCGAAAAGCCAATCGGGCCAATCCACGTCGGGGGGCCCCAAGGGCGACCCGGTTACCGGGGGGCGACCATGCAGAGCGATATCGCGGCTGGCAGACCCCTTGGGACCGGGGACCCCTTGACAACCCCGGCAGGCGGCGCCTCTGCCTCGAAAGATAGGCCCAAGTTCCAAGACAAAAGACGTGCGGCCTTCATCCTGGGTAACGACAACCCGGTGTTCCTGACGTCTGCCCAGGGAATCGAATCGCGGCGATGGGCCAAGACAGTCCTGCGCGACTACCAGCCAGCCAAAGCTGGCAAGGCCACAGCCAAGGCCCCAAGCAAGCGGCAACGCTCGGCGGAGAACACCGCCACACAAGTCCAACAGGCCAAGAGGACGAAGACACTGAGCAACCGCTCGTTTGCCGAGGTGGCGAGAGGAAAAACCCTGATTGGAGTCCTAGATAGGGGCTCTAAGGACGGGCAGATCCCTAGGGACAATTGGCACCTCGTGGAAAACGATCTCCAAGACCGTTTCCTCCAGGAGTTGGAGGAGAATGGAGGACCACCGCCCAAGTGTGAGGACGCCGGGTGGCACCAAGGCAGGGTGAAAGCCATCGCCTGCCAAGATGCTCGCTCGGCGGACCTCTACGCGAAGGCGGTAGCATCGCTCAAGGAGGTCTACCCAGGAGCCCAGCTGGAGGCCGTGAAGTGGGGGGACATCCCCAGCAAGCAGAGGGCCAGAGCGTGGGTCTCGGCGAAGCCTGCAGAGCCGGATAAGATTCTCCGGATTCTGCAGGTCTGCAACCCCCACCTTGCCACAGCCGATGGGAAGGTGGCCAAGGTAGAGGAGCGCAACGGGCAGAGGCGCCAAATCATCCTCGTCTTGAACGAGGAGTCGGTCAGACTTCTCCACGACACGGAGGGCGCTGTGGACTACGGCTACAAGAAGGTAGTCGTAGTACCGTATAAGTCCGACTCTAAGGGCATGCAACCGACGGTCGAGCCAGACCTGGAGCCCCCGGAGATCCCTAGCTTGGAGATCAAGCCTGCGGTGTCAAACGTGGCATCAGTGGTGTCGGAGGACATCCTAGACGGTTACGTGTCAGACGTGAGCGATCTCACTAGGGATCTCAAGCACATCGGGGTCGGGGAGGAGTTGGGCTCTTCGGAGAGCGACCACGACAATGGTGGAGGTGAACCTCAGGAATGTCACTGGTACTCCTGCAGATAAACCTCCACCATTGTAAGGCAGCATGCGCTGCTCTCTTGCTCCACCTAGCCAAGGGTGGAGCCGACATAGTCCTCATTCAGGAGCCCTGGATCCTCGGAAACAGGGTCTCTGGTCTGAGGACTCCTGACTATAAGCTATACGTAGCTGACTCCGCAGGTAAAACTCGCACCTGCATCCTTGCAAAAAGAGATTTGCACTTATTTTTGCTCCCAAATTTCAGCAATGAAGACCAAACAGCAGTGAGCCTCGAGGGCCAGGGGTGCTCACTGAGAATCTGCTCCACGTACATGGGTCACGACCCCCCTCCACAGGCGCTCAGGGCGCTAATCATAGGGGAGTGATCCCTCCCACCTTCATTATTAAAAACCGCAAGGAGGTCCTGGACCTCACACTTGCCTCTCATGAGTTGCATGGGAACATCGTATCCTGGAGGGTCCTGGAAGAGCACTCCTTCTCGGACCACAGGTACGTGGAAACCGTATTTTCTTTTTCACTACCGAGACCAGCTCAATTTCGGAACCTTAGGCGGACAAACTGGGCTCGGTACTCAGACCACCTCTGTCGTGTTCTCCCTGAGACTCCACCTGAGGAGGAGATCTCCAGGGAAGCCACGACTCATCTTGTTAAACTATTTACCGACGCCTGCAATGAGGCGCTCGATATATCCTGCCCCTCTAGCAAGAGCAGAGGCCGGAAGACCTGAATGGTGGAATCCGAAACTGAGGGAGCTCCGGATGGCCTCCCGGAGACTCTTCAATAAAGCTAAGGCTGAAAACGCTGAGCAGAACTGGGCCGATTACAAGGCCAGTCTGTCAGTTTACAATAAAGAACTGAGGAAAGCCAAACGCGCCTCATGGCGTAAGTTCTGTAGCGACATTGAGAATAACTCGGAAGCCTCGCGCTTGCGCAAAGTTCTCTCGAAGACTACACCCACTCTGGGCTACCTGAAGAATGCCGACCAATCATGGACAACGTCCAGCAATGAGTCGCTAAATCTTCTCCTTAATACCCACTTTCCCGGCTGCGATGAAAACAGACCACACTACATCGCGGCTCCCTCCGTTGCCTCAAGTGTTATCATGAACCTGCTAAGCCAGGAGAACATTTCCTGGACAATAAAAAGCTTCAAACCATACAAGTCTGCGGGACCAGATGGCATAATCCCTGCCCAACTGATTCACGCTGGACAAAAAGCCACTAATTGGCTCAAAAGGATATACGAGGGAATCTTCTCCCATGGATATATCCCGGAAACCTGGCTTCACACCAAAGTCGTCTTCATCCCCAAGGCAGGCAAGCCCTCGCACACTGCCCCCAAAGATTTTAGACCCATAAGTCTATCGTCCTTCCTTCTGAAGACGATGGAACGGCTTTTGGGGATGCATCTCACGGTAAATATTCCGCCTAGTCTATTCTCAGACTCCCAGCATGCCTATCGGAAAGGAAGATCCACCGAAACGGCCCTACACACGATCACATCGATCATAGAAGCGTCCCTCAACTGTAAGGAGTACACCCTGGTAGCCTTCCTCGACATAGAAGGCGCCTTTAATAACATCCTCCCGACCGCCATCACGGGTGCACTGACGGAACTGGGGGTTGACTCCCTGACGGTGAGCCTGATCGATCAGATGCTACAATGCAGGACTATTGAGGCATCACTGGGGACGTCAACGTCCACCAGATTTGTCAGTAGAGGCACCCCGCAGGGCGAAGTCCTCTCGCCCCTCCTATGGAACGTGGCAGTGAACGAACTGCTGCGGGAGATAGAGGGGGGTGGCTGCCGCGTGGTGGCGTATGCGGACGATGTTGCTATAGCATTCTCGGGTAAATTCCGACGCTGTGTGAGTGCCTGACAAGAAAACTCGTGAAGATGTCAAAATGGGCAGACAAATGCGGTCTAGGCGTCAACTCGTCTAAAACGGAACTGGTGCTCTTCACTAGGAAGTACAAAGTTCCGGCACTGATTCCCCCAAGACTATGTGGGGAAGCGCTAGTCTTCAGCAACAACGCCAAGTATCTTGGTCTAATCCTCGATAGAAAGCTCGATTGGAAATTGAGCATAGAGGATAGAGTAAAGAAGGCCACAGTAGCCCTCTATACTTGCAGGAAAGCCATCGGACTAAGATGGGGAATGACCCCCTATATAGTTCGGTGGCTTTACACCACCATCATACGACCGATCATGCTCTATGGAGTGGTGGTATGGTGGCCAGCCATAGACAAAAGGACATGCCTCAATAAACTCAGCAGAGTTCAACGCATGGCAGAGCTATGCATAACTGGCGGGCTACGCACTACTCCAGGGGAAGCCCTGGATACTGTGCTGGACCTCCTCCCCATAGATCTCATGGGAAAGAAAGTGGCAACACTTTCCGCACTCAGAATGAGAGAAGCCAGACTGGGGAAAGCGTCCGCGGTTGGGCACTCGGGAATCCTGACGAGACACCCGCAATTACCAGAGAGGACAGATTATTGTGTCCCTAGTGATCACCTCTCGACGCCTTTCCAGGTATCAATCCCACTTAGGGAGGACTGGGAGATGGGCGAACCAGGACCCGCAAATGCGGTTCACTTCTACACTGATGGCTCAAAGTTAGACGGCCGCGTGGGAGGCGGAGTCTACTGCAGCGAGCTGAACATCAGTCATTGCTTCAGGCTCCCGGACCACTGCAGTATGTTCCAAGCGGAGGTTGTAGCCATCAAGGAGGCCATTTCCATCGTCTCAAAACTACTTCTAGACAGGCACTTAGTGTGCGTTTTCTCGGACAGCCAAGCAGCTATTAAAGCTCTAGGCTCAATATCGTCGAACTCAGCGACTGTAAATGACTGCCGCAGGTCTCTGCACGAGATCGCAGAGCAGTTAGACCTCTTCCTTATATGGGTCCCAGGCCACAGGGACATCGAGGGGAACGACGCCGCCGACGAGCTAGCAAGGCAGGGTACTACAATTCCTCTCCTTATGGAGGGGAAGCAGGTAGCGATGCCTCTGGCTACGTGCAGGCTCCTCACGCACGAATTGTTCGAGCAAAATGCCAATAGGAGATGGCAGCAAACCGTTTCCTGTAAAATCTCAAGATTGATATGGCCATATCGATCGAAGAAGCGCTCAGCCGAGCTGTATAGGCTCAGCAGAGCACAGTGCTCTGCAGTTACTCGAGCCATTACGGGACACTGGCAGATCGGCACTCATGCCTCTAGACTGTCAATCCCTCATAGCGACTTCTGCAGGAGTTGTCGCGACGAGGAAGAGGAGGAATCGGTCCCCCACTTCTTCTGCCACTGCCCGGCCCTTGGAAATCGTCGTCTTCGTATTCTCGGGGCCGCTTTCCTCACAGACATTTCGGACCTGTCCGAAATCAAACCGGGGACCTTGTCCAGATTCATCCAAGCCTCCGGATGGGACTGCCCTTAATTTGCAACAGCCTGTTTCTCCACGGTTTTTAGGCACTGGGAAGGGGCACACGCCCAAGCCGCACCACAACGGACCTTCTACAGGTCCAAGTGAGCTTGGGAAGGTTTCATCACTCCCCCAGGCTATCGCCTGAACCTAACCTAACCTACCATAGAAGATGCTCTACCCAATAAACTGTTCATCATTTTAGCAAAGAAAGACATTTCTACTATGGCTAATCTAGAAAAATCAGCTCAAGAGTTAGGAAACTACGAAAATTTCGTAACTGATAACAAGAATCACGAACACTCAAGAAACGTAAATAACAATCGTAGGAATGTTGGAACTTATTACCCTCGCTATAGTAGTTAGGTTAGGTTAGGTTGAGGCGGCTGCCGGGGTCGCTCTGAACCCGTCACACTTAGGCCGGTTTCGGCCCGTTGTGATACCGCATAGGATCATTTCCTTCCTGCGTTGTGAGACTTCCTGTCAGCAATTATCCCATCCAGATGCTCTCACAAAGTTCGCTATCCTCCTGGGACATAGTTTGGACATCTCTGAGATGTCGTGTAGAAAGGCTGAGCCCAGGTGCTGTAGCCTTCTTCTGCTAAGAGCTGGGCAGGAGCAGAACAGATGTTCCACTGTCTCCTCCTCTTCCTCGTCTCTACAGCTGCGACAAAAACCGTTATGTGGGGCCCCCAGCCTGTTAGCGTGGGTGCCTATTAGCCAGTGTCCCGTGAGGGAACGTGTGACTACGCTGCAGTTCCTGCTTAACTTGAGGAGCTCGGAGGTGCGCTTCATGTCCATGGTCGGCCATGTTTGCCGAGTTGTGCGACATCGTGGCACTGTTTGCCACATATCGTTTTTTAGTCGCTTGTATTGCTCCCTTATAATGAGCTTACAGGTGGCCATTGGCATACAGATATCCTCCTTGTCTTGGAGAAGGTGGATTGTAGTGCCAGATCTAGCCAGCTCGTCCGCTATACAGTTGCCCTCGATGTCCCGGTGGCCCGGGACCCAAATCAGGCTAATAGCAATTTGCTGAGCCATCTCGTGCAGAGATTTGCGGCAGTCTGCCACGGTGGCCGAGTTCGAGGAAATCGCGCTTAGCGATTTGATCGCAGCCTGGCTGTCGCTATAAATGTTTAGCTTGGTTGCCGTGACGGCAGCCGCTTGTAGGCAGTCTAGAGCCTCCCTGATTGCTATGACTTCCGCTTGAAAGACACTGCAATGATCTGGGAGTCTGAAGGAATGCCTTATGTTTAGCTTTTCAGAGTAGATTCCCCCTCCGACTCTGTCGTCCAGCTTTGATCCATCTGTGAAGATGTTTATGGCCCCATCTGGGCCTGGGAGTCCCTCGAGCCATTCGTCTCTGTGAGGAATGATTGTGTCGAAGGGAGTGTCTGTGTACTCTCTTGGAACTTGGTAGTCTGTTTTTGAGGGGACGGTACTGCTATTATTTAATATGGCTGAGTGACCTATGCACTGTGTCACCCATTGATCTGAGTCTCTTAGACGTATTGCTGCTGCTTCTGCCCGTTCCTTTCCTGCGAGGTCAAGGCTCTGTAGGCATAGGATGGCATTTAGCGCATCATTTGGGGTGGTGCGAAGAGCTCCGCTGATGCATAGGGCGGCAGTCCGCTGGACTTTGCCCAGTTGCTTGGTGATCGCCCTTTTTGATAGGGCCGGCCACCACACCGTAACTCCGTAGAGTAGTATTGGTCTAACTATAGCTTGATATATCCATTGGCCTATGCTTGGGATCATACCCCATCTTAGCCCAATAGCTTTTTTTTCATGTGTAGAGTGCAGTCATTGCCTTCTTCACTCTGTCTTTGACATTCAGGTTCCAGCTAAGCTTCTTGTCAATTACAAACCCTCAGTAACTTGCACTGTCGCTAAAGGAGAGCCTGCATCCTTGTAGTATTGGAGGGTTGAGGGGCGGGACCTTGTATTTATTTGTGAATAGTACGTGGACGGTTTTCTAAGGGTTAAACTACAAAGAGAGTGAGAGCGCTCTAACTGCGATTGCCCACTCGGAGAACGGCGTCGTTTCATGCTAGGGCGGCGTAACCTCGTCTCCGATCACCATGATGAGTCTTCGTTTGCGTTTCGACGAAATCACAACGACAATTAGCAGTTGCAGCCGGCCGCGCTTAAACCCGTATTACCCATTACATTGTACTCTATACGCGACTAAGATTAAAGTTTAAGTTGATTGAAGTCCAAATGAATAAATCTCGAATTGTCTATATCGTGTAGTACATTATTAAACGCAAAGATTCCCCAGAGCATTTCTGCTCAACATTGAAATCTCGTATCGAGGATTTCACAACATTTTTGGTGGCCCATGGGGGGAACCGCGTTCAATTCGTACTATACGCATATAATTTTACCTCGTTCCGCGTTCAGTTAAATGTACAAATAAAATCATATTTTACCGGCTGCAACTGTAAACGGCAAACACAACGCAAACCAACGGTTTATCCAACAGCCGCTAGCTCTCGCACGAAGCAGGGACAAAGAAGACCAGACGATAGCTTTGCGCCTGGACAATAGCCTCACTGCAGCACACAACAACAACACAAGCCGACGGTTAGACAGCAGCCTCTCTCTCGTGCAAAGCAGAGACCAAGAGACCAACGAGCGTTCTGTTGCTGCACATCATCTCTTGACACAAGGCCTCAACTCAGCGCTCACAGTAGCACAGTTTCTGCTCTCCGCTCGGACAACACCAACAACAACGACTCGCAAGTTCTCTTAAGCTACGCTTTAAGCAAAGAGAAGCACTCCCGAGTACCAGAGTAAGTGTTTCGTTGTGGGTATTTTGCACAAGGTCAAAGAGAGTGCAACTAAGGGTGAGAAAGGTACATACACATATAACAGCAACATGTCAACAGCCGAGTCCCACGACCTCGAAGCCGATCCTCAGGTGGAGATCGACAATCTCAGTGTTATTCAGACAAATCTCATTGCGAGGGTTAATCAAACGGTGCGTAATTTCAGAAAGGATGGCGCAGATCTGAAAACAAAAGCTTATTTTCAAACGCGCTTACAAACTTTGCAACGGTTCTTAGGTGAATTTGAGCAAAATCATCAACGTTTACTAATACTTCGATGTCCAAGTACGCATAGTTATGTGTCCAGCGAAGTGGCCTTTCGCTTTGATGAAGACTATACAACGGCATTCAGCATCATATCAGAGGCCTACGAAAATGTATGTCCAAGAGCACCACCGGTACAGCAGAATCCGGAGCCAGCAAATCCATCTGTATCATCAGTGCAATTGCCCAAGCTACCTGTACCGACAGTTACAGGCAAGTTTGTGGATTGGCCGGCATTTCACGATGCATTTGTTCAACTCATCCATAACAACCAGAAACTGTCCGACGTCCAAAGGTTTCATTTCCTAAAGCAAGCTCTTCCCTCGGATCGCGACGAGGATATTCAGCAGATGGCGCTTGCGGGAAATAACTATGCAACAGCTTGGAGTCTCGTCCTCAAGCGATACGACAACAAACGGCTGCAGTTTATGTACCATATGAACGGTTTATATGACTTGCCACAGTTGACAAAGGAGCAGTTTGTCTCAATGCTTTCAAGAATCTAGATGTTCAGCATTGGATGGCTCATCATCTCACTTCCAGACTGCCAAGCACGACACTGCAAGCTTGGGAGCTCCATCTCGGTAGATCTGCCGAACTTGCCACATTTTCTCAGCTACAATCATTTCTCAACGACCGTCTCGTCAGCATCGATGTGTTCGAAAATCGAGGCCACTCCACGACGCGGACACCTGTGCCGCAGCCTGTCAATCAAAGGCACCCGAAGAAGTCAGTTGGCAACGTAACATACAAGGGCAACAGTTTCCACGCCAAGACTGCGGTTGCCGAACACACTCGCTGCCCTCACTGTAGCGACAGTCACAATCTTCGGCATTGCCCGGACCTTTTTTCCAAGGACTGCTTTGCAAGGAAAGCCATCGTCGATCATGCAAAGGCATGCCTCAACTGTCTGAGCCGTTCCCATGCACTTTCAAAATGTACCAGTAAAAGGAACTGCACGCAGTGTGGTCAAAGACACCATACACTGCTGCACTTCCCAACTCCTGCTCAGGTGGCAACACAGCCTCACGCAGCCTCCCATAGCGCTCGTTCCGGTAACTCCTGGCAGTATACAACGAGCGACTCATCTGGCAGGGCTACACCTACGCAACTCTACGCTAGGACCCCACTTCCTACTCAGAGCACTGCACAGCCTCTCCCAGTTGTTCCCAACACTAGTTTCGGTGGTCATCCACAGTCTGCAGCGACCAACTCGTCTGTGAGAAGACACTCTGCGCAACTAGTGTCCGCTTCGGCAACGCATCACGGACCCAGCACTGTCCTTCTGACCACTGCCCTGGTCACAATCGACAACCCCCACACTGGCCAATCAGCTGTGGTACGTGCGTTAGTGGATTCAGGCTCGGAAGGAACCCTCATTACAGAGCACACAGTGCAGGCTCTCAACCTCAAGGGGCATCCAATTTCGGCAGAAATTGCTGGAGTTGGGACCACCTCCAAGAACAGGTGTACCTACACTAAAGAATTGTCATTAAGTTCTTGTACTTCGCAGTTTTGTACTACCATTGATACTGCGTTTATTCTTAAAACGCTTACATCGCAATTACCTTCAAAATCCATCAAATTGCAGCAATGTCCTCATTTGAACGAAATAGAACTCGCCGATCCCAGGTTCTACAAATCACAACGGATTGATCTTCTGCTGGGAGCGGACGTAATCCCACAGATCCTGCTTTCAGATATCCGCAGAGGAAAGGAGAACCAACCAATTGCACAGCACACCCAGCTTGGCTGGATAGTCTTTGGTCGAGCCACTTCCACACGCTCACACGCTGTCACCATTAGATGTCACCACAACAGGCTAGAGAATCTCGTCCAGAAATTCTTTGAAATGGAGCATCTCGGTTCTGCAAAACAGCTCACACCAAAAGAGCGATGGTGCGAGGAGGATTTTGAACGAACTCACATCCGTCAACGAAACGGCAAGTATTTGGTACGGTTACCACTTAAGCGTTTGTTTGACCCTTCGCAGGTGCTAGGCAAATCACGTCAAATCGCGATTAATCGATTCCAAATGCTTCAACGAAGATTCCAAAGGCAGCCGGAGCTGCAAGCCAAGTATTCGGAAGTCATGAAGGAGTACTTTCAACTAGGCCAGGTGACCAAAGTAACAACCAAGGAGCAGCAGCATTGCATCATTAGCAAGGAGAATGGAATCGAGTCCACATGTTGCACCTTGCCTCATCACGCAGTATTCAAAGAGGAAAGTGTCACTACTAAGGTTAGAGTAGTATATGACGCCTCCTGTAAAACGTCAAACGGAAAATCGCTCAATGACGTCCTATGCACCGGACCAGCGCTCCAAAACGATCTAGCCGATCTGAATTGGCGTTTCCATCGTTTTGTTTTTGCTGCCGACATTCAGAAGATGTATAGATGCATTGACATGAATGCAGAGGATTCGCAATATCAACGCATCTTTTGGCATGACGAACACAACCAAGTAGCTGAGTATTATCTCAACACAGTTACGTTTGGAACCGCTTCAGCCCCTTACACAGCCATTCGCGTCATACATCAACTGGCGCAGGATGAACGCGACCGATACCCACTCGCGGAAAGGGTCCTTCGACACGAAATATACGTTGACGACATACAAAGCTGAGCTTCCACTCGCGAAGGAGCATTAGAAATTCAAAAGCAATTGATCGGAGCCTTACGATCAGCAGGAACGGAACTTCGAAAGTGGTCTGCGAATGACGCTTCTCTGCTACAAGACATACCTCCAGACCATTTATCTCATAAGACATTATTAGAGTTTGAGTACCAAGATCCCGTTAAAACCTTAGGCCTCTATTGGCATCCACATCAAGACTATTTTGGGTTCAAGATAAATTTTGAAATCAGTCACGCACATACTAAACGTTCTTTACTTTCCACAGTCGCCCGACTGTACGACCCATTAGGTTTCATCACGCCCTGTGTCATGACCGCGAAGGCGATACTCAAGGACTCATGGATGGCATCAAACGCAACGATGGCAGCCTAGCACAACTGGACTGGGAAGAACCGCTGCCAACCGAACTGCTTGATAGATGGCAGGGATTCATACAGAACTTGCCATATGTCGAGCAAATTCAAGTACCACCATGGCTGCGCTTCAACATCCACGAGCTTGCGTCATTACAGCTACATGTTTTCTGCGATGGATCATCACTGGCGTATGCAGCATGTGCATATATTCGTGCAGAGCTACCAAACGGAATGTTTCAAACTCATTTGCTAGCTGCACGCAGTCGAGTCACACCCACGAAACCGATCACAATTCCACGAGTCGAACTTTCGGGTGCGCTGCTGGCAGTTAAACTGGCGAAATGGATCCGGGACCAACTTCGCACTGCAGGACCACCTATGGCAACCTTCTATTGGTCAGATGCTACTATCGTTTTGTTTTGGATAAATGGAGACCCCCACCGATGGCAAACCTTTGTGTCAAATCGCGTTGGACAGATTTTGCAGCATAGTACATCAACTCAGTGGAGACATGTACCTACTGCGGTAAACCCAGCGGACTGCGCAACTCGTGGCTTAGCACCACAAGAGTTAGCAGTACATCCATTATGGTGGTCTGGACCATCATGGCTACAGCAGCCGGAAAGCCAATGGCCGGCAAACGGAGTTCCCAGTCAGGACATCGACAGGACTATAATCGAGGAGAAACCATCAGTTTTGTTCCAAAATGCTGTGTAAGTCTCGGAGGCTCCAGAAGCCTTCATCCAAAACTCGTCCTCATACGACAGATTAATATCAGTCATGGCATATGTTCTACGGTTTATACATAACATTCAAGCCAAAGGGAACAAACTGTCTGGACCACTGAGTGTGCAGGAGCTCGACAACGCTTTAATTCATCTCGTTCGCAGCATTCAACAGGAGGTCTACGCGACAGAGATATTGAGGTTGAAGGGAAACAAGGCACTATCGGGCACACACAAGCTGTGTCAATTATCCCCATTTCTAGATGACCAACAAATTCTACGAGTCAGAGGTCGAATGCGAAATGCAATGCACCTTCCGATAAGCCAGCGACAACCAATGATCATTCCCAATCATCATCATTTTACCGATCTCGTCGTGCGTAATGCCCACCGTCTCGCACTCCACGGCTGCACCGAATTAACGCTGGCCACTATTCGACACAAATTCTGGATAGTCAACGGAAAACAAACTGTCAAACGCATTCTTCGACAATGCGTCCGATGTTTTCGTCACCGACCGAAACCAGCAGCACAATTGATGGCCGATCTTCCCCTACATAGAGTCAATCCGCCAACTCGTGCATTCATCGCCACCGGAGTGGACTATACAGGCGCGTTCGAAATTCAAGCATCCAGATTCCGGGGACACACAAACTACAAGGCGTATATCGCAGTTTTCATCTGTTTGGCTACAAAGGTAATTCATCTTGAAGCGGTCACGGGCTTAACCACCGAACACTTTCTCATGGCCCTACAACGTTTCATCGCGCGTCGGGGCTACTGTCAACACATGTATAGCGACTGCGGCACGAACTTCATTGGTGCCGACCGGGCTCTTCAAACCTGGCAAATACATTTGAAACGAGAGCTACCCACAACTGTAATACCTGCTTTAGCGGCCCGAAACGTCCAATGGCATTTTAATCCACCGCATAGTCCTAATTTCGGAGGCCTTTGGGAGGCAAATGTAAAGTCTGTCAAAACACATCTCTATCGAGCCTTTTCAGGATATAAAATGACCTACGAACAACTTGCTACCGTGCTAACACAAATTGAAGCCTGTTTAAATTCCAGGCCATTATGTCCACTAAGCGCGGAGCCGGAGGACCTAGCTGTTCTCACCCCGGCACATTTTCTTATTGGAGATTCATTATTAGCCCCGCCGGATGTAACGACAAGGGATGTTCCACTCACAGTCCAATTTCTGGAAGGACAGAAAATGATCCGGCAATTTTGGAAACGTTGGAGTTCGAATTGGCTATCACATCTTCAAGCCCGTCCAAAGTGGCGACATGAAACCGACAAACTACAAGTCAGCGATCTAGTAATTGTCAAGGATGACCGACTGCCACCCAACGAGTGGAAACTGGGAAGGATAATAGAAGTTCACCCTGGAGCTGACAGATTAGTCAGAGTGGCAACTGTTAAAACAGCATCAGGCGTATACAAACGATCGGTCTCTAAACTATGTCGGCTACCGTTGCCACAGACCTCAGAATAATCCTACCACCGTTGCTAGCTCTATTCGACCATACATGTACCATAACGAACACTTTATTTATTCACAGAGCAGGCACATGTGACATCCTTTGGTTTCTAATACTGGTCCCAGTATTGGGGGCGGCATGGACGGTTTTCTAAGGGTTAAACTACAAAGAGAGTGAGAGCGCTCTAACTGCGATTGCCCACTCGGAGAACGGCGTCGTTTCATGCTAGGGCGGCGTAACCTCGTCTCCGATCACCATGATGAGTCTTCGTTTGCGTTTCGACGAAATCACAACGACAATTAGCAGTTGCAGCCGGCCGCGCTTAAACCCGTATTACCCATTACATTGTACTCTATACGCGATTAAGATTAAAGCTTAAGTTGATTGAAGTCCAAATGAATAAATCTCGAATTGTCTATATCGTGTAGTACATTATTAAACGCAAAGATTCCCCAGAGCATTTCTGCTCAACATTGAAATCTCGTATCGAGGATTTCACAACAGTACGAGTTCCGTTTTTGAGGGATCCAATCCGACAGTTGCGCTAGCTTTGTGGACATTAAGTCGCACAGTGTTTGGGGGTATTTCCCCGAGAAGATAATCGCAACGTCGTCCGCATAGGCCCCGACTTTGCAGCCCCCCCCCCCCCCCCCCCTAAGTTCACATAGAATCTTGTTGACTGCTATGTTCCACAGAAGAGGAGACAGGACACCACCTTGCGGGGTGCCTCTGTTGACATACCTTGACTGGGCGGACGATCCCATCGATGATGTCACCGTCCTGCATGTGAGCAATTGATCAATGAGCATCACCAAGTGACGGTCCACCCCCAGGTCAGTCAGGGCTTCTGTAATGGCGCCCGGTACTACGTTGTTGAAAGCTCCCTCAATATCGAGAATGGCTATGAGTGAGTACTCTTTGTGATGCAGAGATTTCTCTACCGCTGAGATCACTTCATGAAGAGCCGTTTCCGTGGATTTTCCTTTCCGGTAGGCATGCTGTGCGCCTGACAGCAACTGAGGGTGTTTAGTTGTCCTCAGTTGCAGCCCGACGAGTTTCTCAAAGGTTTTGAGGAGGAAGGACGATAGGCTGATTGGTCTAAAGTCTTTTGCAGCTGAGTGCGAGGCTTTCCCAGCTTTGGGAATGAAGACTATCTTTGCCTTAAGCCATGTTCGCGGGATTGTACCCACAGCCAGTATTATCCTGAAGATACCTTGTAGCCAGTTGATGGCCGTATCCCCGGCCTATAGTAGTAACGATTATAACAATCAAAACCCAAGTACTTCCAGAAATAATCATGGATCGAATCGAAATAATTCAGGAAATAATGCCGTAAATAATAAAGGATTATTTAACGAATTTAGAAATTCTTTAAACCAGGGCAGAGTACAGAATCCCACTAACTATCAAATCAATCAGACTCAGGCAGGTAGCCGTGCTCCAAATCAGCCAGTCAAACGATCTAGGGAAAGCCAAAGTGGACAAATGAAAATGGATGTAAATTTTCAGCAGAGTGGCTCGGAAGAAATCGAGGAAGACCATATATAGAAATAATAGTAAATAATAAAAAATTAAGAGGTATCGCGGACTCGGGATCGTCAATAAATATAATAAAAGAAAACGATACAGATTCCAAAGTCGATAGCGACAACCTCACCGTCCATACCATCAATGGACCCGTCCGTCTGACTCAGAGCATTACACGTAATGCAACCAAAAATTGTCCGACAAAACACAAATTTTATATTCATAATTTTTCTGAAAATAATGATATACTCTTAGGCAGAGAATATTTGATGGCCAACAAAGCCGTCATCGATTACCGAAATGAAACGGTAACGTTAGGAGAAAGGTCATACCCAATCATCCAAAGTGGAGACCAATTGCCAATTGCCGACGGCAAGACCGCACACAAAGGTGTTAAGCCATCTTCAAAGGAAGATATAACTACACCTAAGTGCCTTGACCCATCTCCTGCAGGCGAGCAATACTTCGCTTCCGCATTAGAGAATGAATTAAGGGAATGCAACCAGCTAAGGTTGGAACATTTAAATGACGAAGAAAAGGAGAAACTAAAGAAAGTTCTCTATGAATTTAAGGACGTGCAGTATAAAGAAGGTGACATTTTGACCTTCACTAGTACTATAAAGTACTCAAATACACGATCAAGAAGTGACACAACAAATCAAAGATATGATTAGACAGGGAATCATTCGTAAGTCGAATTCTCCCTATTGTGCACCCATTGCTATGATACCAAAGAAAATAGATGCTTCAGGAAAGCAGAAATATCGTATGGTAGTAGATTATAGAAGTCTGAACGAGGTGACAATCAAGGACAAATTTCCTACACCCAGAATGGACGAAATACTAGATAAACTAGGTAGGTGCCAATATTTCACAACAATCAATTTAGCTAAGGGATTCCATCAAATTCCTATGGAACCTAGCTCAATCCCAAAAACAGCTTTCTCCACGAAGCATGGTCATTACGAGTTCACTCGTATGCCCTTTGGGCTAACCACTGCCCCCGCTACCTTCCAAAGATGTATGAACAATCTGCTAGAAGAGTTAATCTTCAAAGATTGCCTCGTATACTTAGACGACATCATTATATTTTCCACTTCATTGGAAGAACAGCTGATGTCACTAAGGAGAGTATTTGGAAAGTTGAGAGACGCCAACTTAAAGCTACAAATGGATAAATGTGAATTCATGAAAAAAGAAACTGAATTCCTTGGTCATGTAGTCACTACTGAAGGAATAGTACCAAATCCAGGCAAGATCTCTGCCATCGTCAAATTCCCAATACCAGAAACGACTAAACAAATAAAATCATTCAGAGGTTTATGTGGATTCTATAGGAAATTCATTCCCAACTTATCTAATATAGCAAAACCAATGACACTCAAATTAAAGAAACGAGTAGTCATAGACCCAACCGAGGAAAAATACGTCGAGGCCTTCGAAAAGTTGAAAGTACTTATCACCTCAGACCCCATCCTCGCATTCCCAGATTTCAACAAAATGTTCACGGTAACAACCGATGCAAGTAACATTGCATTAGGAGCAGTGTTGTCGCAAGACCACAAACCAATTTGATATGCAAGTAGAACCTTAAACGAACATGAAATCAATTATTCAGCAATAGAAAAGGAATTACCAGCTATAGTTTGGGCAACTAAGTATTTCAGATCATACCTGTTTGGTAGAACGCTTGAGATATTAAGTGATCACAAACACTTGATTTGGTTGAATAACCTCAAGGAACCAAATATGAAGCTACAACGATGGAAGATCAAATTAAATGAATTTGACTTCAAAATAAAATATTTACCAGGAAAGGAGCCGATGTATTCGATGCGCTATCAAGAGCAAAGATTAACGAAACCCTACTCGGGGAAACCATTAATAGTGATTGTGCAACGGTCCATAGCGCGCAAGAAGATAATACAAATTATATTCCACTTACAGAGAGACCAATCAATTACTATAATAGGCAAAAAGAACTGATTGAAGGTAATGAGGATAAGGTAGAAACATCCCACTAATTCCACAAGATACTGATAAAAATCACATATACCGAAATGACAGAATCATTAGCAAAAGATATAATAAAGGAATATGTGTGTACCAAAAAGAGTGCACTATATTTCCATAACGAAGTAGACTTCCCACTGTTCCAAAGGGCATTCCTGGAGATAATCAGTCCAAATCACTTCACTAAACTGATTAAATCCACTACCAAACTCATAAATATTCCGAACTACTCCGAATTCAAAGAACAAATATTGAAGAATCATAAAGAGCTACTTCACCCAGGTATCAAAAAGACCACTAATTGGTTTAAAGGAAAATTCTACTACGCCGATTATCAAAAGTTAATCCAAAATATTATCAAAGAATGTCCTACGTGCAACGTCGCTAAAACAGAGCATCGTAACACCAATCTAACCTTCGAAATCACCCCTGAAATACAAAATATCAGATAAAAGTATATCATGGATTTCTATATGGTAGGCAGCCAACAATTCCTATCATGCATTGATGTAAGTTAATTTTATCCTTATTCAAAGGACAAAATAAAAGATTATTTGGATTCTGTTCACTTTAGCGAAGTGCTTTTATTGAATATCAGAATGTGACTGCTTAAATCTAGAATTATAATTCTTAAAGAAACCTATCGATGAACGCGGCAGAGGAACTTCGGCAGAGGCCTAATTGTTGGGGTCTTCAGAATTATTGTAGGCGGCGGCGTCAGTGGCGACAGCGGAGTTGCAGCTATTGACCGGCAATAGGAAGTCAGTGTTGCTGGTCGATGTTGGGGGTGAAGAACAGCGGAGTCATCAGAAATGCATTGTCGACATTATCGCAGTCGCGACGTCGAAGACGGGGTGGGGGCGATGGTTTCTCGTGAAATGCTGACTTGAAGTGGAGCGCATAAGCACTTCCAAAAATACAATGTTTCGGTTCTTGTTTTAGGCAGGAAATGGTTTTTACTTTTTGTGTAAATTGTGACAGAATTCTTGCGCATTGTTATTGGGCAACTATTGGGCAAGAATTTTTATACTTTTTTCTGTTTTAATTGGAAATAAGAGTATTGAACTCTTAGGGAGTTAACTCTTCCCCTCTTATTTCATTTGTCCTCAAATGAATTTTTAGAAATATGTTATGTTATTAAATTCAAGATTTTGGTTTGTGTTTGTTGGTATCTTTGTATCGGTTTTGATTTTGATGTCTGGTATTTCTGGAGGAATGTTGAGTATCACTTTTTGTGGTTTTCGACACACATGTGATATTATGATCAGTATTATTGCAATTGTAAATAGCGTAATAAGAGTCATACTATTTATTGAGGAGTGAGTTTGAAGGAAGTTTAAGTGTTTCGTATTGTTGGTGTGAAATTCATCGAGTGCTTTGAGAGAAAGTATTTTTATGCGTTTTTCTTGCAATGGGCCAACTTGTACCATTGGAGTTTGTGGTTTGGTTATAGTTTTGTGAATGTTTGTAAATTTCTTTTCGTTAATGTTTATTGTATCGTTCCAGTACTTTAGTAAGTACGTGCCACTTAGTTTTTCATAGCCGTTTTGCCATTTTATTGATCCGTTGAAGTTATTTAGGAGGAGTGAGTCGGAATCTATTTCTTCTATAGGTTCGATGTGTTCTGTATTGCTGTAGTTACACGAGGAATCTTTCCCTATCATTAATCTACTAATACAGTTATCGTGGTTTAAGTTGATTACATTATTTGTTTTGCAAATTTCTACGTTATTGTAGTTTATTAATTCCGTAAGTGTTCAATTCATTAATAAATATTTCTTGGAAAGGTAAATTAACAATAAGGTTTTTTCGGACGACCGGTCGAATAATGATATCTTTATAGGTTTCTTTTTCTAACTTAGGGATCTTAATAATATAGAGTAATGTGTTTTTATTATATAAAATTGAGACGTCTGCAAACTCAAGCATTTCTTCTATTGAATTGAGTGGGGTTAGTATTTCCTTAAAGTTTTCTTTTATTGTCTCTATTTCGTTTTCGTTAAGAAGGAATGTGTTTACTATATTTATTTTTGCCCATTGAATTGCATATTTTACATTGATTAGTTCTTCTTTTATAAGTCGGGTTTGAATTTGTAGACTAATGGCTATTTCGTTGCTGAATGAAATGTCTTTTTTTATTGTATTCAAGAGTATATTGTTTATTTCTGTGAGTTTGTTTTATTAGTGTTAAATCTATGACATGAATTAGTTTTGTATGTAGTTATTTCATATAATATAACCTTTAGTCATTTTAATACGGACATGGACATGGACCTATGAATATCGGACAGTTATTAACTTTTTATGTTACTTTTGTGAACAATTTTTCCTGACACAGTTTTAATTGTAGTGTTATTGTCTACTTTTACTGTTTCTTTTTTAAATCTTGGAGACAATTTTGATCCTAACCGTGTGTTTATTTTTACGAATATTTCTTGACCTGGTGAGTATAGTATTATCGGTTTTTTTTTCTTGTAGTGATTTTTCAAATCCGAGTCCAGTTTGTTTTTAAGTTTGTCAATATTATTTTGTCGGCTTATTTCGTATTGGTCAGGATTTGTTGTAACGTTTCTACCAAAGAATACTTCTAACGGTTTTCTGTTGGTTACTGAGTGTATCGAGAAATTGTACTCGTAAATGGCCTGATTCAGTAATTCTTGAAATGTGCTATAGATTCCTTTACTTTTTAAACACCGCATTATTTCTGAGAGAGTTGAATGGAATCTTTCTACCTGTCCATTTACTGAGCTTTTGTAGGGTGGAGCTGTAAATATCTGAATTCCCAATTGGTCTTTCATCATAAACGTTATGGAAGCTGAATTTAAGGATTTTTCATTGTCAATTACTACATTTTTTGGTACGCCGAAATAAAACAGAATATCATGCAGGGATGGGTTTATATCTTCGATGGATTTGGATTTGATGATTCTTCCTTGGGCTAATTTGGAAAATTTGTCTATTGCTGTCAAAACTAAATTTCTTTCTGTGGAATAAATATCAATGTGAATAGTGTGACCTGGATATTGTGGTATTGGTGTTTCCACGATTCCGGGTTAGTGGGGTGTCTGTCGTATTTTACTTCCTTACAAATCTGACACTGCTTTACTATAGTGGAAATTTTCTGTTTCATTTTTGGAAAATATAATTTTTCGATAAGTTGTTTTTGATTTTCTACGGAATTCCTGTGGGCCCTGTTGTGAACTTTTAAGATCTCTTCTTCTTGTTGGCTTTCGTTACTTAGATCTTCTACTCTACTTTGTGTGAATTTAACTTTGTATTGGAAGAAATTTGATGGGTATATTTTTTTTGATTTGTCCCATAATATGTTCGGTTGTTTGAATTCCATTAATAACGGAGGGGTCAAGGTATTTTTTTAATATTTGTAATAAATCAGCTTCGGTGAATGTGTTTTGTGTAATTTCATGTCGATGAAATGTTGGAAATGGTATACTAAATTTGTAATTATTTTCGTTTCCGGGAATAATAAAGATTTGGTTTTGAAAAGCATTTATTGGTATTTCCATACTATGAATTAACCTTTCGGAGGAACTTTGGCTACTATGTTGTGTCGTGATGGAGTTTATCTCCTTGATTCTGGACAAAGAGTCAGCTACTACATTGGCTTTTCCTGGTTTGTAGATTAGCTGATAGTCGTACTCTTCCAAAAATGTTCTCCATCGTTTTATTCTCGCGTTTCCATTCCAATCGCTCATGGAATGGGTTAAGGGTTGATGGTCGGTGTAAATTTTTCCCTTTGCTCCCCCATAGAGATAATTTCTCAAAGACTTCAATGACCATATTATTGCTAGCATTTCTTTTTCGTTTGCTGCATAATTTTCTGCGGCTTTCGAAAGGGTTCGGGAAATGAAGGATATTGGTTTGTCATTTTGAGCAAGAACTGCTCCTAATGCGAAATTTGAGGCATCTGTTGTGAGTTGAAACTCTTTATTGAAATCTGGGTATTGTAAAATGACTTCTGTCGAAATGAGGGTGTTCTTGAGTTTTTTGAAAGCTTCCATTGCCTCTGGGTCAAGGTGAATGATTTTTTTGCTCGAATTGTTTTTAGATACGCGACCATCTTCCCCTCTTAATAATGAGGTAAGTGGTTTGGCTAGCATTGCATAGTCCTTTATGAATCTTCTATAGTAACCGGACAATCCTAGAAAGGATCTGAGATCCTTTAATGTTTTCGGACAAGGATACTTGGAAATGGCTTCCACCTTTGCAGGATTGGTTACTATGCCTCTATCGGAAATAATAAATCCCAAAAATTCTACTTTATTTTTAAAGAGCTCGCATTTGTCGAGTTGGCATTTAATATTGGCTTGTTCAAGGGTATCGAATATGGTCGCGAGATTGTTAGCATGTGTTTTTTCTTCTTTCCCAAAAATAATTATGTCGTCAATATAAATATAGCAGATTTCACCAATATGTGGTCGTACGATATCGTCAAGGGTGCGTTGGAATATTGCCGGTGCATTTTTTAGTCCAAAAGGGAGACGTGTGAATTCGTATTTACCGTTGTTAATGGAGAAGGCAGTTTTTTCGATATCTGATTATACCCGATACTCAAAATGAGTATTGGGGTATATCAGATTTGTGGTGAAAATGGATGTGTGTAACGTCCAGAAGGAATCGTTTCCGACCCCATAAAGTATATATATTCTTGATCAGCATCAATAGCCGAGTCGATTGAGCCCTTTCTGTCTGTCCGTCTGTCCGTCCGTCCGTCCGTCCGTCCGTCCGTCTGTCCGTCTGTCCGTCCCCTTCAGCGCCTAGTGCTCAAAGTCTATAAGAGCTACAGCAACGATGTTTTGGATCCAGACTTCTGTGATATGTCACTGCTACAAAAATATTTCAAAACTTCGCCCCGCCCACTTCCGCCCCCACAAAGGACGAAAATCTGTGGCATCCACAATTTTAAAGATATGAGAAAACCAAAAACGCAGAATCGTAGAGAATAACTATATCTTTTAAACTGCAGAATCTGAATTGGATCGTATTATTATTATAGCCAGCGTCAAGAAAACAATTTCATTTTTTCTCGCCCTGTTTCTCTCGAACACACATCGGACCGAGACGAGTTTGTTTCAAAATTTCGCCACACCCCCTTCCGCCCCCGCAAAGTATGAAAATCTGGGGATACTCACAAATCTCAGAGACTATTAAGGCTAAAGTAACCAAATTTGGTATCCGCACTCCTGTTAGATCTCACTATAAAACGTATATCTCAAAATTTCGCCCCACCCCCTTCCGCCCCCACAAAGGACGAAAATCTGCTGCATCCACAATATTGCACATTCGAGAAAATTAAAAACGCAGAATCATAGATAACGACCATATCTATCAGATTGCTGAATCTGGATCAGATCGGATCATTTTTGTAGCCAAAAGCAAGAAATCAATTTGCAGTGGCCGCGCAGCGCCCGACGTCACGCTCAGACTGATTTTCTGTCTCACTCGCATGCACTCCTTGTCGTGTCGTTTAATATTAGCGGCGTCTGCCGGAGGAGAGCCATACTGACTTAGTATCGGGTATAACTGTAGAGTTGCGGTGTCCGCAGCAACTCACAACGTTCCCCCTCGTTTTTTTAATAGAATTTGATGGAAACCACTTTTAAGATCTAGTACTGAAAAGAACTTGTTGTTTCCTAGTTGTGCTAAAACTTCATTTATATTTGGAATGGGATATTTATCGGCAACAGTAACTAAATTTAGTTTCCTGTAGTCGATAACTACTCTGAATTTTTTCTTTTGAGAGGCATCCATTTTTTTCGAAACCAGCCATACGGGGGAATTGTACGGGGACCTAGATGGTCTAATTATCCCGTCATCCAGTAGTTCTTTTATTTGTTTCTCTACTTCTGTTTTGGATCCCACTGGTAGGGGGTAACATCGTGAATTAACTGGAGTATCAGAGGTGGTGCGGATATCTGCTTTAATGTTTGTGGTGTAAGTAAGTTTTCTGTTTGGATCTGCGAACAAATTAGAGTGTTAGTTCGTGTTTCTGTTAGATGTTATGTCCTATTGAATATGACGTTCACTGCTTCCAAGAATTTTTCCTTTATCGTTTTTTTATGTCAATGACTGCTCCTAATTCTTTGAGGTAGTCATTTCCTAGTATGGCGTCAAATGATTTTAAGGTGGGTAACAGAAAGAATTTTACATTAATATTAGGGATATTGAAAAGGTTTGCAATTATATGTTGTGTTATTTTTATGCTACCACTAACGGTGATAGCGTTAAAAGGTCTTTGTTTTAAAATTGGGTTATTAACATGTTGGGGTTGAATATAGCTTTTATTAGAGCCGGTATCTACTAAGATTTTTAAGGTCTGTCCACTCCTCAATCTACACTCTATATAGGGTAGTGAGGAGTTTTTTAATCTAAAAAATGTAAGTCACTTAGTTGTTCGAGATTCGAGTCGTTATTGTCTGTATCTGGTTCTTGAGCATACTCCTCAAGGGTTTGCTCAAAGTCATTTTCGTTTTCATACTCATCTTTCAGTTGTTCGTATTCCACCAAAGTTGCGTAATTTATTGCATCAGGCGAAGAGTTCGTTTGAGTTTCGTCGGTTTCGCCAGTTTGGATATTGAATTGTCTTTGTCTTTTTTCTATTACATTTTGAGTTGTTGGGGGTCGTTTTCCCGCTTGAAAATGCGGACGATTCATACAGTTGACATTTCTAGTATGGAGACTTGGATCTATCTCCATTGGTTCTGGTTTTGGCATTGGCTTTGGTGCGATCGGACGATTCGGAATGTTATTCTGAGGGAATTGTTGACGGGGATAACTCTGTGTAACTTGAGGTGTTTGGTAATTATAGTTTTGTCTGGGAGGAACTGAGTTTATATTGATTATACTGGTGGTACTGAAGAGGTTGCCTAAAGTAATTATAGTTGATATTTGATCGGGGTGCTGGAATTGGTTTTTGGTTTGATCCCCTAAATCCAATAGTGGGTGCTTTGGCGTTAGCATAATTGGAACGATAGTTCTGGTTTGCTAATTTTAAACAAAGCTGTAGAGCTGATGGGAGGTCTGCTGGTTCTTTCATACCCAGGAGTCGAGGAAGATCTCCTCGTAGTCCTCTGACAAAAGTATCTAAAGCTTTATCGCGGTATAGTTTGGTCATTAATTGTTCTGCTTCCCTTCCTAATTCCATGCAACCTATTTTATTTAGAATCAGTGACATTTGGTGATAAACGACTTGATGATAATCTTCCACTGACTGTTGATTTCCCTGCACTAGCATGGTCATCTGGTACTCTAATGTACTCAGGTCTCTCTTGTCACCGTAGTGTAGGGTTAAACATTTGGAAATAGCATTCCAATTAAGAGGAATGTTGTATGATTCTAATGCCGTATCGGCATTTCCGACAATCTTGTTTCGAATGACTTGAAGGATCCCAACGTACTTTCGGGTTCCTACTATGTCTGCAAAGTCCCCTAGAATCCTATCTACTCCCTTCTTCCAGGAACTAAATTCGTTTAAGCTTCCCGAAAATTCGCGAATACTTTTCACTAAGTCTGGGATTTTGTCGTAGTCACTCGCATGGTGAGGAAGTGCAGGGTTTACTTCTTGATCAACTGCGTTGAGGAAGTCGGTGTTAGGGTTAGGTGAGGCTCGTTCGAATAAAGTGTTCACTAAATTGGTTACCAAGGATGTAATTTCTTGCCTACTCATATTTGTACCAGCATTGGGGTCTTGAACCAGAACGGCAGGTCTGATTAGGTTATTAGGATTTGCCATTATGTGCAAGTATTAAGTATTTGTAAGATATGAATTTGGTTTTTGAAATATGTGAATAGGTATTTTGTTTGTTTTAGCTTTCGTAGGTTTGGGTTTTTATTTTCTTTTTCCTTTTGGGGTTTTTGTTTCCCGTTTTATAATTTTTTGTATCGCGCGGAAAATTTATTTTTTTTTAATTGTTTCACTTTTGTGAATTTTTTCCTTCACTTTATTTTATTTTCACTTGAAAAAAATGTTTTTTGATTTTCGTCGTTTTGTTTTTGTTTTACTTACCTTAACATGTTGGATGTGGCTCCTCCAACGGGCGATCCGGAATTGGTCCCTTTTATGATGGTATCACCTTACTGAGGTTCCTGGACTTCGCTCCCTTTTGGTTGGTTTTCCTGAGTACGGAACTTTCAGGAATTGGAATCACCGATGGGTTATACCGGACAATATTACGAAATATTGTGAGTCACACCGGTAATTATTATTGAGACCGACGGCTGCAAGTTTTTGCAGTTTTCGCGAACGTACTAAGCTTTTTGCTGTGTTGTTCACTAGTCAGGTCCCTGCTCGGGCGCCAGTTAATTTTATCCTTATTCGAAGGACAAAATAAAAGATTATTTTGATTCTGTTCACTTTAGCGAAGTGCTTTTATTGAATATCAGAATGTGACTGCTTAAATCTAGAATTATAATTCTTAAAGAAACCTATCGATGAACGCGGCAGAGGAACTTCGGCAGAGGCCTAATTGTTGGGGTCTTCAGAATTATTGTAGGCGGCGGCGTCAGTGGCGACAGCGGAGTTGCAGCTATTGACCGGCAATAGGAAGTCAATGTTGCTGGTCGATGTTGGGGGTGAAGAACAGCGGAGTCATCAGAAATGCATTGTCGACATTATCGCAGTCGCGACGTCGAAGACGGGGTGGGGGCGATGGTTTCTCGTGAAGTGCTGACTTGAAGTGGAGCGCATAAGCACTTCCAAAAATACAATGTTTCGGTTCTTGTTTTAGGCAGGAAATGGTTTTTACTTTTTGTGTAAATTGTGACAGAATTCTTGCGCATTGTTATTGGGCAACTATTGGGCAAGAATTTTTATACTTTTTTCTGTTTTAATTGGAAATAAGAGTATTGAACTCTTAGGGTGTTAACTTGTATATTCTAAATTCGCTACCCTTGTAGAAGTTAAGAGTCGTGACTGTTTAGAAACACAGAGAGCCATCATAAAAGTCTTTAACGAAATGGGCAAGCCACAGGGAATTAAAGCCGACAAAGATTCAGCATTGCAAGCATGGTTGAATGCGGAAAATGTGAAAATCGAAATCACTACCAGTAAGAACGGAGTTTCTGATGTAGAACGGCTACATAAAACGATCAATTAAAAATTAATAATTATCTCAAGCGAGGATAACATAGAAAACAAGCTCACAAAATTCGAGTTAATTCTATACACTTATAACCATAAAACGGTTCATAATACTACAAAAAGATCCCCAGCCGATATCTTCCTGTACGCCGGACTACCAGATTATAACACCCAACCGAATAAAGTTAGGAAGATCAATCATTTGAATAACGATAGAATCGACTTTGAAGTAGACACACGCTACAAGAATGCACCCCTAGTTAAAACAAAAACAACCAACCCGTTTAAAAGAACAGGGGAAATTAGGCAGGTAGACGAAAAGCACTTTGAAGAGAAAAATAGAGGGAGGAAAATCACCCACTATAAAACGAAATTCAAAAGAAAGAAAAAATCTAATAAAAGTAAATACGATGGTTCCAGAGTACCCGAAGAGAGAACTGGGAATCCGGAGCTACAACATGATTAAGATTATAATCTGACTAATGTTCACCGTCCTACAGTCTTCCGGACAGAATATAGAGATAGATCCCATCAACTCAAGGAATGGATATCTCATATTCAAAACAAATACCATTAATAAACCCATTAATTATGAATACCATTATCTAACAATTAATATAACAAGAACATATGAAACATATCAGAGTTTACTAGAACAGGAAACCCAATTTAATAACGAAATACAAGTTCAATATTTAGTCGAGAAATTGCAACGTGAATTCAACGGCATAAAAATAGCCAAAAGAAACAAAAGAGGCCTTATAAATGCAGTAGGCACAATATATAAATATCTATTTGGAACGTTAGATCAAGATGATAAAGTCGAATTAGAAGGGAAAATAGACAATCTGGCTAGCCACAGTGTTCAAGCTAACGAATTAAACTTAGTAATTCAAGCAGTAAATTCTGGCATAGAAGTTGTCAATAAATTAAACAAGGATAATGATAGAAATATGCAACTAGAAATATTAATATTTAACCTTCAACATTTTACTGAGTACATAGAGGATATTGAATTAGGCATGCAGCTAACAAGATTAGGGATCTTTAATCCAAAATTATTGAGGCAGGATTACCTGAAACACATCGACTCAGAGAAATTATTAAATGTCAAAACAAATACCTGGTTGAAATCAGACACTAACGAAATACTAATTGTTCGGAGCAGAACCCAGCCGATTAGCTGCTTGCCAAATAGCACCTAATTCTTGGCCCTCAGCCGCTTATTTTGTTTGTTACTTATGTCTATGTCACTCATTTGTTTGTTAAAGCTCTGCGCTTGCTTGCCCTGCTAAACGCTCTCTGCCAGCTCGCTCTTCGCTATCTCCGCTTTGCGTCTGCCTACCGACGTCGGCCGAGCGAAGCTGCGCTTAGCGATCGGAGCGGAAATGTAAAGGGCAGGCAAGCCACACCTGCAATTTGGATGTCACGCATTAAAGAACATATCGTAATTTTATTGCTGCGCCTAGTTTTATTTAATTCGAAATAATTAGTCGGCCGATTGGGGATAAAAAACATTATCTCCACATAAAATTTGGTGACCCCGACGTGATCTCTGAGTTGCAGTGTCAATTAATAATCATTCGCGATCGACATTCGTTAGCCCTAGCAAATTTTCGGCGGTTAAGCACAATTCGGTGCTAAAACACACTTACATACACCTACATACACGCATTGCTGGCTATTAATTTCTCTGTCGCGACAATTCGGTCAGTGCAGTGCGGTAGGCAGTGCAGCGAACTCACTAATACACACAAGCGGAGTACAAAGCGGAATCGGACAGCTCGCACAGCCGCACAGCTAAAGGCATTAGCTGTAATCCCTTTGCTTTCGGTTCCCACGTTTATACGTATACAGGGTGTCTTTTTCGGTCGTGCTGAGTGACTCTTTTAAAACCTCAACATGGCAGCACCTGAGCCTACCAATGTCGCGAATGCAGCAATGCCGAGTGATGTAGATTTCTACAAGCACAAGGCCGAGTCCATCGCGCGCCAACTAAAGGCCATGGATCGCTTTCTCACCAAGGAAGAGCTTGCCGAGCTAGATGAGGCAGAACTTCAAGCTCGCTTAGAGCAGATCGAGCGAATGAATGCGGATTTCGATGCCGCTCAACCGAGCCTTGAAAGGCTGGATTTCCTGCAGTTAGCCCATGATGCCCGGCTGGACTTTTCGAATGTTTATGTCAAGGTTAGGTCCAGGCTGTCGCGGGAGTTGATGGCTGCTCGCACGGTAAATGTTGCCAATTCAACGGCTCGGCATACTCTCGAGGGGAATTCGTCGTTGTTCGCCTATAATAGTATAGGCCGTTCTCGAATGCCCGAGTTGCAGCTTCCGCGATTCGGTGGGAGCTACATGGATTGGCCAGAATTCCACGCGATGTTTTCGACAATGGTGCACAAAGACCATCGTATACCAATCATCGAAAAATTCCAATATCTTCGTGGATGTCTAGATGGTGCTGCGCTGGATACGATTCGTTCCTTGGAACCTAACTTTCTGAGGAGAATTACGACAAGGCGTTGAATTTACTAATGTTGCGATTCGATAATAAACTGTTACATTTTCAGGCACACGTCAAGGCTATTTTCGGGCTGCAAGGGGTGGAGAAGGGCTCTGCTATCGGCTTGCGCGCGCTCAACGATAAAATCAATTCGCACTTGCTTGCACTTCAGACCTTGGCGACCCCGCAGGAGATTTCCGATGGGTTGCTGATCTTCATCATAGGCACGAAATTGGACCACAAGACCAAGGAGAAATGGGAAGAGAACTTGCCGACGTCAGGATTGCCTCGGTGGTCAAGCATGGCCTCATTCTTGGAAGCAAGATGTCGGATGCTGGAAAATTTGGGATCGGCTATGGTAACAATTCCTAGCCAGCAGGTGGGAGAAAGTAAACCTAGCACCCTAATCACCTCCATTAACGATCATAATAGCTCAACATGCAAGTATTGCAAATCCTCCGATCACTACATATCCTGATGCCAGGCATTTATAGATCTCCCTGTTTTTTCTCGATACAAGGAGGTGAAGAAGCGCCATTTATGTCTAAACTGCCTCAACAAAGGCCATTCATTGCAACGCTGCAAGTCGGGGCATGTAGAAATTGCCAAGCCAAGCATCACACACTGCTCCACATGCAGTCGGGCGCTGACGCTGAGTTGCCGTCGCCGAGCACGGAATCGACCCAGCATGATCCTGCAAGTGCCCTAGTAGCAAGCAAATATATTAGCCCTCCCCCTCGAGTCAAAAATCTCTGCCTAGCCAAAACGTACTGCTAGCTACTGCAATCGTATATGTCAGGGGCCGTTTTGGATCGCTTATTCCATGTCGTGCCATTTTAGATTCCGCTTCTCAGGTTAACTTTATAACATCGAGACTCGCCAATCAGCTGCAGTTAGATCCTCACCCGTCTCACGTTAAAATCGCCGGTATTGGAGAGTCAATTATACCATCCAGCAAGGCTGTGGACATCGTCCTGCAATCTCAAGACGAAAGCTATCGCGGTTTCCTCTCTGCAATTATCACTGCCTCAATCACAGGAATGCAGCCTAACTTCGGCCCAGACGCAAAGGATTGGCCAATGCCAAATAATCTATAACTGGCTGATCCTAATTTCGCCAAGCCCCAGCGTGTCGATCTGTTGATAGGTGCTGGTTTGTTTTTCGAATTAATGTGCGTTGGACAGATTCGACTGTCAGACCAATTGCCAACATTGCAGAAGACGAAACTTGGCTTGATAGTGTCAGGAAGTATTAAAAACTCTGAGAAAGCCCGTGCGGCGCTAGCAGCCGTTGAAGATCCCCCTGTCATCTCCGCTTGCGAGACTAATTTGTGCGATATTGTAAGGTTTTGGGAAGTCGATGGAGATTATTCGCCCTCATCAATTTCGGAGGAAGATGTTCATTGCGAACAGCATTTCGTCACAAACTGCATTCGCCTAGAGTCCGGAGCTTACTCCGTGCGTTTGCCAACCAAATTCAGTCTAGAGGAATTAGGAGAATCGTATCAGCAGGCGCTACGTAGATTTCTCAATTTGGAGAGGAAGCTAGCAAAAAATGCACAGCTTAAGGCAAAATATATGGAGTTTCTCCAGTAGTATCGTGATTTAGGACACATGTCGCCAGCTTCGCGGCAGTCAGACCTCCCGCAGTACTTCTTGCCTCACCATTGCGTCCACAAGCAGGATAGTACAACCACCAAATTACGCGTAGTGTTCGATGGATCTGCCAAAACAGCGTCTGGAGTATCACTGAATGATGCGCTAATGGCTGGACCCACCATCCAACCTAAAGTTCTGATAACTCTGCTTCGTTTCCGCTTTTTTAAAGTCGCCTTGTATGTTTCCCATCCCGATACGCACGTGCAGTGCATCCTATGGCGCAATGACCCGAAGGAGGAGATTCAGGTGTTCAAGTAGGAGACTGTTACTTACGGAACCAAACCTGCCGCTTTCTTAGCAATTCGTGCTATGCATCAATTGGCAAATGATGAAGAGTTGCGTTTTCCGCTTGGCGCTGATGTTGTTCGAAGAGATTTCTATGTCGATGATCTCATATCTGGAGGGGACAGCATGTATTCTGTCATCAAGATTCGTCAGCAGGTAAAGGAGCTACTTTCGAAAGGATGTTTTCCCATACGTAAATGGTGTTCCAATGAACCCGCTGCTTTGGAAGGCGTATCGGAGGCGGATCGCGAAAAGTTCCTTACCTTTCATGACGGGACTGAAGTAACCAAGGCGCTTGGTCTAGTTTGGGATCCCACCACGGACAATCTTCTGTTTAGCTTCGCTCACGTCGGAACCGCTGCAGGCCCAATATCGAAGCGTTCGGTCCTGTCTACACTAGCTAGGTTCTACGATCCTCTAGGGCTCATCTCTCCCATCATCACAAAGGCTAAAATATTTATGCAGTCGCTATGGAACGAAAGCCTAAAGTTGAATTGGGACGAAAGCCTGCCCCAGGCTTGGATACATACGACTTGGATTGATCTGACCTCGCAGTTGTCGATGGTTAAAAACTTTAAGTTTCCACGTTACGTGCTTCGGCAGCAAGCCAGATTAGAAATGCACGCGTTTTGTGATGCGAGCCAAGCAGCATATGGCGCCTGTGTATACATGCGTTCGGAAGCTCTTGGCATTGTGCAAAGTCATCTCTTATGCTCTAAATCCAGAGTCGCGCCCTTAAAAAGTATGACTATCCCCAAGCTTGAGCTGTCCGCTGCCCTCGTATTAGCCGAACTAGTGTCCACCATAGTTAAGGGATTATCAGCTCCATGCCAAATACATTGCTGGTCGGATTCGTCCATAGCCCTTGCCTGGATTCGAGAATCACCATTGAATTTTAATATATTTGTTTCTAATCGAGTTCAGCGGATTCAGGAGCTCACCGCTGGAATGACTTGGCATCACGTGCCCACAAAGTTGAATCCTGCCGACATCATATCACGTGGATCCACGCCCGCTGAATTAATGGATAGCAGCCTTTGGATCTCTGGACCACCATTTTTGCGTCTTGAGAGCTCAGAGTGGCCTGCAGGCTTGCAATTGCCGACCGATGTACCAGAACGTCGTCATGCAGCATTGGTTGTTTCAAACGAAAGGGATGTATCGTACGATTGCAAATTTCAAAACTCATTCGGATCCATGCAGCGCGTCTTTGCTTACATATATCGATTCTACATTCTCAAGGACAAAGGCATAGCGCGGTCGAAGGGTCAACTTACCGTAATCGACATCAAAAATGGTACGCATTTGCTCATAAGGGCAATACAGCAGCAACAATTTTCGGAAGAGATAAGGGCCCTCGCCAGCAAACAGGCCCTACCCCCAAAAAGCACGATGGCCTCACTGAATCCATTTCTGGATAGCTTTGGATTGCTGCGTGTTGGAGGCCGCCTCCAAAATGCCGAATTGGACTACGACGCGAAGCACCCGATCCTGCTTCCTAAGGGACATCCTGTCAATGTCTCTATTATTATCTCCTTTCACGAAAGGTTTCTCCACGCAGGAGCTCAAGGATTGCTTGGACTGCTTCGGCAAAAATTCTGGCCTATTGGTGGACGCAAATATGTTGCGGGAATCATTCGCAAATGTGTTAGATGCTTTCGTTTGAAGCCAGTGCTGAGGGAACATATCATGGGAAACTTGCCTGCGGATCGCGTAAGGACTAATCCAGCATTCCACACAACGGGCGTTGATTTTTGCGGACCCTTTTATCACAAGTCGGAAGTCAGAAGCAGGCCTCCTATCAAATGTTACATCGCTGTCTTCGTATGCTTTAGCACCAAAGCAACTCATTTGGAAGTCGTTCGGGATCTATCTACAGAATCCTTTCTGGCAGCATTAAGGCGTTTTATAAGTCTACGTCCCAAACCTCGAATCATCTGGTCAGACAACGCTACAAATTTTGTAGGAGCAAAAAATGAGCTTTTGGAGCTTCGGCAAATGTTCCTCAGCGATCCTCATACGTCGGCTGTGTCACATCTCTGCGTTTCTAGTGGAATCGACTGGAAATTCATCCCCCCTCGCTCACCCCATTTTGGGGGTTTGTGGGAGGCGGCTGTTAAAGCAGCTAAATATCATTTTCATCGCATCGTCGGGACCTAAATTTTAACTCTTGATGAAATTCAGACCTTGGCTTGTGAAAGCTCTGCTTTGTTAAATTCCCGTCCGCTTTATGCAATTACAGAAAGTCCCGATGATCTAGATGTGCTCTCGCCAAACCACTTTCTCAATGGAGCCCCGAAAGCTGCATTCGACGAGCCAGATGTGGCGCATCTCCGGGTCAACCTACTTAGTCGATGGCAGCGGCTGTGTCAAATGAAGCAGGCGTTTTGGAGAAAATGGAGCACGGCGTATCTTTCGATTCTTCAGGAGCGGAGCAAGTGGCGGTCATCGTCTCCAAACATCAAGCTAGGAGCGCTCGTCATGATCAAGGAGGAAACGCTGCCACCATTAAGGTGGCCGCTTGGCCGCATTGAGAGCGTCATCCCAGGAAAAGATGGAACCATCAGAGTAGCCGTCATCCGCACTCAAAAGGGCCTTTTCAAGAGGGCCGTTGGAAAAATAGCCGTTCTGCCCCTTCAGGATGGATCTGTTGAAAGCCTTTGCCTTCCAACGGGGGGTGAATGTTCGGAGCAGAACCCAGCCGATTAGCTGCCTGCCAAATAGCACCTAATTCTTGGCCCTCAGCGCCTTTCCCACATATCGATCGAGTCACGTACTCCATCTCCGAAGCCGAAGTCGAAGCCAACGACAGCTACAGTGCGAAATAACCTACAGTGATCAGAGAAAAAGTAACGCTAATACGTAATACTCGTATTACGATTCGATTCCATTCGCGTTACTTTCTCGCTGTGCAATTGACAATTTAATGGAGTATTCCGCACTGGCGGCTGGGACCACCAAAGCCATGGCCCTGCCATGTCTGTAAGTGTTAACCGCTTACTTAGGCCATTATGCTGGCCGAGGCGATATTGTATTAGGCAAGCAAATTTATGGATGCGGCTTTTATGCTTTAAGGACTAGACTCCCGCGTTAATGGGCGCACTTGTGAATTTATGGGGCCCAGATTGCGGTGCCTCGCCAGGAGATAAAGATAGACTTGCTTAAAGGACTATTTCATAGTTAGCAGCTTGAGCACCAAAGTACAGTGAAGTGCTGTACGCACGGCACGTGGCAAAGGGTTGTTCCGTTTATTGAGAATTAATAGTTTATTTATATATTGTGTTTCCTTGCATATAGTATGAGAGTTGCGTGTACCACAAATTGAAGCCCGAATTATGTGCCGCAATTTGGGCGAACCCTGACTCCGAATTGTCTTTGTCTTTGCGTTTGCAGTTGAATTTTCAGAATTATGCGAAAATTGCAGGTGAGCACGAAGGGTAATATTTTGATTATGCCATGTTGCATGTTGCGTGTGGCGAGTATGCTAATTTGACTGCACTTGCCTATGTTGAATGTTGACTGCGAATCGTGAATGTTTTTCTCGTTGTTAAATATTTATGACATGCAAATGGGGCTGGGGTCTGACTTCAATTAACTCTGATCGATTTAACAAATCACTAGCCACTTTCAGTTCAAAAAATTTGTATTTCCCGTGTTTGCGCTTCTAGGAGAACGTTTCGTAATGGAAATCACTTGTTTGTAGAAGTTGGAACTAATCCGTGGCCTTAGATTTTTCATTATGGAATTATCTAATTTAATTCTGACATGTTCAAACACTCTACTCCCGGAGCGTATTGTTTTATAAATGTGTTGCATTTTCCCACAATTTCCGACCGTGGAAAGCCAACACATTTGTTTTCTCATTCCGCATTAACCGAGAATTTCTTACCCATTTATTTAATGGCGTTTTCACTTTAAACAAGCGCTTGTTCTATCTGTACAGTTCCACTGCCTGATTTTTTTTTTAATAGAAATAGAGGTTTATTTGGTTAATCTTGACACTAGGAAACATTATTGGGTTTTATATAAAAAAAAAAAATATTAGCTTTTATTGGCAAATAAACTTGTTTATACTACTCGCCAATTCCCCAGGGTATTGTCAAATTCGTTGCGTAAAAAAATTCTTCGGTTTTGGGTTTCACTTTGGACATCCTTCTTGTTTTGCATAATATCTGTATGCGAAAGTTTTAGTTTTTATTTTATCTGCTGATGGCGTTAGTTGGAGAAATCGTTAGTTCCGACCGAACTCATCCCGTTTAATGCACGGCTTAAAGTGGGCCACATGCATATGCAATGCAGATTCTAAAAATTGAATTAAAATAATTAAACAACAGTGCACTCCTATGTGGGAATATTTATTCACGCCTCATGTTTGTCATTAGGCAAATAGTTTGCGGGCATGGCAGTGACTGTGAAATATATCTACATCTGTGCTTATCCACGGTGTGTGTGAGTTTTTATATGTGTGGGAAGCACACAATTGCCGAAACGCCCAAATAAGCAATTATGTCTAAATCAGAGCAATCGGACCGTAAGCGATTTATTTCCCGTTCTCGAATGCATGGCATGACATTAGTGTCGGGTTTCAATTGCTAGTTTCGTTTTATAGCAATGTGGGCGACTGAATAATCGAAAGGTGCTGATCCTGAAACACTGGTTGCTGTCCAAATTAAATTAAATTAATTGATCTAATTCAATGTGGTCAGTTGCACTCAAGATGAAACGCCCATACATTGCTTGCTTAAATTGCTTGGGTTAAGCAAGTGAATAACTAAATGAGAGAACTGAAGTAATTTCTTACTGCTCTTGGATTTTACTTAAAATGGGTTAATTCGGTGAATCTAGCCTACTTTTCGGCGGCTCCTCTGCCTCTGACGAATTAATGCAGACGGTGAGTTGGGTCTACCATTCATTGTTTCCCACCACGTCCTTCTGCCTTTCCACTCCTTATTATACCTGTCTGTTTTGATGCTGTTTTCGTGTTGCTGGGCCACTGTTATTATAATACGTTTATGCCACCGTTCACCGTCCTAGACGGCCCCGGTTGATGTTGGTGTCGACTTAGTCAAGAGCAATTAACATGCAAATAAGGCCTATTAGTTACCAAAACGTCAGCCCTGTCATCTGTTGTGTCTCCCAACGCCCACGCCACGCCCTGCCTCCGGACCGTACCTGCTGGTAGCACCTTTTTGCACCCTCTATGGGGCGGATGCCGCTGCTCTTTTCAAGCGGCAGGGCAGAACCTGCCTCGCTTTAATGACTTACTAATTTCGAGCTTGGCATCTACTTTTTCTTGGGGAAAGTCGCTCCGTGTCTTTGCAAGCCCACTGCTGTTGGTTGTTGGGCTGTCGTTAAAAATCTTAATTGGCAATTTAGCAGAAAACACTGCCTCTTCGCAGTAATGATCATCATTAGGTTTAGTGTTATGCTGCTATCCTGCAAAACTTTTGATTTCCAAAGGGTCAATCCTTTGTCTTTAATCTAATCACCTCGGCTAACCCTTTCGAATGTAGCCCGAAATTTTTATGAAGTTTCCTTTGGCTATTGCGCAATTAATGTTAATTGATCACTTCATTTCGGAGCGTTTTCATTAAAAGTTTTCCGGTGGGTCAGGCCAAAAATTAAGGCAGCTTTAAATGCGGTTGCGGATTCCCTCGTATTGTGCTCCTGCCTTGATTTACATTCCAGGAATTCCACTCATTCCCATGCACCCCTCCCCGGTCCCATCTCCGTTATCCCGTCAGCGGCAGGACCAGAAGCCGCATCCATGAAAGTTGAATTAACATGAAAAAATATTGACCCAAGCCCATAGGATTGGGTGGAGGCGGCAGGTCCTGCTGCAATTTATAGCTGCAGTGCCCTGGGAATTACCCATCACGGGACACACACAGCGGGTACAGTAAAGGTGCGTGTGCTGACAACGAATGCTGAAAGGGTGATGATCCAGGTTGATTTATCTACTGGCACACGGGGGTTAAAAGTTTTCCGCATACCTCTATTGTTTAGGTTGGATTTCCATTGTGTTTTCAGCCACTGCAGCTATGGGAAAATGGCCCCAGCCGATGGCTCGGCATTGCTCCATTTCAGGACGCACTGGGACTGTGAAGAGGTTATGAAAATGTCAGACTGTCCGTTGGGTTCGCCCGTCCCAGCTATTCAGCCCTTTCCTTCAGCTACAGTTCGACTCTTCTTATAGTCTCCTAGGTGATTTTTGGGTTGCCAATAACGTTTATTTAATCTATGATTATTTTACTGGCTTGAATGAGTACAGGATTGGATGGAGAGCCATCTCATTACTGAGCCCTAGCCAGAGTTCCCAGCTATTGGCTATTGGAGCGTATTGGCTTGCTCGTTATGCATGCTGGTTTTTCACCAGCATCAGCAAGGACTCCCCTATTGACATGTCTGCCTTTCTTTCTCAGCAACATTTTGCTGACGTCTCCACTTCACTGAAATCCATCATTATTCTCCGAGCCGTCCGCGACACGTGGTCCGCAGCTGACTAATAAATCTTAATCCCAGGCCTGATTAAGATTGCTGCTTGGAGTGGGCGTGTGGTCTGGTGCGACCGTTCCCCGACTAATTTGTGGCGCCCCCCTCCCATCGACAGCTATTCTCTTTTCCAATTCGATCTGAAGCGGCTGGTAGTGATAGCTTATCAGTTGCTGAGTCTCTTGGATTGGACCCGCCAGTCGAGTGTAAACGCTTCTACATGCTGACAATTATTTATTTTGTTTGCTTTGATTAATTTGCTATAACTATTTGCTGTCACCAAACAGGACTTTGGGACGACGCCCTATGGGTCCGCCTAGAAGAGGGATCCAATGTTGTGAAAGAGTTGATCCCACCAGTTTCCTTCTGTGGTGGCGGGCGCCTCGGTTGTGGTTTCATTCAACTGCGGTCTATCGGTGGTTGTTCGGTTCGATTGCGGTCTATCGGTGGTTGTTCTGTTCCACTGCGGTCTGTCGGTGGTTGTTCTGTTCCACTGCGGTCTGTCGGTTGAGTTCCACTGTAGCTCAAGGATGGTAGTGTTCAAGTTTGGTCCAATAGTCGTATTATTGCCCCAGGGACCTTGGGTGGTGTTCAAGTTGGGTTGAGGTGTAGATAGGGTCCAGTGTGGGGTGGTATTGGTGTTAGGCCATTGCGTTGTATTCCAGTTTGGTCCGCCAGCGGTTGTATTACCCCACCAAGGACCTTGGGTTGTATTCACATTTGATCCAGCGGTAGTATTGCTCCACCAGGGCCATTGAGTAGTATTCCCACTTGGACCGGAAGTGGTATTGTTCCAGTTCCAGTTTGGAGTGGTGCGAGTTGTATTCCAGATGGGTGGGTGCAGAGTGGAATTCTGAGAGGGCTGCTGTTCTGCGAGGCAGTTAGCCAGGACGATGGACGCCCTGTCCAGCTGGATGAGAGCTTGTTCTACCTCCTTAAGGATACAGTGCCGGCTGCGCCTGTAGTCGTGGCGGCTGAGGCGGACGGAGCTGAACAGGTTCAGGATCTGCACGAAATGAAATTCGATAGAGTCGGACCACGGCGGGTGCGGAAGGAAGCCAGAGCTTCTCTACTTACCGAGTCCACATAGCAGTCACGCCGCGAGCAGGAGAGCAGCTCCCGCTCGAATGACTTCCTTGTATGGGTGGCATCTTCTTTCTTTAGATAGCGACGGATGTCCTTCTCATCGACTCTGATGCAGTGGCGGATCTTGTAGCTCGCAGTTAGGAGGATCTCGATGTTCTCCACCGGGTAGATGGGCGTGCATTCCTCGAGGCTGCTCAGGGCTCCTGCAGCCTGCAACTCATTGGAGTTGCCGACGAGGGCATCGAAGAACAGGGACTTCCAAGACAGCTCACTGGAGCTGGCTGGCTCCACTGCCACAAACGCCTATGAGAATCGCTTGTTGTTACATAACTCTCCAGGAGTCTTTGCTTTGCGGCCTTCTCTTACCTGAGCGCTGACGAGCAGCGAGCACACTGCTAATATTTTGCAGAGAACCTCCATCAGGGCGGTTCAAGTTATTTCTGAAAGTCCGCCAGTTTCCGCTGACCATTTTAAAGCGACTTGCAGTTGAAAACAATATTTTTATACCCGATACTCAAAATGAGTCTTGGGGTATATTAGATTTGTGGTAAAAGTGGATGTGTGTAACGTCCAAAAGGAATCGTTTCCGACCCCATAAAGTATATATATTCTTGATCAGCATCATTAGCCGAGTCGATTGAGCCATGTCTGTCTGTCCGTCTGTCCGTCCGTCCGTCTGTCCGTCCCCTTCAGCGCCTAGTGCTATAAGACTATAAGAGCGAGAACAACGATGTTTTGGATCCAGACTTCTGTGATATGTCACTGCTACAAGAATATTTCAAAACTTTGCCCCACCCACTTCCGCCCCCACAAAGGGCGAAAATCTGTGGCATCCACAATTTCGACGATACGAAAAAACTAAAAACGCAGAATCGTAGAAGATGATTATATCTTCTAGAGTGCAAAATCTGAACCAGATCGTATAATTATTATAGCCAGAATCAAGAAAACAATTTCATTTTTTCTCGCCCCGTCTCTCTTTAACACACACGTAGCATAGCCGGCTTTGCTTAGAGTAAAACATTAGCGCCTTGATCTCAGAGACTATAAAAGCTAGAGCAACCAAATTTGGTATCCACACTCCTAATATATCGGACCGAGACGAGTTTGTTTCAAAATTTCGCAACACCCCCTTCCGCCCCCGCAAAGGGCGAAAATCTGAGGCATCCACAAATCTCAGAGACTATTAACGCTAGAGTAACCAAATTTGGTACACACACTCCTTTAAGATGTCACTATAAAACGTATATCTCAAAATTTCGCCCCACCCCCTTCCGCCCCCGCAAAGAACGAAAATCTGTTGCATCCACAATATTGCAGATTCGAGAAAACTAAAAACGCAGAATCATAGATAATGACCATATCTATCAGATTGCTGAATCTGGATCAGATCAGATCATTTTTATAGCCAAAGGTTAGGTTAGGTTGAGGCGGCTGCCGGGCTCGCTCGGAACCCGTCACACTTAGGCCGGTTTCCGCCCGTTGTGATACCGCATAGGATCATTTCCTTCCTGCGTTGTGAGACTTCCTGTCAGCAATTATCCCATCCAGACTCTCTCACAAAGTTCGCTATCCTCCTGGGACATAGTTTGGACATCTCTGAGATGTCGTGTAGAAAGGCTGAGCCCAGGTGCTGTAGCCTTCTTCTGCTGAGAGCTGGGCAGGAGCAGAACAGATGTTCCACTGTCTCCTCCTCTTCCTCGTCTCTACAGCTGCGACAAAAATCGTTATGTGGGGCCCCCAGCCTGTTAGCGTGGGTGCCTATTAGCCAGTGTCCCGTGAGGGAACGTGTGACTACGCTGCACCTTTTCCTGCTTAACTTGAGGAGCTCGGAGGTGCGCTTCATGTCCATGGTCGGCCATGTTTTCCGAGTTGTGCGACATCGTGGCACTGTTTGCCACATATCGTTTTTTAGTCGCTTGTATTGCTTCCTTATAATGAGCTTATAGGTGGCCATTGGCATACAGATATTCTCCTTGTCTTGGAGAAGGGGGATTGTAGTGCCAGATCTGGCCAGCTCGTCCGCTATACAGTTGCCCTCGATGTCCCGGTGGCCCGGGACCCAAATCAGGCTAATAGCAAATTGCTGAGCCATCTCGTGCAGAGATTTGCGGCAGTCTGCCACGGTGGCCGAGTTCGAGGAAATCGCGCTTAGCGATTTGATCGCAGCCTGGCTGTCGCTATAAATGTTTAGCTTGGTTGCCGTGACGGCAGCCGCTTGTAGGCAGTCTAGAGCCTCCCTGATTGCTATGACTTCCGCTTGAAAGACACTGCAATGATCTGGGAGTCTGAAGGAATGCCTTATGCTTAGCTGTTCAGAGTAGATTCCTCCTCCGACTCTGTCGTCCAGCTTTGATCCATCTGTGAAGATGTTTATGGCCCCATCTGGGCCTGGGAGTCCCTCGAGCCATTCGTCTCTGTGAGGGATGATTGTGTCGAAGGGAGTGTCTGTGTACTCTCTTGGAACTTGGTAGTCTGTTTTTGAGGGGACGGTACTGCTATTATTTAATATGGCTGAGTGACCTATGCACTGTGTCACCCATTGATCTGAGTCTCTTAGACGTATTGCTGCTGCTTCTGCCCGTTCCTTTCCTGCGAGGTCAAGGCTCTGTAGGCATAGGATGGCATTTAGCGCATCATTTGGGGTGGTGCGAAGAGCTCCGCTGATGCATAGGGCGGCAGTCCGCTGGACTTTGCCCAGTTGCTTGGTGATCGCCCTTTTTGATAGGGCCGGCCACCACACCGTAACTCCGTAGAGTAGTATTGGTCTAACTATAGCTTGATATATCCATTGGACTATGCTTGGGATCATACCCCATCTTAGCCCAATAGCTTTTTTGCATGTGTAGAGTGCAGTCATTGCCTTCTTCACTCTGTCTTTGACATTCAGGTTCCAGCTAAGCTTCTTGTCAATTACCAACCCTAAGTAACTGGCACTGTCGCTAAAGGAGAGCCTGCATCCTTGTAGTATTGGAGGGTTGAGGGGCGGGACCTTGTATTTATTTGTGAATAGTACGAGTTCCGTTTTTGAGGGATTTACTCCCAGACCGCGCGATTCTGTCCAATCCGACAGTTGCGCTAGCTTTGTGGTTATTAAGTCGCACAACGTCGTCCGCATAGGCCACGACATTGCAGCCCCCCCCTTCTAGGTCACATAGAATCTTGTTGACTGCTATGTTCCACAGAAGAGGAGACAGGACACCACCTTGCGGGGTGCCTCTGTTGACATACCTTGACTGGGCGGACGATCCCATCGATGATGTCACCGTCCTGCATGTGAGCAATTGATCAATGAGCATCACCAAGTGACGGTCCACCCCCAGGTCAGTCAGGGCTTCTGTAATGGCGCCCGGTACAACGTTGTTGAAAGCTCCCTCAATATCGAGAAAGGCTATGAGTGAGTACTCTTTGTGATGCAGAGATTTCTCTACCGCTGAGATCACTTCATGAAGAGCCGTTTTCGTGGATTTTCCTTTCCGGTAGGCATGCTGTGCGCCTGACAGCAACTGAGGGTGTATAGTTGTCCTCAGTTGCAGCCCGACGAGTCTCTCAAAGGTTTTGAGGAGGAAGGACGATAGGCTGATTGGTCTAAAGTCTTTTGCAGCTGAGTGCGAGGCTTTCCCAGCTTTGGGAATGAAGACTATCTTTGCCTTAACCCATGTTCGCGGGATTGTACCCACAGCCAGTATCTTCCTGAAGATACCTTGTAGCCAGTTGATGGCCGTATCCCCGGCCTTCTGAAGTTGGGCCGGGATTACCTTGTCTGGGCCTGGCGATTTGAACGGGTTTATTGCCAAGCTTATGTTACGTTTTGTGAGGATGTGATCCATCGAGGTTACCGGTCCCTCTCCTGGAAGATGTGCCGTCTCGATGGTTGTGCACCCTGGAAAATGTGTGTCTAGTAGAATCTGCAGGGACTCCTCACTGGAGTAAGTCCACGTGCCGTCATTCTTTTTAAGATACCCTACCGAGGGGTTAGTTTTTGAGAGAATCTTGCGAAGCCTTGCGGCCTCTGACGTTTCCTCAATTTCCGAGCAAAATGTTTGCCAAGAGGCCCTTTTTGCTTTCCTTGTTTCCTTTTTATATAGTGACAGACTGATTTTGTAGTCTGCCCATGGCTCTCCTCGTTCGCGCTTTTGGCCCTGTTGAAGAGGGTCCTGCAGCTTTTACGTAGGATGTCTATTTGTTTTGACCACCAGGGGGTTTCTTTTTCCCCCTAGGTTTGCTAGAGGGGCACGCTGCCGCGAAGGCTTTATTGCATGCCTCTGTGAACCTGTTCACTAGGCGATCTAGGTCGTCTTTTGTGTCAGGGCATGATGGTGCTTTGGAGGGGATTAAGTCCTCCAGGGCTGAGCTATATTTTTCCCAGTTGGCTTTCCTGGGATTAATATAGTCCTTAGGTTTCGGACACTCGAGGGATAGTGTGGTCTCGATGTATCTGTGGTCAGAGAAAGAGTGGTCATCAAGGACTTGCCAACTCTTGACTATGTCTAACAGGTTGTAAGACACTAGGGTGATGTCAATAACCTCCTGTCGATTTTTAACTATGAAGGTGGGGTCGTTGCCCCGATTACAAATAAATAGATTTGAGTTAAGGATGAAGCTGAAAAGTGACTCACCCCTTACATTTGTGTTCGAGCTCCCCCATTGAGTGTGGTGAGCGTTGGCATCGCAACCTATTAATAGGTCTATGTCCGACCTTTCGCTGTCGCTGGCTAGTTTGCGAACCAGGTCGTTGGGAGGATCGTTTCCCTCATGGGCCATGTAGGACGACATCAGCCTTAGATGTGTCCCTTTCAGCTCTAGGCTTGCCGCCGTGTTGTCGCTATCGCTATAGTTATGGAGCAGAAAGATATTAAGGTGCTTTCTGGCGAGAATGCAGGTGCGGGTTTTACCTTCATGTTGAGCTACAATTATCTTGTACTCCTTCGACCCTAGTCCACAAACCTTGTCTCCCACTATCCAAGGTTCCTGGATCAGGGCTACGTCTGCTCCGCTCTCTTCGAGGCGGAGTATAAGAGCAGCGGATGCTGCTTTACAGTGGTGGAGATTGATCTGAAGGAGCCTCAAGGACATCCTTAGTGTTCTCCACCACTGTAATGTCGGCATCCGGATCGGCCTCGACTTCCTCGTGGCAACACATCGCCTCGAAGTCGCTTCTCAGCGTGCCATCGGTGGAGTAGCCCTCTGGGTCTATCTCTGTGTGATCGTCGGGTGCTTCGATCTCCGAGGCAGCGTCCTGCTCAACTGGCTTGTCGACAGGACGTGCCTCGGACGCCGCATCCGACTTGTAGACCTTTACGGTCACAGAGCTGAACCCAAAATTGAGCTCGCCTTTGGCAGCCTCAATCGGGGCCAGCGACTCTTTGTTGAGGACGACCACCGCCTGGTTTGTGGGGCCCTGTGTCGTCTCAACTTTGACCACCTTCCAATCCGCTGTTGGGAGGTGGGGGTTGCATCTTTGCAACATTTTTAGGATGCGCTCCGGCTCCTTCATGGAGGCGGGCACCCAGACTCTCGCCCTTGGTCTACTGGGCACTTCGCTCCAGTCTACAGCGACGAGCTTCGCCCCTGGGTAGACTTCCCCGACTTGCGCTACCGCTGCTTTGTACAGCTGTACGGAGCGCTCGTCTTCACAGGCTACGATTTTTATGCAGCCCTGGGACCAGCCCATGTCTTTGCAGACGGGGGGGAGGGGGGGGTCCAGGCTGCTTTTCCAGCAGCTCGAAGCAGTGGTCGGCCAGTGCCGCTTCCACCCACTTCCACTGGTTTCTAGGTATCCGGGAGTCCGCGCTGCCTTTGTCCAGGACGCCAATCAGCGTCCTTTCTCTGGCAATCTGCGCGAATGATGTGTTAGGCAGCACTCTGGAGCGCTTCGGTGTCGGCCCCGGAGTCTCTTGTGAGCGCTGCCTTTTTGGCTGAGGGGCTTCCTTCTTCGGTGCTTCCTTGCCAAAGTTCGGCAGCACCTTCGAGGACCACTCAACCTTCTTTATCCATTTGTCCGTCGGGCTGGACATCTGGCTTGCATAGCCACTCTGCCAAGGTATCGGTTTTGGGAGCCAATTCACCACCCACCCCGACACCGGGATGGGACCCCTTTGCGCTCTCCCTAGCATCTTCCGCCGCGCAGGTTTTCCCTGCTGATTTGCGGATCGGGCCAGGCCTTTGGGCCGCTGCCTTCCCCTGTTTGGGATTGCTCCCTGTTGGCATTTGGGGAGTGCCAGACTCATTTTGTTTTTGTTTTTAAATTCTTCCATTCTTTTCCCACGAGCTGCAGAGAAGGGGTACGGTCCGTCCGGGCAGAGATCCACGTTGCCCGGATAAGGCATACTTAGAACAGGGGGCTGCCAAGTCCCTGAGCTCTCCGTTAACGACTGGGCTAGTTTTATATACCGGGCCCCCAGCCAGGCTGACTCTCCGCACGGGTCGAATAACACTCTTAGTCCGGCCCGGTGTGAGCTGAATGTGGGGGGTTGGGATGTGGGTAGGCAGTGTGTAGGGATAGGGGAGTGTGTGAGCTACTTATACGAGGCGGCACCACAAGCGCATCGTCAGTGTTGCTACTTCGCGAACACCCGCTGGCTGTCCGGGGCTGCTTATTTTCGGTACTCTCCCTAGGGATGTCCGATTATTCGCAGCTGACCTACCTATATGACCTGTATATAGGTAGGTCGTTCGCTATCCGCAACCTGCGACCCGTCCGGTGGCCTCAGCTAGGCCCCCTTTGAGCCACCTCACGAGCTCATCAGACCAGATTTATAGCCAAAAGGAACAAATCAATTTGCACTGGCTACGCAGCGCCCGACGTCACGCTCAGACTGATTTTCTGTCTCTCTCGCACGCACTCTTTGTCGTGTCGTTTAATATTAGCGGCGTCTGCCGGAGGAGAGCCATACTGACTTAGTATCGGGTATAACTGTAGAGTTGCGGTGTCCGCAGCAACTCACAACGTTCCCCCTCGTTTTTTCTCTATTTGCATTAATTGAATTTATCTATAATTGTTTGGGGCTCCCACAATCAGCGCAAACCCTCGCCAGGCGATAACATGGAGCTATCTAATTGTTGACAATGCATTGCCGTAACGCGCCAAGCTGATAAACTATTTTAATGCCCATCGCAGACTGAAGGAAGTGCTGAGTAATAAGCTGAAGGAAACCCCCAAAAAACCACACCTGACTTCCCGATCAGTCATCGAAAAGAGGGGGAAATGCATTTGACAAGTGGTACACTTTTATTGATCATCAAAATTCTAATTATTCATTGGCAGATTCTGGACTCCTGACGCCAACTGCTGTTGCTGCTGCTGCTGCTGCTGCTGTTGCTGCTGCTGTTGCTGCTGCACAGGCTTCTGCTCCATTGGGTCCTGTTTCTGGGTAATCTCACGCTGCGATGGGATCTTAGCCACGCAAGAATCAAAGTCGTTGGCCGCCTGGTGCCCTGAACCTTGGTATCGCTGACGGCAGCGCTGATGCAGTTGGAGCGGGTGGCCTCCACAACCGTGGCTTTGGATGCGAACTGTGACTGGGTCTGGTAGGCCATCGAGTTGGAGGTGTCCAACAGCTGGAGGTTCTTATCGAACTGTTAAAGAGGATCAACCACGTTAAGTTGAGCGAAACGCACTATATTAACACTATAACACGCACTGTGGACACGGTGCAGTTGAGGAAGCGGGCAGAGTCGGTCTCGTTGCGGCAGAGCTGCAGGTTCTGCTCGAGGGCCAACAGATGGTTACGGATGGTGATCACGGTGGCATTGCTGTTCTTGTTGTGGAAACAATCGTGCTGTTGGCGGCATCCTCGCAGGCGTTTGTTGCATTGGCGAGCTTCTCGCTATTCTTATTGGTGGCATTCACGTAGTTGTTGGAGCAGGCCTGGCCGGCGGCGGACAGGGCGCGGGACTCCATCTGGCCTTCGACCATGCGGAAGCGGACCTGCTCGAGGGCATCATCCTCTCCGAAACGGGGCACACCATTGACGGTGAAGAGAGTGACGGCGAGGAGGAGAACTCGTGTATACAGATGCATATTCAGTGGATGATTGTTGTACAATTTGATAGAAGTTTCAGGTGCAGGCTTTTTTTATACGAGCGGCAGCTTCCGCGTACCGCGGAAAGTTTTACTGCGATAAGATATACGAGTAACTAACGAGAAAACATGAAAAATTGCTTCTAATTGGCTTCTACAGAGCTAAACTCCATCTACGTGTCTCCAATTAACTTGGGTTAGACGGGTGGTTGGGTTGCCAGGTAAAACGCCTCCAATCAGTGCCCATGTCCCATGAGGCTTGGCATGATAAGCACTCCCTCCGCTGGGGTCTGACAGTCTGCTCCAAGTGTTATCTCTCTATTTTAGACCTCGTGAATCACTGGAATTATTGTGGCCCTACAGACAATCTGGCCACACATCGTGTTTTATTAAATCAATACAGAACGCAACTTGAATGTGGATTTTAATCTGTCGATTACAAGTCCATAAATCAGCAGCAGCTCTTTAAATTTTTTTTGCATTCCGGGAACTCTGAGCCTATTTTGAGAACTGATAGGGGAATTGCTGATAAATAGTAGTTTTGCTTGAGTTCATTGAATGCAAAATTTTGAATTTCCATGAACTTACTTATCAGCCAGCGCCAGGTATTCGCTTTGCCTTTGGATAGGTAGATGGATCGATTCGAGTGCTCTATCAGTTTCAGAAAATTGGATAAATAGAGGTTGGAAGAGAGTGAGAAATGAAATTTACCTAATTAGCGCATCAAACTCCTGTAGTTTGTTATCCCGAATCACTTGGATGCCAAGAAGCTTTTCGAAAAGTGCCCGAATGGGGCTGCCAAAAGAGTCAGTGACATATTTATCAACAAAGAGAAAACTCCGATGGAGATGATGATGATGATTCCTTCCCGAAGCCAGAAAACCAGCCCCATGTATGTGTGTCTCCATATATCATGCGTTACACCCAGCAAAATTTATAAGGTACAACATTGTTCCAAGGCACCTTTCTGGCAAAGTCGTGACAGGCAACTCGAACGATTTATCAAAAGTGCAGGCAGACAGGCCAACTTTTGGTGGGACCTCCAAGGTTGGTTCCAGCCGCCTGCCAGGCGCATCTGTGGTCCTTAACTTGGATGCGGCTTTGCCCTCGGGACCCCTGAAACTCTGAGGCTGAGGCAGAGGCAGAGTCAAGTGCAAATTTAACAGGCGACAAGTGCTAATTTGAATGTGTGCAGCCATTTTATTTGTTCTGACAGTCACCGGGGTAAGCCACAAGTCACAGAGTGCCTCCCCCTTTTGGTTTGATTTTCAGGAAGGATCAGATTGGGATGTTTCTGCTGCTGGTGTCACATCATTCTCGGTTGATGGTTTTCAATGTGAAAAGAGTACTCTTACACAGATCCCTACGTAGTGAAGTGGCGGTTGAGTCATGTAATGCCCTTCGAGTGGCATTGTGAGCCTGCTTCTGTTTTGTTCAGGTTACGGCTCTCAAGTATCTGTGGAGCATTTTCATTACACGAGAGACCGGGTGGTCTCCAGCATCGCTTTAAATACTCGTATCCCCAGCTGCTGTTCGACTGTCATTAAAAAGTGCAGCAGCAGTAGCAGCAGGTTGGGGATGGGCTGGTGGGATATTGTTGCGCATTGTTTACCCTGGCCGTGGCTGCTATCATTTTCTTTGTTTGCTGCCGCTTCGAATGCAAATAGCGCCGCGGTCTAGACGGGCACGCACAATGGGTCTTTTAATTTTAAGAGTGCATTCGGAAAATGAGCATAGCATGGGGCATACAAAAGTGCGGCAGTCTTTGTAGCGTGCAGGTGTGGGATAGCTGTCGTTTACCCATACTAGTATGAAGAGATTTCGTGTGCACCTCTAGCTATGCTCTGACTAAGCTCGCCGGATTGTCGGGGTTCGTTCTACTCTCTCCTATCACATACTGACACACACTCTCATAATGTTTTAGGTGCACATTTAAAAATTTAAAAAAAAGAAGAACCAAACATAAAACTAACAAAAGAATCCAGGTTTAACCGGAGCAAGGAATTGGTTATGGGACTAACAAGTTGGTTGTGGAAAGTGTGGACATACTTATCAATTACTCTACTCAAATGATGAGAAACTCCGGTGTTAGTGAGAATCTCTATCTTCTCTACCCTCCCAACCTATGCTATACAGGTAACCTGACCGTATAGACCCTTGAATAACGTTAAACAGTTATCATCCCACCACCTTGATCATGCCTTTCTGAGGACAGACTCCTGAATTTAGAACATATTATGGTTGTACTTCAAAATCAATATCATTATATATATATTTCAATAAATCCCTAATCATATAATTAAATTCTTGGAGGGGGTTTTCTTAACTTATAATTAAATTCATTTTTTTGCTGTGTCTCGATAGCTTAATATATATGTAAAGAATTGAGAAGAAATATTAGGAACGAGGGGGAACGTTGTGAGTTGCTGCGGACACCGCAACTCTACAGTTATACCCGATACTAAGTCAGTATGGCTCTCCTCCGGCAGACGCCGCTAATATTAAACGACACGACAAGGAGTGCATGCGAGTGAGACAGAAAATCAGTCTGAGCGTGACGTCGGGCGCTGCGCGGCCACTGCAAATTGATTTCTTGCTTTTGGCTACAAAAATGATCCGATCTGATCCAGATTCAGCAATCTGATAGATATGGTCGTTATCTATGATTCTGCGTTTTTAATTTTCTCGAATGTGCAATATTGTGGATGCAGCAGATTTTCGTCTTTTGTGGGGGCGGAAGGGGTGGGGCGAAATTTTGAGATATACGTTTTATAGTGAGATCTAACAGGAGTGCGGATACCAAATTTGGTTACTTTAGCCTTAATAGTCTCTGAGATTTGTGAATATCCCAGATTTTCATCCTTTGCGGGGGCGGAAGGGGGTGTGGCGAAATTTTGAAACAAACTCGTCTCGGTCCGATATATTAGGAGTGTGGATACCAAATTTGGTTGCTCTAGCTTTTATAGTCTCTGAGATCTAGGCGCTAATGTTTTACTCTAAGCAAAGCCGCCTATGCTACGTGTGTGTTAGAGAGAGACAGGGCGAGAAAAAATGAAATTGTTTTCTTGATGCTGGCTATAATTCAGATTCCGCAGTCTTAAAGATATGGTCATTCTCTACAATTCTGCGTTTTTGGTTTTCTCATATCTTTAAAATTATGGATGCCACAGATTTTCGTCCTTTGTGGGGGCGGAAGTGGGCGGGGCGAAGTTTTGAAATATTTTTGTAGCAGTGACATATCACACAAGTCTGGATCCAAAACATTGTTGCTCTAGCTCTTATAGTCTTTGAGCACTAGGCGCTGAAGGGGACGGACAGACGGACAGACGGACGGACGGACGGACGGACAGACGGACAGACAGAAAGGGCTCAATCGACTCGGCTATTGATGCTGATCAAGAATATATATACTTTATGGGGTCGGAAACGATTCCTTCTGGACGTTACACACATCCATTTTCACCACAAATCTAATATACCCCAATACTCATTTTGAGTATAGGGTATAAAAAGAGAAAAGTGGAATACTTACTGGGGAGAGATATCGAGTGGATCGCCTAAACGCCCCTACACCTTATCGATAGGCGGGGATTCGGCCCCAGCCAGAAAATTGCAAGGGCTGGCAGCGCCGCCCGAGCAAAGGCGCCAGAGGGCGCCAGGGCGCCCGTGATCCCAGATGCAGTAAGGAGCGCGCGTAAAATGGGGCCGTTTGAATGGGGAAAGCACACTCCGTCGCAAGGTCGCGGAAAACGGGAGTATTCCGCTGCGGGAAGAAAGAGGGGGGTGTGAGGAACCGCGGTTCCCACAGGCCGAATTCGACCAAAGCATAGCCGGGTAAAGGCGGTGGGACGGTCGGATAAAGGCTGATGGCTGGCTGGATAAGGCGAAGGTCAGCCCAGATACCCACGGATATCCGGATGCGGCGAAGAGGCCAAGGGCCCCGAGAGGAGAAGTGTCCCGCTCTCGGAGCGAGAGAAACGCGAGAGGCAGAGGAGACGGCGGGATCGGGCCGGCAGCGATCCGACGCATGACCAAATATGGGCATGGGATCACGCCACCGGCCAGGCCCCGTTACGAAGGCCGTGAAAACCAGGAGACGGCGATGGAAACGATGGATACCAACGCCGAGCCGGGGCCCGTCAAGGGGCTATAAAAGGAGGCTGGGGCAACGAAGCGGGTCTCTTTTGCCGTGGAGAAGTGATCGCGCGCGCACGTTGAAACCCCGCCGAAACGTAAGAGTAGTACCCGGTACGGTTCGAAGAAGTGCAGTGAAGTGAATAGCAACAGGAAGACAGGCCCCGCCTGCCCCAGAGTGAGTCTAAGTTAAGAGGTGATTCACAGTTGCCGGCGGAAGCTAAGAGGGGAGTGCGAGACGTAGAGTGCGGATTTGCGTGGCGGGCCAAAGCAATAGCGGAGGGCAAACTGCCCCAATCGTTAGCCTCAACGCTGCCACACCCGACTAGAGCCCACGCGTGGTGGAGATCCATAGATAAGCTGAATTGTAGCATCTAGCCCTAAGTCCTAATATAAGTACGAATAAAGAGAAATTCGATTAAAGAAAAGGAAGGTCTTATCATTTGTCGTTGGGGGCAACAATAAAAATACGTTGCGACGAATCGGCCGACCGCTGAGCGAGCCCAGCAAACTCAAGCGAACCAAGAAGCAGGTTCGTTACAACATTTATCCGATTACAAATATATAAATACAAAAATAGGAAAATAAGAGAACAAGAAAACAACAAAATCGTGTGCAGGTGCACAATGGTGGTGGGTAGTTGTATAAGTATGAGAACTTTTTATGAATTTAAGAATTAAAGTTTTAGTAAATATTATGGATTAATAAACAAGTATATTTCCTGGAAGTAGTGTGAAGAAAAAGAGAGATAATAGGTATCGGTTTTGGGAGTTTTTTCAGATTCTTATTACGCGCAGAAAAGCTCAAAGGTCGGGAGGGTTGTGACGCGTTGCTGCATAACATCAAGCAGACTCACTAATACATATATATATTAAAATGTGTGTATTGGTTGAGAAATAGAGGAAAGTAAGTGTCAGGCTCAAATTTAACTATCACGTCATTCGTTGGTGATCGCGTTGCCCTCTGCATTGCGCGACTCGACGGATGCAAATATTAAGGCAAGGGACATTTTTTAAATGTGTGCCCTGAGGTTGGAGATGGAATGGGTCAAGAACCCCCCCACAGGCTGTTTTTGCTAGCTGTGTCCCATCGACCTTCTTCACTGCCAACCGGATACTCAGGGAAAGGCCAACGTTAAGACCGGCCTTACGCTACGGTCTGAACTGTTGTTGTTGTTTACATTTATATAGAGGCGGTTGGTACATTACACAGTTGAGCATGAACAAGAATTAGTCAAGGTAGATTTGAGCTCCAGGTATTTAGTATATAATTTCGAAATTGATTCCTATCATTCGATGACTGAAGCTACTTTGAACAAATGCGAAGGTAGAGTATTCGAAGGTAATTGGCCTTGGAGCAATGCCAATGATAATGCTTGTCAGATAGCTCCTTTCAAACCAAAGGGTTATTCAAATTGCGTTTATAGGAAGATAGCAGAGACAAGGTCATTTTGGGTCGAATTAGAAAGACAGGGTAGTTGGATCTTCAAAGTTCCAGTAAACACTAATGCTAGAATTCAATGTAGTAACTCAAATCAAGAACTAATAGATCTTCCGCAACAAGGAATTTTAACAATAATACATGGTTGTACTGTGCGAACCGATGATAAAATACTAGTACCTCATCACAGTATTCAAACAGAAAGCTACTAGCCAATTTCATCCTTTTATATAAGTAATATAAGCAAAATACCAAAAATTGTTTGGAATCCATTAACAGTACCATTAATTAACCATACAGAAGAAATGGATAAGTTAAGAAACGAAATAAAATTGTTAAAGGAAGGTCATCATGACTTAAAAGGACTTAAGTTCCATCATGTATCTGGACATGCAGCCTTGATTATCGGAATCATAATAATGATAATATTAATAATCTATGCCATAAGAAGAATTAAAAGTAGCACGAAGACTGCAAACGATAGCACTTCCCTACCCACTGTAATTGACTGTAAATGATTATCTGTACTTGTAATTATAGCTATAAAGAAAATGTACACAAAAAGGTTCACAAGAATCCAAATACAAACAATGCCACTTTCGGCCCTTTGCAGAATGTTCAAACATGAACATATTATCGTCAATACAATGCCACTTTCGGCCCCTTGCAGAATTTTTAAATATAAATAGATTATTGTACACATAACCTCATGTAACAACACCGATCTCTAAAGAAATAACATAAAGTAGACAAGTTATGACTGCACTGGTGTAAACAGAGATCTGTAACCCATTAATACGACAACAAAACACAAGTGGAGAAAACACTTAACAAATGCGGTCCTAAAATAAAACTAATTTAAGCATGTACTCAACAAGACCCCCTGAGTAAAGTGTATCCTCTGCGTAGGTCTAACGATAATTATAGACTACCAAATTGTACCTCCTACCTCATTGTCAAATCACATATAAGGCTCTGATTTTAAGAATAAAATTCAGTTTGAATTTACAACTCAACTCGCAAATGTCTAGACTTTTCTTTTAAGGTCTTAACAGTGGTGTAGGGGCCGAATTTAGGGAAAGAGTATGGAACATCACGGATAAGCACAGTTTTCTTTTGGTAATGCTTAAAAGTGCAGATACATAGTAACTCCGAAAGTGGATCGTAAGCTGCAAGCTTTCCGAAAAGCTTTCTAAAGAGAGTCGGCGCGCAGCGCACGCATTTAAGCGAAAGACGTCACGTTTACCTTGACCCAAGAGAGTAGCGTAGCGTAGGGAGAGCATAGATTAAAAGCTTGACCAAAACTTCGCTAAATTGGGCGAAAGATCATCCGATTATGCATATCATCCGATCTCCGAGCTTTTGGTTCGGTAACGCTTAGCTGAACAACTTTTGCAGAAGTTGGGCTGGAGTTATTGACTGAGAATCGATTGGTTAAAGGGGACGTGTTTACTCGGGAATAAATATATATATGTAGTTAAATATGCGACACTTCAGTTTAAGTTTTAAACGAGGGGGAACGTTGTGAGTTGCTGCGGACACCGCAACTCTACCGGTTTACCCGATACTAAGTCAGTATGGCTCCCCTCCGGCAGACGCCGCTAATATTAAACGACACGTCAAAGAGTGCGTGCGAGAGAGACAGAAAATCAGTCTGAGCGTGACGTCGGGCGCTGCGCGGCCACTGCAAATTGATTTCTTGCTTTTGGCTACAAAAATGATCTGATCTGATCCAGATTCAGCAATTTGATAGATATGGTCGTTATCTATGATTCTGCGTTTTTAGTTTTCTCGAATGTGCAATATTGTGGATGCAACAGATTTTCGTCCTTTGTGGGGGCGGATGGGAGTGGGGCGAAATTTTGAGATATACGTTTTATAGTGAGATCTAACAGGAGTGCGAATACTAAACTTGGTTACTCTAGCGTTAATAGTCTTTGAGATTTGTGAATATCCCAAGATTTTCGTCCTTTGCGGGGGCGGAAGGGGGTGTCTCGGTCCAATATATTAGGAGTGTGGATACCAAATTTGGTTGCTCTAGCTTTTGTAGTCTCTGAGATCTAGGCGCTAATGTTTTACTCTAAGCAAAGCCGCCTATGCTACGTGTGTGTTAGAGAGATGCTCCGCATACCCTTGTCTATGTCTATTACCCTGCACCCACAATACTATAAACAATACGACACCCTCAGCTTCGAACCCTCATAAACAATCTCACGCTCGAAATGGACCAGTTACGAAATTTTCGTAGATTCCTAACTTTTGAGATGATTTTTCTAGATTAGCCATAGTAGAAATGTCTTTCTTTGCTAAAATGATGAACAGTTTATTGGGTAGAGCATCTTCTATGGTATGTCTGGTGGCATTTTCCAGAGCGTTTTTAAAGATTATCTTATTTTCTGGGCTAGTCTCCAGATTTAGTTTACTTACTATAACATTTGACTTAATTTCTAGTTCCTGTACGAACTTACGAATATTCCCATTGAATTTGGTGTCGTGTAATTGTTGTAGCAGCGTCTCGTATGGAGTGTGGTTGTTGAATTTGCTGATTAGGGCTGCTTTTAGATCGGTCCAGGTGTTGGGTTGAAGGCTTTGTGATAAAAGTTGTGCTCGTCCGCACAGTTGACCCTCAGTGGCTCCGTACATGATGCTTTGTTGCCGGATGTCTTCTGTTGGGTACAATTCGGAGATGTACTCAATCCTGCTTATGAACGAGCTTAGGCGTTCTTGGCATCCGTCGTATGGTGGAATTTGCCTGATTGACTTCAAGGCTTGGTTCAGGTGTATTTCTGTTAGCGGCATGTTGATTTCTTTTTATTTATTTATTTTTTTCTAATATTAATTGAGTTTCAATCGTGTGTAGATTCTTTGGCGGATCTCTTTAGTATTAGCGTTACTTTTTCTCTGATCACTGTAGGTTATTACGCACTGTAACTGTCACTACGCCAATTGATCGTCTTAAAAAAAGGATTCACTTTTAACTGAGATCCTACCGGCTGCGCCAGTTAAATATGCGACACTTCAGTTTAAGTTTTAAAAAAGGTTTTATTCTTTCACTTAAACTTAGCGTACATTGGTTAGTTATTTCTCTCACCCCTTTAGAATCTGTTACCCATATATGATGGTCATTTTTATACCCGATACTCAAAATGAGTATTGGGGTATATTAGATTTGTGGTAAAAGTGGATGTGTGTAACGTCCAGAAGGAATCGTTTCCGACCCCATAAAGTATATATATTCTTGATCAGCATCAATAGCCGAGTCGGTTGAGCCATGTCTGTCTGTCCGTCTGTCCGTCCGTCCGTCTGTCCGTCTGTCCGTCCCCTTCAGCGCCTAGTGCTATAAGACTATAAGAGCGAGAGCAACGATGTTTTGGATCCAGACTTCTGTGATATGTCACTGCTACAAGAATATTTCAAAACTTTGCCCTGCCCACTTCCGCCCCACAAAGGGCGAAAATCTGTGGCATCCACAATTTCGACGATACGAAAAAACTAAAAACGCAGAATCGTAGAGGATGACTATATCTTCTAGAGTGCAAAATCTGAACCAGATCGTATAATTATTATAGCCAGAATCAAGAAAACAATTTCATTTTTTCTCGCCCTGTCTCTCTCTAACACACACGTAGCATAGCCGGCTTTGCTTAGAGTTTTTTTTTTTTTTTTTTTTATTTTTTTTTAATTTTATTTTATTAGAAATCAGCTTTACTTAAACTATGATCTAATATTAGTGATATTTACATTGGCTTACTACATATTATAAGAGTTTAATGATTAGGTTTATATATACATTTTAATGATGTGTTATTCAGCAAATTTTTCTATTTTTTATGTTCAATGGGTGGAGACGTTTGAGTCTGCGTGGGATTTGGGGGTGCAGTAATCCTCTAGCTGTTTCATTTGGATGGTTAATGAGCCTATCGTTGTATCGACTGCTATGATGGTTTATTTGATCTCCAATTTTTGGGATGAGGAGATCTCTCTCCAGCATTGTGGTCCGAACAAACCACGGGGCACCTGTCATCGCCCTTAGAGCCTTCGCTTGCATGACTCTGATTTTATTCAGATGCGTCTTCGCTGCACATCCCCAGACTTGAATGGCATATGTCCATATAGGGATTATAATTGCCTTGTACAATATGACTTTATTGCGTAGGGGAAGCTTACTTTTTGAGTTCATGAGCCAGTGCAACTTTTTGAGTTTGTTTTGACATTTGATGACTGTAGCTCTGATATGCGGTCCCCAAGTTAGGCTTTTATCGAAGTGGACACCGAGGTAGCAGTGACTGCTCTTGCGCGGAATTATATTTCCGTTGAAGGTTAGGTCTGGTGGGTGCTTGCGTTCTTAGAGTAAAATTTACGTTAACTGACTTTGTTTCGTTAATTGTGATGTTCCATTTTTTTGCCCATTTTTCCACGGATTCGAGGTAGATTTGAAGTTGTTCAGCAACGGCTCTGTAGCAGGTGGATGACGAAAGAATAGCAGTATCGTCAGCGTAAGTGGCGACCAGGAAGTTGCTTGGGTTGACGTGCGGTAGCGGCATGTCGCGTGTAAACAATGTGTACAGGATTGGCCCAAGGACGCTGCCTTGTGGAACTCCAGCTCTGATAATTTTTATGTCTGAAATAGCGTCCTTGATTGTGACAATAAACGTTCTTTCTCCCAAAAATGACTTTATGACTGAATACTGGGGGGCGGGTAGTAGCATCTTTAATTTATATAAAAGTCCCTTGTGCCAGACTTTGTCGAAAGCTTGTTTCACGTCGAGAAACACCCCTGAGCAGTATTGCTTAGTTTCATAAGCGTTGAGGATGTGTTGAGCCACTCTGTGTACTTGTTCCGGAGTCCCGTGCTGTCTTCTGAAACCGAATTGGTGCTGTGGAATAGCTTCCTTGACGCAGCTTTCAGCCACCATTCTGCTCAAGAATATTCTTTCGAATATCTTGGAGAAAACTGGCAGTAGGCTTATTGGTCTGTATGACTCTAGGGCTGACGTTGGTTTACCTGGCTTTAGTATCATCACAATCATTGCACACTTCCATTGGGTGGGGAAGTGGCCGATGCGGAGGATGGCGTTGTAGAGTGCAACTAGAAACATAACTCCCTTGCGTGGAAGCAGTTTTGCGATGCGGGCATCTATTAAATCGTGCCCAGGAGCTTTGTTGTTCACAAGAGCTTTTATTTCCGCTTGGACTTCAGAAGGTGAAACTGGCTTGGTTGGTATCGACATCTGTAGGGGCGCTTCTAAGTACCAGGAGAGTGCTCGCGTGTGATCTTGAGGTGCTACATCGGCTGGAGTGAATCTGGTCTCTAAATTTCTAGCGAACGCTTCTGCTTTTTCCAAGTCAGACTTCACCCAGGTACCGTTGTCGTTTCTTAATGGAAAGCTGCACAGTGGCTGCCTCTTGATGCCACGGGTGAGTTTCCAGAGATTGACCTGGCTACTTTCGGTTGTATCGGCTCTTTTTAGCATTTCGTCGAAGTGTTTGCTGCTTTTCTCAGCGAGGGCCTTTTTTAAGTTTCTGCCCGCTCTGTGCATCTGAGCTTTAGTGTCTGGGTCGTGAGTTCTTATGAAAGCTTTCCTTAGTCTTCTCTTGATACGGACAAGGTTTTCGATGTGAGGGTCAGGTGATGCAGCAGGTCGGGTCGAGCGCTCCTCGGACGTGGGTGGTTCTGCGGAGAGAGCTGCTTCCTGAATGAGGCTATTAAGCGAGCGTACAGCCGCGTCAATGTCTTCTGGAGACTCGAATCTCTCGTTAAGTCGGATGTGATCTTCCAAATGGGTTTGAAAAATCTCAATGTTTGCTCGACTGTGCAGGAGCTTCTGTTTAGTGGGGTAGTTGACAGGGGATAAGTGCATTTCTATGAGAAGCGGTAGGTGATCGGAGGGAAGGTCGAAGTTCGCTTGTATGTGCAGGAATCTATGGGGAACGCCTTTGTAGATAGCGAAATCCAAGGCACTAGGCGATCTGTTGGAGTCGTATGGGTAGTGGGTTGCAGAGCCAGTGGCAAGAATGTTGGCTCCACTTGAGACTATATAGTCGTGGATTTCGCGACCTCTAGGGCAGGAGCGAGGGTTTCCCCACCATTGGTGCTTCGCATTCCAGTCCCCAGCTGCAATGTATTTTGGCCCAAAACTAGATAATAAAGAGCGGAACTGAGAACTTGTCCATAAGGTAGCAGGAGGACAGTAGATAGCCGAGATAGTTATTTCTCCTAGAGAGGTGCTTAGCACCATGTTAGCGGCTTGAATTTGGCCATCTGTAATGGGGTTGATTGGGAAGTGCTTGAGGCTGCTGCGGATGAGGATAGCAGATCCTCCTCTAAAACTATCGGAGGGATGATTTGCAGTGTAGAGTTCGTATCCTATTAGTTTGAATGTTGTTCTGCTGCAGAAGTGCGTTTCCGAGAGAAGCATTATGTCGATTTGATTCGATGCAATGAAGTTTTTGAGTTCTAGGCTTTTGTTGGCTATGCCCGACGCATTCCAAATACCTATACGGTAAGGCATTTTGAGAGGCTAGTGGCTGAGAGAATGTTGAGGATCTGCTCTTGCATTTTCATAAGCCTGTTTTGCATTAGCATGAATTGGTCTAGCTTATCTGCAAGATTCATTAGCTTGTTCTCAAGAGGCGTGTTGTGAGGTGATTCTGGTTGGGTACGAGTACGGGATGGGTTCCGGTTTCCTGGTTCTCTTGCTATACTCCTTGATCGGTGCTGGGCTCCTCTAGCGACTTCAGCATAGGATATGTGTTTTTCCTGACTTTTTGGCTGGGAAATGGACATATCGTTGCGTGGCATGTCCCTCTGTCTGCTGCTTCTCGAGAGCGAGCGAGAGTTTTTCTGGGTGCGCCCGGAAGTATTCTTTCACCTAGGTTGCGCCTGATGAGTGTTTTCCCAATTTACCTGTGGTGGTTGTGGGTAAAATTTCAATAGAAGCTGTTGGTAGACCCTACAACCTCTATAATTGGCAGTGTGGGAGCCAAGACAGTTGGCACACTTGGGCTCGACGTCTTGTGGCTTTGAGCATTCTCTGGTGGCATGCGGACCCCGCATTTAACACAAACAAATTTTTTGTTGCAATATCTTTTGGTGTGTTCGTATTCTTGACAACGGTGACACTGTGATATCTTAGAGTAAAACTTGCTTAGAGTAAAACATTAGCGCCTAGATCTCAGAGACTACAAAAGCTAGAGCAACCAAATTTGGTATCCACACTCCTAAGATATCGGACCGAGACGAGTTTGTTTCAAAATTTCGCCACACCCCCTTCCGCACCCGCAAAGGACGAAAATCTGGGGATATTCACAAATCGCAGAGACTATTAACGCTAGAGTAACCAAATTTGGTATCCGCACTCCTGTTAGATCTCACTATAAAACGTATATCTCAAAATTTCGCCCCACCCCCATCCGTCCCCACAAAGGACGAAAATCTGTTGCATCCACAATATTGCACATTCGAGAAAACTAAAAACGCAGAATCATAGATAACGACCATATCTATCAGATTGCTGAATCTGGATCAGATCGGATCATTTTTGTAGCCAAAAGCAAGAAATCAATTTGCAGTGGCCGCGCAGCGCCCGACGTCACGCTCAGACTGATTTTCTGTCTCTCTCGCACGCACTCTTTGTCGTGTCGTTTAATATTAGCGGCGTCTGCCGGAGGGGAGCCATACTGACTTAGTATCGGGTATAACTGTAGAGTTGCGGTGTCCGCAGCAACTCACAACGTTCCCCTCGTTTAAAACTTAAACTGAAGTGTCGCATATTTAACTACATATATATATTTATTCCCGAGTAAACACGTCCGCTTTAATCAATCGATTCTCAGTCAATAACTCCAGCCCAACTTCTGCAAAAGTTGTTCAGCTAAGCGTTACCGAACCAAAAGCTCGGAGATCGGATGATATGCATAATCGGATGATCTTTCGCCCAATTTAGCGAAGTTTTGGTCAAGCTTTTAATCTATGCTCTCCCTACGCTACGCTACTCTCTTGGGTCAAGGTAAACGTGACGTCTTTCGCTTAAATGCGTGCGCTGCGCGCCGACTCTCTTTAGAAAGCTTTTCGGAAAGCTTGCAGCTTACGATCCACTTTCGGAGTTACTATGTATCTGCACTTTTAAGCATTACCAAAAGAAAACTGTGCTTATCCGTGATGTTCCATACTCTTTCCCTAAATTCGGCCCCTACACCACTGTTAAGACCTTAAAAGAAAAGTCTAGACATTTGCGAGTTGAGTTGTAAATTCAAACTGAATTTTATTCTTAAAATCAGAGCCTTATATGTGATTTGACAATGAGGTAGGAGGTACAATTTGGTAGTCTATAATTATCGTTAGACCTACGCAGAGGATACACTTTACTCAGGGGGTCTTGTTGAGTACATGCCTAAATTAGTTTTATTTTAGGACCGCATTTGTTAAGTGTTTTCTCCACTTGTGTTTTGTTGTCGTATTAATGGGTTACAGATCTCTGTTTACACCAGTGCAGTCATAACTTGTCTACTTTATGTTATTTCTTTAGAGATCGGTGTTGTTACATGAGGTTATGTGTACAATAATCTATTTATATTTAAAAATTCTGCAAGGGGCCGAAAGTGGCATTGTATTGACGATAATATGTTCATGTTTGAACATTCTGCAAAGGGCCGAAAGTGGCATTGTTTGTATTTGGATTCTTGTGAACCTTTTTGTGTACATTTTCTTTATAGCTATAATTACAAGTACAGATAATCATTTACAGTCAATTACAGTGGGTAGGGAAGTGCTATCGTTTGCAGTCTTCGTGCTACTTTTAATTCTTCTTATGGCATAGATTATTAATATTATCATTATTATGATTCCGATAATCAAGGCTGCATGTCCAGATACATGATGGAACTTAAGTCCTTTTAAGTCATGATGACCTTCCTTTAACAATTTTATTTCGTTTCTTAACTTATCCATTTCTTCTGTATGGTTAATTAATGGTACTGTTAATGGATTCCAAACAATTTTTGGTATTTTGCTTATATTACTTATATAAAAGGATGAAATTGGCTCGTAGCTTTCTGTTTGAATACTGTGATGAGGTACTAGTATTTTATCATCGGTTCGCACAGTACAACCATGTATTATTGTTAAAATTCCTTGTTGCGGAAGATCTATTAGTTCTTGATTTGAGTTACTACATTGAATTCTAGCATTAGTGTTTACTGGAACTTTGAAGATCCAACTACCCTGTCTTTCTAATTCGACCCAAAATGACCTTGTCTCTGCTATCTTCCTATAAACGCAATTTGAATAACCCTTTGGTTTGAAAGGAGCTATCTGACAAGCATTATCATTGGCATTGCTCCAAGGCCAATTACCTTCGAATACTCTACCTTCGCATTTGTTCAAAGTAGCTTCAGTCATCGAATGATAGGAATCAATTTCGAAATTATTTACTAAATACCTGGAGCTCAAATCTACCTTGACTAATTCTTGTTCATGCTCAACTGTGTAATGTACCAACCGCCTCTGTATAAATGTAAACAACAACAACAGTTCAGACCGTAGCGTAAGGCCGGTCTTAACGTTGGCCTTTCCCTGAGTATCCGGTTGGCAGTGAAGAAGGTCGATGGGACACAGCTAGCAAAAACAGCCTGTGGGGGGGTTCTTGACCCATTCCATCTCCAACCTCAGGGCACACATTTAAAAAATGTCCCTTGCCTTAATATTTGCATCCGTCGAGTCGCGCAATGCAGAGGGCAACGCGATCACCAACGAATGACGTGATAGTTAAATTTGAGCCTGACACTTACTTTCCTCTATTTCTCAACCAATACACACATTTTAATATATATATGTATTAGTGAGTCTGCTTGATGTTATGCAGCAACGCGTCACAACCCTCCCGACCTTTGAGCTTTTCTGCGCGTAATAAGAATCTGAAAAAACTCCCAAAACCGAAACCTATTATCTCTCTTTTTCTTCACACTACTTCCAGGAAATATACTTGTTTATTAATCCATAATATTTACTAAAACTTTAATTCTTAAATTCATAAAAAGTTCTCATACTTATACAACTACCCACCACCATTGTGCACCTGCACACGATTTTGTTGTTTTCTTGTTCTCTTATTTTTCTATTTTTGTATTTATATATTTGTAATCGGATAAATGTTGTAACGAACCTGCTTCTTGGTTCGCTTGAGTTTGCTGGGCTCGCTCAGCGGTCGGCCGATTCGTCGCAACGTATTTTTATCTGATAGATATGGTCGTTATCTATGATTCTGCGTTTTTAGTTTTCTCGAATGTGCAATATTGTGGATGCAACAGATTTTCGTCCTTTGTGGGGGCGGAAGGGGTGGGGCGAAATTTTGAGATATACGTTTTATAGTGAGATCTAACAGGAGTGCGGATACCAAATTTGGTTACTTTAGCCTTAATAGTCTCTGAGATTTGTGAATATCCCCAGATTTTCATCCTTTGCGGGGGCGGAAGGGGTGTGGCGAAATTTTGAAACAAACTCGTCTCGGTCCGATATATTAGGAGTGTGGATACCAAATTTGGTTGCTCTAGCTTTTATAGTCTCTGAGATCCAGGAGCTGTTTGTTTACTCTAAGCAAAGCCAGCTATGCTACGTGTGTGTTAGAGAGAGACAGGGCGAGAAAAAATGAAATTGTTTTCTTGATTCTGGCTATAATAATTATACGATCTGGTTCAGATTTTGCACTCTAGAAGATATAGTCATCCTCTACGATTCTGCGTTTTTAGTTTTTTCGTATCGTCGAAATTGTGGATGCCACAGATTTTCGCCCTTTGTGGGGGCGGAAGTGGGCGGGGCAAAGTTTTGAAATATTCTTGTAGCAGTGACATATCACAGAAGTCTGGATCCGAAACATCGTTGCTCTCGCTCTCATAGTCTTATAGCACTAGGCGCTGAAGGGGACGGACAGACGGACAGACGGACGGACGGACAGACGGACAGACAGACATGGCTCAACCGACTCGGTTATTGATGCTGATCAAGAATATATATACTTTATGGGGTCGGAAACGATTCCTTTTGGACGTTACACACATCCACTTTTACCACAAATCTAATATACCCCAATACTCATTTTGAGTATCGGGTATAAAAATGACCATCATATATGGGTAACAGATTCTAAAGGGGTGAGAGAAATAACTAACCAATGTACGCTAAGTTTAAGTGAAAGAATAAAACCTTTTTTAAAACTTAAACTGAAGTGTCGCATATTTAACTGGCGCAGCCGGTAGGATCTCAGTTAAAAGTGAATCCTTTTTTTAAGACGATCAATTGGCGTAGTGACAGTTACAGTGCGTAATAACCTACAGTGATCAGAGAAAAAGTAACGCTAATACTAAAGAGATCCGCCAAAGAATCTACACACGATTGAAACTCAATTAATATTAGAAAAAAATAAATAAATAAAAAGAAATCAACATGCCGCTAACAGAAATACACCTGAACCAAGCCTTGAAGTCAATCAGGCAAATTCCACCATACGACGGATGCCAAGAACGCCTAAGCTCGTTCATAAGCAGGATTGAGTACATCTCCGAATTGTACCCAACAGAAGACATCCGGCAACAAAGCATCATGTACGGAGCCACTGAGGGTCAACTGTGCGGACGAGCACAACTTTTATCACAAAGCCTTCAACCCAACACCTGGACCGATCTAAAAGCAGCCCTAATCAGCAAATTCAACAACCACACTCCATACGAGACGCTGCTACAACAATTACACGACACCAAATTCAATGGGAATATTCGTAAGTTCGTACAGGAACTAGAAATTAAGTCAAATGTTATAGTAAGTAAACTAAATCTGGAGACTAGCCCAGAAAATAAGATAATCTTTAAAAACGCTCTGGAAAATGCCACCAGACATACCATAGAAGATGCTCTACCCAATAAACTGTTCATCATTTTAGCAAAGAAAGACATTTCTACTATGGCTAATCTAGAAAAATCATCTCAAAAGTTAGGAATCTACGAAAATTTCGTAACTGGTCCATTTCGAGCGTGAGATTGTTTATGAGGGTTCGAAGCTGAGGGTGTCGTATTGTTTATAGTATTGTGGGTGCAGGGTAATAGACATAGACAAGGGTATGCGGAGCATGGACTATAGATATGTCACTCCCCCATTGTTAGATTTAAGCCTGTCCTCAGGCGATTATCCTTGGATATAGTTCAGGTGCGTCTAAAACTGTGCCTGCTGGGGATTCCTCGTCTTCGTCTAAGGGTGTTTCTATGAGCGGGTCGGTTTTAGGCTTATTGCTTTTACTTAGATTAAACAATTTGTAGCTTAATCCTATTATGATTATGACAAATAGTAGTATTAAGCTTACATGTAATACATTATTTAATCGCGTATTTTCTATTACGATTTCTTTGGTTTGCAAATAAGACAATGGTTTAATTTTTGTTACGTTATTGTTGATGTAGATGCTTTGTGCAAATTCTGGTATGGAGTTGGATATTAAGAATTCATTTAACTGTATACTGCAATTATGTATTTTTATACCCGATACTCAAAATGAGTATTGGGGTATATTAGATTTGTGGTGAAAATGGATGTGTGTAACGTCCAGAAGGAATCGTTTCCGACCCCATAAAGTATATATATTCTTGATCAGCATCAATAGCCAAGTCGATTGAGCCATGTCTGTCTGTCCGTCCGTCCGTCTGTCCGTCTGTCCGTCCCCTTCATCGCCTAGTGCTCAAAGACTATAAGAGCTAGAGCAACGATGTTTTGGATCCAGACTTCTGTGATATGTCACTGCTAAAATATTTCAAAACTTCGGCCCGCCCACTTTCGCCCCCACAAGGGACGAAAATCTGTGGCATCCACAATTTTAAAGATATGAGAAAACCAAAAACGCAGAATCGTAGAGAATGACCATATCTTTTAGACTGCAGAATCTGAATTGGATCGTATTATTATTATAGCCAGCATCAAGAAAACAATTTGATTTTTTCTCGCCCTGTCTCTCTCTAACACACACGTAGCATAGGCGGCTTTGCTTAGAGTAAAACATTAGCGCCTAGATCTCAGAGACTACAAAAGCTAGAGCAACCAAATTTGGTATCCACACTCCTAATATATTGGACCGAGACACCCCCTTCCGCCCCGCAAAGGACGAAAATCTTGGGATATTCACAAATCTCAAAGACTATTAACGCTAGAGTAACCAAGTTTAGTATTCGCACTCCTGTTAGATCTCACTATAAAACGTATATCTCAAAATTTCGCCCCACTCCCATCCGACCCCACAAAGGACGAAAATCTGTTGCATCCACAATATTGCACATTCGAGAAAACTAAAAACGCAGAATCATAGATAACGACCATATCTATCAAATTGCTGAATCTGGATCAGATCAGATCATTTTTGTAGCCAAAAGCAAGAAATCAATTTGCAGTGGCCGCGCAGCGCCCGACGTCACGCTCAGACTGATTTTCTGTCTCTCTCGCACGCACTCTTTGACGTGTCGTTTAATATTAGCGGCGTCTGCCGGAGGGGAGCCATACTGACTTAGTATCGGGTATAACTGTAGAGTTGCGGTGTCCGCAGCAACTCACAACGTTCCCCCTCGTTTAAAACTTAAACTGAAGTGTCGCATATTTAACTACATATATATATTTATTCCCGAGTAAACACGTCCGCTTTAATCAATCGATTCTCAGTCAATAACTCCAGCCCAACTTCTGCAAAAGTTGTTCAGCTAAGCGTTACCGAACCAAAAGCTCGGAGATCGGATGATATGCATAATCGGATGATCTTTCGCCCAATTTAGCGAAGTTTTGGTCAAGCTTTTAATCTATGCTCTCCCTACGCTACGCTACTCTCTTGGGTCAAGGTAAACGTGACGTCTTTCGCTTAAATGCGTGCGCTGCGCGCCGACTCTCTTTAGAAAGCTTTTCGGAAAGCTTGCAGCTTACGATCCACTTTCGGAGTTACTATGTATCTGCACTTTTAAGCATTACCAAAAGAAAACTGTGCTTATCCGTGATGTTCCATACTCTTTCCCTAAATTCGGCCCCTACACCACTGTTAAGACCTTAAAAGAAAAGTCTAGACATTTGCGAGTTGAGTTGTAAATTCAAACTGAATTTTATTCTTAAAATCAGAGCCTTATATGTGATTTGACAATGAGGTAGGAGGTACACTTTGGTAGTCTATAATTATCGTTAGACCTACGCAGAGGATACACTTTACTCAGGGGGTCTTGTTGAGTACATGCCTAAATTAGTTTTATTTTAGGACCGCATTTGTTAAGTGTTTTCTCCACTTGTGTTTTGTTGTCGTATTAATGGGTTACAGATCTCTGTTTACACCAGTGCAGTCATAACTTGTCTACTTTATGTTATTTCTTTAGAGATCGGTGTTGTTACATGAGGTTATGTGTACAATAATCTATTTATATTTAAAAATTCTGCAAGGGGCCGAAAGTGGCATTGTATTGACGATAATATGTTCATGTTTGAACATTCTGCAAAGGGCCGAAAGTGGCATTGTTTGTATTTGGATTCTTGTGAACCTTTTTGTGTACATTTTCTTTATAGCTATAATTACAAGTACAGATAATCATTTACAGTCAATTACAGTGGGTAGGGAAGTGCTATCGTTTGCAGTCTTCGTGCTACTTTTAATTCTTCTTATGGCATAGATTATTAATATTATCATTATTATGATTCCGATAATCAAGGCTGCATGTCCAGATACATGATGGAACTTAAGTCCTTTTAAGTCATGATGACCTTCCTTTAACAATTTTATTTCGTTTCTTAACTTATCCATTTCTTCTGTATGGTTAATTAATGGTACTGTTAATGGATTCCAAACAATTTTTGGTATTTTGCTTATATTACTTATATAAAAGGATGAAATTGGCTCGTAGCTTTCTGTTTGAATACTGTGATGAGGTACTAGTATTTTATCATCGGTTCGCACAGTACAACCATGTATTATTGTTAAAATTCATTGTTGCGGAAGATCTATTAGTTCTTGATTTGAGTTACTACATTGAATTCTAGCATTAGTGTTTACTGGAACTTTGAAGATCCAACTACCCTGTCTTTCTAATTCGACCCAAAATGACCTTGTCTCTGCTATCTTCCTATAAACGCAATTTGAATAACCCTTTGGTTTGAAGGGAGCTATCTGACAAGCATTATCATTGGCATTGCTCCAAGGCCAATTACCTTCGCATACTCTACCTTCGCATTTGTTCAAAGTAGCTTCAGTCATCGAATGATAGGAATCAATTTCGAAATTATTTACTAAATACCTGGAGCTCAAATCTACCTTGACTAATTCTTGTTCATGCTCAACTGTGTAATGTACCAACCGCCTCTGTATAAATGTAAACAACAACAACAGTTCAGACCGTAGCGTAAGGCCGGTCTTAACGTTGGCCTTTCCCTGAGTATCCGGTTGGCAGTGAAGAAGGTCGATGGGACACAGCTAGCAAAAACAGCCTGTGGGGGGGTTCTTGACCCATTCCATCTCCAACCTCAGGGCAAACATTTAAAAAATGTCCCTTGCCTTAATATTTGCATCCGTCGAGTCGCGCAATGCAGAGGGCAACGCGACACTTACTTTCCTCTATTTCTCAACCAATACACACATTTTAATATATATATGTATTAGTGAGTCTGCTTGATGTTATGCAGCAACGCGTCACAACCCTCCCGACCTTTGAGCTTTTCTGCGCGTAATAAGAATCTGAAAAAACTCCCAAAACCGATACCTATTATCTCTCTTTTTCTTCACACTACTTCCAGGAAATATACTTGTTTATTAATCCATAATATTTACTAAAACTTTAATTCTTAAATTCATAAAAAGTTCTCATACTTATACAACTCCCCACCACCATTGTGCACCTGCACACGATTTTGTTGTTTTCTTGTTCTCTTATTTTTCTATTTTTGTATTTATATATTTGTAATCGGATAAATGTTGTAACGAACCTGCTTCTTGGTTCGCTTGAGTTTGCTGGGCTCGCTCAGCGGTCGGCCGATTCGTCGCAACGTATTTTTATCTGATAGATATGGTCGTTATCTATGATTCTGCGTTTTTAGTTTTCTCGAATGTGCAATATTGTGGATGCAACAGATTTTCGTCCTTTGTGGGGGCGGAAGGGGGTGGGGCGAAATTTTGAGATATACGTTTTATAGTGAGATCTAACAGGAGTGCGGATACCAAATTTGGTTACCTTAGCCTTAATAGTCTCTGAGATTTGTGAATATCCCCAGATTTTCATCCTTTGCGGGGGCGGAAGGGGGTGTGGCGAAATTTTGAAACAAACTCGTCTCGGTCCGATATATTAGGAGTGTGGATACCAAATTTGGTTGCTCTAGCTTTTATAGTCTCTGAGATCTAGGCGCTAATGTTTTACTCTAAGCAAAGCCAGCTATGCTACGTGTGTGTTAGAGAGAGACAGGGCGAGAAAAAATGAAATTGTTTTCTTGATTCTGGCTATAATAATTATACGATCTGGTTCAGATTTTGCACTCTAGAAGATATAGTCATCCTTTACGATTCTGCGTTTTTAGTTTTTCGTATCGTCGAAATTGTGGATGCCACAGATTTTCGCCCTTTGTGGGGGCGGAAGTGGGCGGGGCAAAGTTTTGAAATATTCTTGTAGCAGTGACATATCACAGAAGTCTGGATCCAAAACATCGTTGCTCTAGCTCTTATAGTCTTTGAGCACTAGGCGCTGAAGGGGACGGACAGACGGACAGACGGACGGACGGACAGACGGACAGACAGACATGGCTCAACCGACTCGGCTATTGATGCTGATCAAGAATATATATACTTTATGGGGTCGGAAACGATTCCTTTTGGACGTTACACACATCCACTTTTACCACAAATCTAATATAACCCAATACTCATTTTGAGTATCGGGTATAAAAATGACCATCATATATGGGTAACAGATTCTAAAGGGGTGAGAGAAATAACTAACCAATGTACGCTAAGTTTAAGTGAAAGAATAAAACCTTTTTTAAAACTTAAACTGAAGTGTCGCATATTTAACTGGCGCAGCCGGTAGGATCTCAGTTAAAAGTGAATCCTTTTTTTAAGACGATCAATTGGCGTAGTGACAGTTACAGTGCGTAATAACCTACAGTGATCAGAGAAAAAGTAACGCTAATACTAAAGAGATCCGCCAAAGAATCTACACACGATTGAAACTCAATTAATATTAGAAAAAAATAAATAAATAAAAAGAAATCAACATGCCGCTAACAGAAATACACCTGAACCAAGCCTTGAAGTCAATCAGGCAAATTCCACCATACGACGGATGCCAAGAACGCCTAAGCTCGTTCATAAGCAGGATTGAGTACATCTCCGAATTGTACCCAACAGAAGACATCCGGCAACAAAGCATCATGTACGGAGCCACTGAGGGTCAACTGTGCGGACGAGCACAACTTTTATCACAAAGCCTTCAACCCAACACCTGGACCGATCTAAAAGCAGCCCTAATCAGCAAATTCAACAACCACACTCCATACGAGACGCTGCTACAACAATTACACGACACCAAATTCAATGGGAATATTCGTAAGTTCGTACAGGAACTAGAAATTAAGTCAAATGTTATAGTAAGTAAACTAAATCTGGAGACTAGCCCAGAAAATAAGATAATCTTTAAAAACGCTCTGGAAAATGCCACCAGACATACCATAGAAGATGCTCTACCCAATAAACTGTTCATCATTTTAGCAAAGAAAGACATTTCTACTATGGCTAATCTAGAAAAATCATCTCAAAAGTTAGGAATCTACGAAAATTTCGTAACTGGTCCATTTCGAGCGTGAGATTGTTTATGAGGGTTCGAAGCTGAGGGTGTCGTATTGTTTATAGTATTGTGGGTGCAGGGTAATAGACATAGACAAGGGTATGCGGAGCATGGACTATAGATATGTCACTCCCCCATTGTTAGATTTAAGCCTGTCCTCAGGCGATTATCCTTGGATATAGTTCAGGTGCGTCTAAAACTGTGCCTGCTGGGGATTCCTCGTCTTCGTCTAAGGGTGTTTCTATGAGCGGGTCGGTTTTAGGCTTATTGCTTTTACTTAGATTAAACAATTTGTAGCTTAATCCTATTATGATTATGACAAATAGTAGTATTAAGCTTACATGTAATACATTATTTAATCGCGTATTTTCTATTACGATTTCTTTGGTTTGCAAATAAGACAATGGTTTAATTTTTGTTACGTTATTGTTGATGTAGATGCTTTGTGCAAATTCTGGTATGGAGTTGGATATTAAGAATTCATTTAACTGTATACTGCAATTATGTATTTTTATACCCGATACTCAAAATGAGTATTGGGGTATATTAGATTTGTGGTGAAAATGGATGTGTGTAACGTCCAGAAGGAATCGTTTCCGACCCCATAAAGGATATATATTCTTGATCAGCATCAATAGCCAAGTCGATTGAGCCATGTCTGTCTGTCCGTCCGTCCGTCTGTCCGTCTGTCCGTCCCCTTCATCGCCTAGTGCTCAAAGACTATAAGAGCTAGAGCAACGATGTTTTGGATCCAGACTTCTGTGATATGTCACTGCTAAAATATTTCAAAACTTCGGCCCGCCCACTTTCGCCCCCACAAGGGACGAAAATCTGTGGCATCCACAATTTTAAAGATATGAGAAAACCAAAAACGCAGAATCGTAGAGAATGACCATATCTTTTAGACTGCAGAATCTGAATTGGATCGTATTATAATTATAGCCAGCATCAAGAAAACAATTTGATTTTTTCTCGCCCTGTCTCTCTCTACCACACACGTAGCATAGGCGGCTTTGCTTAGAGTAAAACATTAGCGCCTAGATCTCAGAGACTACAAAAGCTAGAGCAACCAAATTTGGTATCCACACTCCTAATATATTGGACCGAGACACCCCCTTCCGCCCCCGCAAAGGACGAAAATCTTGGGATATTCACAAATCTCAAAGACTATTAACGCTAGAGTAACCAAGTTTAGTATTCGCACTCCTGTTAGATCTCACTATAAAACGTATATCTCAAAATTTCGCCCCACTCCCATCCGCCCCCACAAAGGACGAAAATCTGTTGCATCCACAATATTGCACATTCGAGAAAACTAAAAACGCAGAATCATAGATAACGACCATATCTATCAAATTGCTGAATCTGGATCAGATCAGATCATTTTTGTAGCCAAAAGCAAGAAATCAATTTGCAGTGGCCGCGCAGCGCCCGACGTCACGCTCAGACTGATTTTCTGTCTCTCTCGCACGCACTCTTTGACGTGTCGTTTAATATTAGCGGCGTCTGCCGGAGGGGAGCCATACTGACTTAGTATCGGGTATAACTGTAGAGTTGCGGTATCCGCAGCAACTCACAACGTTCCCCCTCGTTTAAAACTTAAACTGAAGTGTCGCATATTTAACTACATATATATATTTATTCCCGAGTAAACACGTCCGCTTTAATCAATCGATTCTCAGTCAATAACTCCAGCCCAACTTCTGCAAAAGTTGTTCAGCTAAGCGTTACCGAACCAAAAGCTCGGAGATCGGATGATATGCATAATCGGATGATCTTTCGCCCAATTTAGCGAAGTTTTGGTCAAGCTTTTAATCTATGCTCTCCCTACGCTACGCTACTCTCTTGGGTCAAGGTAAACGTGACGTCTTTCGCTTAAATGCGTGCGCTGCGCGCCGACTCTCTTTAGAAAGCTTTTCGGAAAGCTTGCAGCTTACGATCCACTTTCGGAGTTACTATGTATCTGCACTTTTAAGCATTACCAAAAGAAAACTGTGCTTATCCGTGATGTTCCATACTCTTTCCCTAAATTCGGCCCCTACACCACTGTTAAGACCTTAAAAGAAAAGTCTAGACATTTGCGAGTTGAGTTGTAAATTCAAACTGAATTTTATTCTTAAAATCAGAGCCTTATATGTGATTTGACAATGAGGTAGGAGGTACAATTTGGTAGTCTATAATTATCGTTAGACCTACGCAGAGGATACACTTTACTCAGGGGGTCTTGTTGAGTACATGCTTAAATTAGTTTTATTTTAGGACCGCATTTGTTAAGTGTTTTCTCCACTTGTGTTTTGTTGTCGTATTAATGGGTTACAGATCTCTGTTTACACCAGTGCAGTCATAACTTGTCTACTTTATGTTATTTCTTTAGAGATCGGTGTTGTTACATGAGGTTATGTGTACAATAATCTATTTATATTTAAAAATTCTGCAAGGGGCCGAAAGTGGCATTGTATTGACGATAATATGTTCATGTTTGAACATTCTGCAAAGGGCCGAAAGTGGCATTGTTTGTATTTGGATTCTTGTGAACCTTTTTGTGTACATTTTCTTTATAGCTATAATTACAAGTACAGATAATCATTTACAGTCAATTACAGTGGGTAGGGAAGTGCTATCGTTTGCAGTCTTCGTGCTACTTTTAATTCTTCTTATGGCATAGATTATTAATATTATCATTATTATGATTCCGATAATCAAGGCTGCATGTCCAGATACATGATGGAACTTAAGTCCTTTTAAGTCATGATGACCTTCCTTTAACAATTTTATTTCGTTTCTTAACTTATCCATTTCTTCTGTATGGTTAATTAATGGTACTGTTAATGGATTCCAAACAATTTTTGGTATTTTGCTTATATTACTTATATAAAAGGATGAAATTGGCTCGTAGCTTTCTGTTTGAATACTGTGATGAGGTACTAGTATTTTATCATCGGTTCGCACAGTACAACCATGTATTATTGTTAAAATTCCTTGTTGCGGAAGATCTATTAGTTCTTGATTTGAGTTACTACATTGAATTCTAGCATTAGTGTTTACTGGAACTTTGAAGATCCAACTACCCTGTCTTTCTAATTCGACCCAAAATGACCTTGTCTCTGCTATCTTCCTATAAACGCAATTTGAATAACCCTTTGGTTTGAAAGGAGCTATCTGACAAGCATTATCATTGGCATTGCTCCAAGGCCAATTACCTTCGAATACTCTACCTTCGCATTTGTTCAAAGTAGCTTCAGTCATCGAATGATAGGAATCAATTTCGAAATTATATACTAAATACCTGGAGCTCAAATCTACCTTGACTAATTCTTGTTCATGCTCAACTGTGTAATGTACCAACCGCCTCTATATAAATGTAAACAACAACAACAGTTCAGACCGTAGCGTAAGGCCGGTCTTAACGTTGGCCTTTCCCTGAGTATCCGGTTGGCAGTGAAGAAGGTCGATGGGACACAGCTAGCAAAAACAGCCTGTGGGGGGGTTCTTGACCCATTCCATCTCCAACCTCAGGGCACACATTTAAAAAATGTCCCTTGCCTTAATATTTGCATCCGTCGAGTCGCGCAATGCAGAGGGCAACGCGATCACCAACGAATGACGTGATAGTTAAATTTGAGCCTGACACTTACTTTCCTCTATTTCTCAACCAATACACACATTTTAATATATATATGTATTAGTGAGTCTGCTTGATGTTATGCAGCAACGCGTCACAACCCTCCCGACCTTTGAGCTTTTCTGCGCGTAATAAGAATCTGAAAAAACTCCCAAAACCGATACCTATTATCTCTCTTTTTCTTCACACTACTTCCAGGAAATATACTTGTTTATTAATCCATAATATTTACTAAAACTTTAATTCTTAAATTCATAAAAAGTTCTCATACTTATACAACTACCCACCACCATTGTGCACCTGCACACGATTTTGTTGTTTTCTTGTTCTCTTATTTTCCTATTTTTGTATTTATATATTTGTAATCGGATAAATGTTGTAACGAACCTGCTTCTTGGTTCGCTTGAGTTTGCTGGTGGCGCTCAGCGGTCGGCCGATTCGTCGCAACGTATTTTTATTGTTGCCCCCAACGACAAATGATAAGACCTTCCTTTTCTTTAATCGAATTTCACTTTATTCGTACTTATATTAGGACTTAGGGCTAGATGCTACAATTCAGCTTATCTATGGATCTCCACCACGCGTGGGCTCTCGTCGGGTGTGGCAGCGTTGAGGCTAACGATTGGGGCAGTTTGACCTCCGCTATTGCTTTGGCCCGCCACGCAAATCCGCACTCTACGTCTCGCACTCCCCTCTTAGCTTCCGCCGGCAACTGTGAATCACCTCTTAACTTAGACTCACTCTGGGGGCAGGCGGGGCCTGTCTTCCTGTTGCTATTCACTTCACTGCACTTCTTCGAACCGTACCGGGTACTACTCTTACGTTTCGGCGGGGTTTCAACGTGCGCGCGCGATCACTTCTCCACGGCAAAAGAGACCCGCTTCGTTGCCCCAGCCTCCTTTTATAGCCCTTGACGGGCCCCGGCTCGGCGTTGGTAGTTTTCCATCGCCGTCTCCTGGTTTTCACGGACTTCGTAACGGGGCCTGGCCGGTGGCGTGATCCCATGCCCATATTTGGTCATGCGTCGGATCGCTGCCGGCCCGATCCCGCCGTCTCCTCTGCCTATACTCCCGTTTTCCGCGACCTTGCGACGGAGCGCGCTTTCCCCATTCAAACGGCCCCATTTTACGCGCGCTCCTTACTGCATCTGGGATCACGGGCGCCCTGGCGCCCTCTGGCGCCTTTGCTCGGGCGGCGCTGCCCGACCTTGCAATTTTCTGGCTGGGGCCGAATCCCCGCCTATCGATAAGGTGTAGGGGCGTTTAGGCGATCCACTCGATATCTCTCCCCAGTAAGTATTCCACTTTTCTCTTTTTATACCCTATACTCAAAATGAGTATTGGGGTATATTAGATTTGTGGTGAAAATGGATGTGTGTAACGTCCAGAAGGAATCGTTTCCGACCCCATAAAGTATATATATTCTTGATCAGCATCAATAGCCGAGTCGATTGAGCCCTTTCTGTCTGTCCGTCTGTCCGTCCGTCCGTCCGTCCGTCTGTCCGTCTGTCCGTCCCCTTCAGCGCCTAGTGCTCAAAGACTATAAGAGCTAGAGCAACAATGTTTTGGATCCAGACTTGTGTGATATGTCACTGCTACAAAAATATTTCAAAACTTCGCCCCGCCCACTTCCGCCCCCACAAAGGACGAAAATCTGTGGCATCCATAATTTTAAAGATATGAGAAAACCAAAAACGCAGAATTGTAGAGAATGACCATATCTTTAAGACTGCGGAATCTGAATTATAGCCAGCATCAAGAAAACAATTTCATTTTTTCTCGCCCTGTCTCTCTCTAACACACACGTAGCATAGGCGGCTTTGCTTAGAGTAAAACATTAGCGCCTAGATCTCAGAGACTACAAAAGCTAGAGCAACCAAATTTGGTATCCACACTCCTAAGATATCGGACCGAGACGAGTTTGTTTCAAAATTTCGCCACACCCCCTTCCGCACCCGCAAAGGACGAAAATCTGGGGATATTCACAAATCGCAGAGACTATTAACGCTAGAGTAACCAAATTTGGTATCCGCACTCCTGTTAGATCTCACTATAAAACGTATATCTCTTAATTTCGCCCCACCCCCTTCCGCCCACCAAAAGACGAAAATCTGTGGCATCCACTATTTTGGAGATACGAGAAAACTAAAAACGCAGAATCATAGATAATGACCATATCTATCAGATTGCTGAATCTGGATCAGATCAGATAATTTTTATAGCCAAAAGGAACAAATCAATTTGCACTGGCTACGCAGCGCCCGACGTCACGCTCAGACTGATTTTCTGTCTCTCTCGCACGCACTCTTTGTCGTGTCGTTCAATATAAGCGGCGTCTGCCGGAGGAGAGCTTTACTGACTAAGTATCGGGTATAAATGTAGAGTTGCGGTCTCCGCAGCAACTCACAACGTTCCCCCTCGTTCGTCTTCTCTTTATTCATTTTCTTCCCGCGTGTTTCGCCCTTGTTTTTTTTCTCTTTTTTTCCTTTCCCCCTTTTTTCCCTTACTTCTGTTCACGGAACACCTCCGTGCGTGTGGCCGACATCGCAATGCGGTACCGGGTACCCCGCTCGCTCACCAGCTTCTTCACCCTCCTACCCACGAGGCGAATCTGGGTCTGCGCGCGGACCACCGCCGCCGGCCACTCCTCCCGCGTGGTCGCCGTCCAGTGGACCGTGGCTGCCGGTGCCGAGCTCTGCCGTTGCAGGGCCGGTCGCTTCGGTCCTGCATAGGGCTCCGGGCAGGAGGCCTGCCGCTTCAGAGCCGGGCGCTCGGCCGCCGTCGACCTCTCCGGTGCGGGCCACACCCACGGTCCGCGCTCCCACGCCTCGAGTTCCACCTCCGTCGGTGCTGTCGCCGCCGTCGCCGTTTCCGCGGCCCGCGTCTCTGCTTCTGCCGCTGCCTCGGCCGTCGCCGTCTGGGCCGCCGTCGCCGTCTGGGCCGCCGTCGCCATTTCCGCGGCCTGCGTCTCTGCTGTCACCTTCGCCGCTTCTGCAGTCCGCGTCGCTGCCTCCGCCGTCGCCATTGCTGCCGCTGAGGTCGTGGGGGCGGGTCCGGGGTCCCTCCTCCGCGGGTCCCTGTTGTTGCCGCCGCGTGGACTCTCCTCCCACACCCGGGCGCCGGCCTCTGGCTGGGCTTCGCTCGGGCGGGCCCCGAGGCCCACGTGATGTGCAGGGTCTGGTGGTGCCACACCATCCCCTGGCGCACGGCGGTCCGCACCTCCTGCGATACATACGGTCCCATTACGGCCGCCTCCGGTCCCCTCCACTGTGGTTGCTGCTGCCACTGCTCCTGCCCCTGCTGCTGGTGATGCGCCTGCTGGTGCTGCTGGTGCTGCTGGTGCTGCTGCTGCTGGTACTGCTGTTGCTGCTGCTGCTGGTGCTGCTGCTGCTGGTGCTGCTGGTGATGCTCCTCCTCGGCCTGCGGCTGCCGCCTCTCGGGGCCCTCGTCATCCTCGGCCGGTGGCGTAGGTTGCCACAGCTCGCCTTCCTCCTCCTCGGCCTGCTGCAGCCGCCGCTGCCACTCGGCCTCGGGGTTCGTAGCCTGCTTGCCCGTGGCCTGGGGCGGCGTTCCCTCGGTCTCCGCCTCGTCGGTCCGGGGCTGCATCGGCGGCAGCACCACCCGGAATGGTGGGGGTGGCGGCGCCTCGTCGCTCTCTTGGCCGTGCTCCTCCGTACTGGCGGCTCTTTCCGCCTGTCGCCGCCGCGCCTCCATCCGCTCGTCCCTCCGCCGCCTGATCGCCCGCGCCCTCTCCAGCACTTGGTGCATCCGGCGCTTCTCCTCCGGCGTCGCCTCCTGAAACCTCCGCCTCACCGCCTCGATTTTGTCGCGCAGGGTCAGCGGCCTTCCATTCCTCGTCTCCGGCTCCGCCCTTTGCTGCCGTCTCCATCTGGCCTTCTCCTGAGCGGTTGGCGCGCGCGGGCCGTCTGTGCATATGACCTCGTCGTCGTCCTCCTCCTCCTCATCCGATGACACCGTCGGCGACACCGAGTCGTGCCCCGATGGCGCCGGTGACACCAACGGCGAGGCCAGCAGTTGCAGGAACTGGGAGCCATCGCACCAATCCTCCTCGTCGCTACGCGAGAGCAGAGACGCCCGTCGCTGACGAGAAGTACCGGCGCGATAGCCCCCTTCTCCCACGATCGCCTGTTGCTCCTCCAGGAAGGCCCTAATATCCTCCATCTTCTTCCTGCCATCCTCGTGGTTGAGCCCGCGTTTCATCTCCATTTTTTTTTCTTGCTGCTTTTCTTGCGTTCTTTCTGGTGATAATTACCTTCAAGTGTACGCTGTTCCGTTTTCCACCCGCCTATATACACGCGTTGCATTGCCAATCGTTCCCTCTAAAGGTGCCGGTGCTCCGTGTTTCGGTCTCTCCTGCCTGGTTCTAACGGTTGTTGCGTTTGTACTCATGGCCCTCAGCCTCGTCTCTCTGCCGGCCGCGCTCTCTAACGGCATCTTTCCCCTGGTTGTGTGAGTGCCGTCGCGCTCTCCGCTCTCCATCCGATTTCGCCTTATCCTTTTTTTTGGATACTGTTGTGTTCTCGCCGCGTTTCTCTGTTGGCTCATGGATAACACTTTTCCATCTTTGATGGATTTTATTTTTGCTTATTCACAATTTTTATTTAGCCCTTTATTCTTGTTTATTTTAATTTGCTATTTAATGGATTAATGGATTGCTAAGTATTTACTTTTAATCGTTATAAAAATTGCTATTTATTCTTACATGCTACCGCCGACCTGTCTTCTTCATCCCGTGCTGCTCGGACCCTCCTTGGCCTGGGTGAGTTCTCCCGACCCGGATGACTTTTACTCAATTTTTTCTCCCTTTCCAGCTCGCCCTCTGCCCTCAATGCGGGCCGCTTGCCGCGATTCCGCTCGTGAACAATGGGTCCTCCGACCCTCCGCCCGGGCTGGAATCTTGGGCTCACATCCCAGGGCAACTCCTATGCGCCACCGGCCGGACTCTTTTGACAGGTGTCTCCCTTACACAGTGGCTCGGACCCGAGGATCATCCGACTCCTCGCCCGGTAGTCCACGCATGAGCGGCACCCGTCGTTCCGGCCCGACGCTCGTAGTTGCCCCGTGAGTCCGCGTTGAGGCGTGAGCCTGGCCCCTGGGTTTTTCCTGGTCATCCGCTGTCTGAGATTACACTCCCCGACCCTGGATTCGTCTCCCAGCTTTGGGTGACGCGTTTCCTGTTCAGGTTTGCTGAACTTTTCCTCTTCTCGTTTTATTTTCCTTTCTTTTTACAAATTTTCGCTTTTTTTTTTAGATTTCTCTAACCACAGTCTTCCTGTTCGCCTTTTTTTTTTAATCTAAGTGCACAAGTCCATCACCCTGCGTGCTGACGAGTCTCGTGCGTGTCCTGCGCGGCACCCGTCCCCAGTGTCCTGCGTGGCACTCTACCGCTCCTGGTCCTGCGTGACCCTTTAGGGCGACCTATTACAGCCATTCTCCTTCACCCCTGTGTCTCCCGCTCCTCGGGCTGGGGTTTCAGATCTCGTATGTGTGCCGTTCTCTTCTTCCTGTCGCCCTCCTTTCTTAGGTTGCAGATAACCGGGGATATAAAGTCCTCTATCTGGTATGGCCCATCGTACCGTGGTGCCAGCTTCGCGGCGAATCCCTCCGCTGCATTGGAAAGGTGGTGCTGTTTGGCCCACACGACCTCTACCACTTTGGGCCTCCACGGTCTTCTTCTCAGGTTGTAATGCCTGGCCTGATCCTGGGCTGCCCTTTCCAAGTTGCGTCGAACCAACTGAAACAGCTCCTTTAATTTCTTCGCATTTTCATCCGGCGTCTCTGTGCCTTGTCCCGTGCCTACCGTCTCCTCGTCATATAGGGCCTTTGGCAGCCGGGGTTCCCTTCCTTGCACCACGAACGCCGGTGAATATCCCGTTGTATCCGACACTCCCGAATTCATGGCCAACATCAGCTTCGGCCATTTTTCATTCCAACACCTTTGATCACCCTCGGTGAACTGAGCTATCATGGTCTTTACCGTTCTGTTCGTTCGCTCCGTCGGATTCTCTTGCGGCGTGTATGGCGCCGTAAACTGGTGGCGAACTCCTAGCTGCTCCAGGAATCTTGTAAATGCCCTGTTTGCAAACTGCTCCCCATTTTCCTTAATGAAGACTTTGGGCGTGCCAAAACGGGCTATTATGCGCTCTCGACAGGCCTTTATTAGTGCCTCTGCTGTGGCCTTCCTCAGCGGCACCAACTCGGTCCACTTGGAGAATCGATCCACCAGCACCAACAGCATCGAGTTCCCATGTTTCGACCTCGGCAAAGGACCCACAAAGTCCGCGCATACCGTTGCCCATGGTTCTTCCGGCACCTGTGTCAACATTTCTCCTGCCGCTTGTAGCTGACTTGGCTTAAAGCGAAGACATAGTTCGCACTTCCGCACGTAGGCCCTCACGTCCCAGTACATCCCTGGCCAGTAATATCTTGCCGCCACCCGTGCCGCGGTTCTCCTTCCGCCGGCGTGGCCTGCTTCCGGGCTTTCGTGGCTTTCCTTTAAAACCCTTTCTCGGGCATATTTCGGCACACATAACTTCCACGAGGCGACTTCTTCGCTCCCTGCCCGGTGAGGAATGTGCCGGTACAAGTTTCCCCCCTTCTCCACATAGTCGGGGTACTTCGGGGATTCTTTTCTGATCTTTTCTACCATGCCCTCTAACCACTTGCAGGGCGGCTCGCCTACTGGTTGTGTTCCCTCCTCATTTCTTATCCTACGGCCTCGCTCCTCCACCGGTTGTCGGGAGAGTGCGTCGGCTACCACGTTGAGCTGTCCTTTCCTGTACGCGACTTCAAAGTCGTACTGCTGTAGCTCTAATGCCCATCTCGCCACTCTTCCCGACGGACTTTCTATGCTATTTAGCCATTTCAGAGCCATGTGGTCCGTGACCACCTTGAAGCGATATCCTTCCAAGTATGGCCTCAACCGGCGGATGGCCCATACAATGGCCAGACATTCTTTCTCGGTCGCCGAATAGTTCCTTTCGGGTCCATTTAGCGTCCTGCTAGCATATGATATTACCCGTTCGCCCCTTTCCGTCTCCTGCGTGAGAATCGCACCCAGCCCGTAATCACTGGCGTCTGTCTGCAGAACGAACTTCTTCGAGAAGTCGGGGCACGCCAGCACGGGGTCCGCCACTAGTCGTCTTTTCACCTCCTCGAACGCTTCTTGCCGTTCTTGTGTCCAGACCCATTCCGTCTTCTTCTTGAGGAGCCCGGACAGGGGCTGCACGAGGGTGGCGAAGTCGGGCACGAACCTCCGGTACCATGAGGCCACTCCCAAGTACTGTCTCAGCTCCTTGACATTTGTCGGCGGTTTGAATTCGGCTATGGCTGCGACTTTCTCGGGGTCTGTACATATCCCCTCGCCGGTCACCTTGTGGCCTAGATACCGCAGCTCTTTCCTAAAGAACTAGCACTTGTCTGCGTTCAGCCGCAGGTTAGCCAAGCGCAGCCGTCGAAACACCTCTTTCAGGTTTCTTCGGTGTTCTTCCTCTGTTCGCCCGATGACCACTATGTCATCCTGGTACGCGAACGCGTGCGGCATCATTTCTGGCCCAATCAATTGGTCTAACGCCCGTTGAAAGGTGGCCGACGCGGAGTGTAACCCAAACGGCATCACCTTCCATTGGTATAGCCCCTTTCCGGGCACCGTGAACGCCGTGATCGGCCGGCTTCTCTCGGCCAGGGGGATCTGCCAATATCCATCCTTCAGATCTAGGCTACTTATGAATTTCACTTCCCGCAGTTGATCGAGGATGTAATCGATCCTGGGCATTGAGTACGCGTCCTTTACTGATCTCGCGTTAACTTGACGAAAGTCCACGCACAATCTCCATTTGCCATTTTTCTTCTTTACCATCACTATAGGCGAACTGTAGGGGCTCTTTGACGGCTCTACGCATCCCATTTCTAATAGTTCGTCCACTTTCTGGTTAATCTCGGCCTGCATTTTGGGGTTCTTCGGGTAATATCTTTGCTTAATCGGTTGCGGGTCACTCATGGTGATTGTGTGCACCGCCACATTAGACACCCCCTCGATCTTGGAAAATGCCCCTAACTCTCGGGCTAAGAATTCCTCCACGGGCTCTTCCCTCGCCCCCTCATTCTGCCTCATGCCCGCTGACACCCCTCTGGCGGCCACTCATAGGGTCGTGTCCGTTTCGTTGTCGGACTCCGGAGCCGTGTCGTCAGCTTCGGCCTTCGCCACGGACAGTCTTTCCTCCTGGTCTCCTCGTTCCCGATCTTGGGCAGGGATCACCACCCTGTGCCCTGCACATACCTTCGTTTCAATCTGGCACGTGACCTCCTGGCTATGGCCATCCGCCAACCTCACCCTTTTCCTTGCCGCCGCCTCCCGGCCTTCACCCTTTAGTCGGTCCGCCAGCTCGCGGCTCACGAAACTGCTGGTAGCTCCTGTATCCACCGTGGCTTGCAGCTCCATGCCCGCGACTTCCACTACTGCGGATAACTGTTCCTCCTCGCTGGTCAGCCTGCCGACTAGGCCTGAGGGACCGTTTCTTCCGACCCAGGCACGGCCCTCCGCGGCGTGGGTCGCGGGGCGTTTCCCGTCTTACTGCAGCATTGCCATGCCGAGTTGCCCACTTTTCCGCATCTCCAGCAGTAGGTGAGAGGTCGGCCGTTGCACTCCCGGCTCCAATGATCCGCGCTCCCACACCTTCGGCACGCCTGGGCCGGATATTGCCGTTCTCGATATTGCCGTTGGTCGGTGTCGGCATAAGGACACGCGCTCCCCTTTCCTCCCGTGCTGCTCCGTCCAGCGGGCCGTCTTTGCATCGCCGACATGCCGTCGTCTCGGCTGGCTTGTGGAAGGGATTCGCTGCCCGGGCTTTCACGGTTGGATTCTCCCGTTGGAACTCTAGGCGGTCCCTCTCTAACGCCTCGAACTCGTCTGCCAGTTCCATCATGGTGTCGAGGTCCTTGCACCGGTGCGGCCTCATATACGCTCTCAGAACGGGCATGCTATTCTCACGAATCAGCTCCGTCTGCTCCTCTTGGAGACATTTCAGGGGTCGCATAAGTGTCTGCATCTCTACCATATACTCTTTGAATGGCTCGCCCCATTTCTGTTTCCGCATCCTCACTTCCTGCAGCAACTTCTCAAAGTATCCCCGCGGCAGAAAGTAAGCCTGGAAGCTGGACGAGAACTCTTTCCACGTTCTCCACTGTCGATTGTTCGCCGGCTCCGGCATCGCCCTTGGGATCAGATCCGGATCCAGACCGTACGTCTCGGCGGACCACTCGACCTGCTCCAAGAACTCGAGAGGCTTCGTCGTCCCGTCGAACCGGAACGACCACTCTCTCACCTGTTTCGCCACTCTAGCGTAGTCCAGGTGTGCTGGCCGTATTGTGGCTGGTTCGGTTCTCCCTCTTTCGGTCTCTCGGCTTCGATCCCTTCCTTGGTGGCGGGGCCTGCTTGGCGTCCCTGTGTGCGAGCGTTCCGGTATTGGCACTGAGAGACTCGCGATCAATTCTCTCTGTATGTCGACTGGGGACCTCCACAGCGCCGCCGCGGCTGCGCCGGTTGGGGGTGCCAGGTGCTCGTACGCGGCTTGTTTGTCGTCCGCCCGGGGTGTCGGCGAGGACCTGTCCGCCCGACACTCCCATACCTCAATCAGATCGGCCCACTCCGACTCATCTTCGTGTTCCCTCATCCACTCCTTAAATGTTCTTCTCATTTCGTCCACTGTGCCCTCCAGCCGCACGCCGAAGGCGTGGCCGCATTGGACAAGCTCCTCCTTTCTCAACCGGTGGATCCATTGTCCCTTCCCCATTCTCTCGTCTATATTTCTCCTCCCTTTGTCCTACTATTTGTCGTTGTAGGCCCACGTTGGGCGCCAGTTGTAACGGACCTGCTTCTTGGTTCGCTTGAGTTTGCTGGGCTCGCTCAGCGGTCGGCCGATTCGTCGCAACGTATTTTTATTGTTGCCCCCAACGACAAATGATAAGACCTTCCTTTTCTTTAATCGAATTTCACTTTATTCGTACTTATATTTGGACTTAGGGCTAGATGCTACAATTCAGCTTATCTATGGATCTCCACCACGCGTGGGCTCTCGTCGGGTGTGGCAGCGTTGAGGCTAACGATTGGGGCAGTTTGACCTCCGCTATTGCTTTGGCCCGCCACGCAAATCCGCACTCTACGTCTCGCACTCCCCTCTTAGCTTCCGCCGGCAACTGTGAATCACCTCTTAACTTAGACTCACTCTGGGGGCAGGCGGGGCCTGTCTTCCTGTTGCTATTCACTTCACTGCACTTCTTCGAACCGTACCGGGTACTACTCTTACGTTTCGGCGGGGTTTCAACGAGCGCGCGCGATCACTTCTCCACGGCAAAAGAGACCCGCTTCGTTGCCCCAGCCTCCTTTTATAGCCCTTTGACGGGCCCCGGCTCGGCGTTGGTAGTTTTCCATCGCCGTCTCCTGGTTTCCACGGCCTTCGTAACGGGGCCTGGCCGGTGGCGTGATCCCATGCCCATATTTGGTCATGCGTCGGATCGCTGCCGGCCCGATCCCGCCGTCTCCTCTGCCTCTCGCGTTTCTCTCGCTCCGAGAGCGGGACACTTCTCCTCTCGGGGCCCTTGGCCTCTTCGCCGCATCCGGATATCCGTGGTTATCTGGGCTGACCTTCGCCTTATCCAGCCAGCCATCAGCCTTTATCCGACCGTCCCACCGCCTTTATCCGGCTATGCTTTGGTCGAATTCGGCCTGTGGGAACCGCGGTTCCTCACAATGTATTTTGTATGTAAATGTACGTTTGCTTTTCTTTAGTGTATTCTTTTCATCATTTTTCTTCCCCTTTTTGCCACTCTTTTCCTCTAACGATTCTCTTTCTTCGTATCTTTCCTTAACAATTCTTTCTCATCATAATTTTCTTTAACAATTTTCTCTCTTCATAATTTCACTTAACACAACACAACCGGCTGAAAAGAATTATTAGTTAATCAATAGCAAAAGCAACATTAATAATAGTATGTATGTATATAAAGATGAAATGCAAATGTTTTCTAATTCAACCACCACGAGACAAAGCAGTCAGCAAACGCAATAATCAAAACAAACACCGTAAGAATCGGAGTACGGGCTTTGCTGCTTGCATCGTTCTCTCTCCCCACACTCTTTTTCGTTTACACGTCGCTCAAACGCATACTCTATCTTGCAAAGAAGGGTATGTCGCTTCGACGATCGTGCTGTGTTTCAATTGGTTTTACCTAGTTTTTTTTTTTATTTATTTTTTTTTTCTCTTTTTTGGTTTTGTTTGTTGAGACTCACCCAGATACTCGACGAAGGCCTTCTCGAAAATCGGTTGTAGTTAGATGTTTTTATACCCGATACTCAAAATGAGTATTGGGGTATATTAGATCTGTGGTAAAAGTGGATGTGTGTAACGTCCAGAAGGAATCGTTTCCGACCCCATAAAGTATATATATTCTTGATCAGCATCAATAGCCGAGTCGATTAAGCCCTGTCTGTCTGTCCGTCTGTCCGTCCCCTTCAGCGCCTAGTGCTCAAAGACTATAAGAGCTAGAGCAACGATGTTTTGGATCCAGACTTCTGTGATATGTCACTGCTACAAAAATATTTCAAAACTTTGCCCCGCCCACTTCTGCCCCCACAAAGGACGAAAATCTGTGGCATCCCCGTTTTTAAAGATACGATAAAACCAAAAACGCAGAATCGTAGAGGATGACTATATGTTCTAGAGTGTAAAATCTCAACCAGATCGTATAATTATTATAGCCAGAATCAAGAAAACAATTTCATTCTTTCTCGCTCTGTCTCTCTCTAACACACAGGTTTCATGGTCTGTTTTGCCAATTGCAAAATATGAGTTCAAGGATCTCCGAACCTATAAGAGCCATAGCAACCAAATTTGGTATCCACACTCCTGTGATATCGGACCTTGACCGTTTCGTGTCCAAATTTCGCCACACCCCCTTCCGCCCCCGCAAAGGACGAAAATCTGGGGCATCCACAAATCTCAGGGACTATTAAGGCTAGAGTAACCAAATTTGGTATCCGCACTTCTGTTAGATCTCACTATAAAACGTATATCTCAGAATATCGCCTCACCCCCTTCCGCCCCCACAAAGGACGAAAATCTGTTGCATCCACAATATTGCACATTCGAGAAAACTAAAAACGCAGAATCATAGATAATGACTATATTGCTGAATCTGGATCAGTTCGGATCATTTTTGTAGCCAAAAGCAAGATATCAATTTGCAGTGGCTACGCAGCGCCCGACGTCACGCTCAGACTGATTTTCTGTCTCTCTAGCACGCACTCTTTGTCGTGTCGTTTAATATTAGCGGCGTCTGCCGGAGAAGAGCCATACTAACTAAGTATCGGGTATAAATGTAGAGTTGCGGTGTCCGCAGCAACTCACAACGTTCCCGCTCGTTGGGTTTAAATTTGGTGTTTTTCTTAATAGAGTATTTGTGTCGTGTTACATTGTTGTTTTGGTTGTTTCACAAGTCATTTCGGATCTTCTTGCACACAGTTTGCATGTTACAGTTAATTTTCACTTGTTCTTGTTTGGTCCGGTTGTGAATGTGTTTGTGATCTTGAATTTGTTTTTATACCCGATACTCAAAATGAGTATTGGGGTATATTAGATTTGTGGTAAAAGTGGATTTGTGTAACGTCCAGAAGGAATCGTTTCCGACCCCATAAAGTATATATATTCTTGATCAGCATCAATAGCCGAGTCGATTGAGCCCTGTCTGTCTGTCCGTCTGTCCGTCCGTCCGTCCGACCGTCCCCTTCAGCGCCTAGTGCTCAAAGACTATAAGAGCTAGAGCAACGATGTTTTGGATCCAGACATCTGTGAAATGTCACTGCTACAAAAATATTTCAAAACTTTGCCCCGCCCACCTCCACCCCCACAAAGGACGAAAATCTGTGGCATCCACATTTTTAAAGATACGATAAAACCAAAAATGCAGAATCGTAGAAGATGACTATATGTTCTAGAGTGTAAAATCTCAACCAGATCGTATAATTATTATAGCCAGAATCAAGAAAACAATTTCATTCTTTCTCGCTCTGTCTCTCTCTAACACACAGGTTTCATGGTCGGCTTTGCCAATTGCAAAATATGAGTTCAAGGATCTCAGAACCTATAAGAGCCAGAGCAACCAAATTTGGTATCCACACTCCTGTGATATCTGACCTTGACCGTTTCGTGTCCAAATTTCGCCACACCCCCTTCCGCCCCCGCAAAGGACGAAAATCTGGGGCATCCACAAATCTCAGAGACTATTAAGGCTAGAGTAACCAAATTTGGTATCCGCACTTCTGTTAGATCTCACTATAAAACGTTTATATCAGAATTTCGGCCCACCCCCTTCCGCCCCCACAAAGAACGAAAATCTGTTGCATCCACAATATTGCACATTCGAGAAAACTAAAAACGCAGAATCATAGATAATGACTATATCTATCAGATTGCTGAATCTGGATCAGATCGGATCATTTTTGTAGCCAAAAGCAAGAAATCAATTTGCAGTGGCCACGCAGCGCCCGAAGTCACGCTCAGACTGATTTTCTGTCTCTCTCGCACGCACTCTTTGTCGTGTCGTTTAATATTAGCGGCGTCTGCCGGAGGGGAGCCATACTGACTTAGTATCGGGTATAACTGTAGAGTTGCGGTGTCCGCAGCAACTCACAACGTTCCCCCTCGTTGGTTTTCGATATTTTAACTTTAACAGGTTTTAACGTTTCGTTAAACCCAAACTCCACTACACTCCCGAGATCAAACTGAAGTAGCAAAATTCTGCCGGCCTGCCCTCGCCTGTGCTCTGCTTTCTTTCTTCTTTGTCTCCAGAGTTTCTTTCTCCCGACGTTCTGCTCCGGTCGTTGACCCCGCTCACCCGCTCCTGACAATCAAACAGACCCAGACTGCGCAAAATTCGCGTTGCTGGGGCTGCTGGTCTGCCAAAGAATGTTGCGTCGGGGAGCCTAGCCACTTTTCTAGGGTTTTCCTGCCCTTGACGAAAACTGATCTGATTGTTTTAAGGAAAGGTTATGTCAGAATTTGTTTTTTTTTCTTAGCAGAGAGAGAAATTCCTGGTTTCTCACCTTTTCTATAGACCCGTAATTTTCCCGTCTCCTTGTGTTGCTCGTTGTGAACAAAAACACTGGTTGGAAACGCCCTGGCCATCCGAAAACTATTGGAGAATACATTTTGAAAATCCATGTGTTTTCTTTTAAATTCTTTTTCACTCTATATTTACCTGGCCGAAATCTATGTAACTTTTGCCACAATTAATACCGGGAATTATTTTAAATTGTCCACGGATGCCTTCAATACTTTGCGATTCAAATTACTGGTCAGGTCTTCTGCTTTGCATATATTTCTTTGCTTTTATTCGCGCGAGTTCTTTATTTTAAGACAAAAAGGTCTGTTCAGTTGCGCTTGTCAAATCCAAAAGGAAGAGACAAATCTCTGAGCCCTTCAAGAACCCCTTCTCGCTCCATTTAGAACAATCGAGTCGATCTACTTTCGCAACAGCTGATACTGCTGCAAAACTCGCGAATTGTAAGTAAAAACGTAATGTGTTTGAATTTCCCGCCTAGTCGACAATAAAAATCTTAATTGGAAGAAAACTGCATACAAGTTTATGTTTCTTATATTTCTGCCACCCATGAGCACTACACCACTGGATAATCAGCCATGTTTTACATAGGGCAGATTACCCTGAAATCTGTTACTGCCTTATGTCTTTTGCATGTATTTTTCCTATTAAATTACCTTTCAAGTCTTCTAAAACATAGGTCGAATTTCCAACTTTTTCTCGCACTCTAGCTTTAACAAAGGCTGGACACAATTTGCTTGCTATATGTTTCTCAAAATTACTCTGTACAAAGTTCCTTCGAAAAACTTCTTGCCCTACGCGATAACTCACTTCCTTAGCGCGCAGGTTATACTGCTTGGCCTGGTTTTCATAAGCTGTTTTAATATTTTTCTTAATGTCTGCTCTTAATAAAGCCAATTTATCTTCTCTTCTGAGAGGACACACGGACTCCTCCAAAAGATTCAATTTTCGAATTAGTTCATATTCTGATCCATGCGTTATCATTTCCATACCGTAGATAGCTCGATAAGGTGAAACTTTAATACTCTGATGTAAAGAGTTTCTTAACCCGCAACTAATCGCAGCTACATTCTTATCCCAATCTCTCTGATCTTCTTTTAAATAGGCTCGAATTGCTGAAATAATAGACCGATTTACTCGCTCAGAAGCGTTTGCTTGGGGAGAATAAATAGCTGTCAGCATATGTTTGATCTGTAATGATTTCAAGAACCTTTCGAACTCTTTTGCTCTGAATTGAACTCCATTGTCACTTATGATGATTTCCGGTAAGCCATATGCAAAGAAAATATCTTTTTGCAGGTACGAAATAACACTTGCCGTGGTAAATTTTCGTAATGGACATAGCCAGTGGAACTTTGAAAAGTGATCCAATACTATAAGTAAGCCGATAAATCCACTTTTGCTTCTGGGATATGGTCCTAACAAATCTATATAGAGTCTCTGAAATGGTCTGGAAGATTCTGCCTGCTTCCCCATCGGTGGTCGTAAAATGATGTTGGGTGCTTTTGTTGTTTTGCACACCTCACAGTTCCAAACATATTCTCGAATTTGTTGAATCATTCCTGGCCAATAAAATTGTCTCCTAACCAATCCCACAGTTTTTCCCATCCCTCCATGAGCTGCTACTACACAATCATGAGCCCTTGAGATTTCCTCCTTGGTCAGACTCTGCGGTATCCAAAGTTTCCATATAGGATCTTCTATACCTTCTGTTCCTTCGTCCTGGTTCATACGTAGATAAAGAAATCCACCTTCCACTTTCATGTCTGGGTATTTACCTTGATCTCCGGATACACGAGCTTGTAGCGATAGATACTCTGTCTCCTTAAAATTCTCTGCGTTCAAATCGATTAGCGGTCCTATGCCTTCCACTACCGAAACTTCATTTTCATACGCTCGTGACAATGCATCTGGTACGACGTGATCCTTTCCTTTCCGATGGCTTATAGAAAATCTATACCCTTGCAATTGCATCGCCCATCTAGCAAGTCTTCCTTTCAAGTTCGCTTGTCTCATTAGCCATATCAGACTAGCATGATCTGTAATCACTTCAAAGCTCTGAAGCTCCAGATAACATCTAAACTTTTCAATTGCCAGCAATGCAGCGAGACATTCCCGTTCCGTTACACTGTAGTTTCTTTGTGCGGTATTCAATTTCTTACTCATATACGCTATAGGCCTTTCTTCCCCATCATCACCTCGTTGCGTTAACACAGCTCCTACTCCGAAATCACTGGCATCACAATGTAAATAAAATTTTTTTGAAAAGTCTGGGTTCTGCAAGACCGGTGCTGAAGTCAGTACAATACTCACTTTTTCAAAAGCCTTTTGAGCTTCCTCTGTCCATTGAAATTTCCGTTTGTTGGAAATTAATTGCGTGATTGGGAAAGTCAAATCTGAGAAATTCGGTATAAATCGGCGATACCACCCCGCAAGTCCTAGAAATCCTCTAACTTGTCGTAATGTTTTTGGCACTGGCCATGACATGATCGATTCGATTTTCCCTAAATCTGTAGCTATGCCTCCACCTCCAATCACGTATCCCAAGTATCTTGTTTGCGTAACACAAAATTTACTTTTTGCAACGTTTAACGTCAAATTCGCTTGACAAAATTGCTCTGAGATCCGCTTCAGTACTTCTAAATGCGACTCAAATGTATCTGATACTACGACTAAATGATCCAGATAACCAAAAACGCAATGTTTTAGATCAGGTGGGATTAGCTTTTCCATTAATCTGCACATCGCCTGTGGTGCGTTGCACAATCCAAAAGGCATGACCTTAAACTGATAAAGCGGCCGTCCCGGAATAGTAAAAGCCGTAATCCGACGTGCTGCTTTAGCCAACTCAATCTGCTAAAAGGCATCTTTTAGGTCCAATTTGGTTATTATATTTGCTTTCGGCATTCTCGAAAATATTCCCTCAATGTTAGGCAATGGGTATGCGTCCTTTTCAGTAACGGCATTGATTTTTCTCGCATCCAAACACAGTCTGACTTTGCCTGGTTTAATGACCATGCGCATTGGAGAGCTCCACGGACTTGAAGAAACTTCAATGACGTCCATATCTAACATACGATCAACTTCTTGGTATAACAGTTTTTCCACAGCCGGTGATACTGGATAAAATCTCTGTTTGACTGGTTTACCTATCCCGATATCAATCTCGTGTTCTAATAAAGATGTTCGTCCTAGACCTTGGATTTCAAAATTTGGAAACATTTTTACTACCGCCCTTAGCTGATGCTGTTGCTGCACGGTCAATGGATACTTATGTTCTTGACTCGCTTCTTCTGTTATAAGCGTGTCTGCTTCGACGCTCGCGATTAAGTTTGGAGCCAATTTAAATGTTTTCCAAAAATCGATTCCCAATATTACCCTTTTATGCAGTGATGGAATGACGAATAATTTCAAATCTCTGCTAAGTTCGTTATACGTCATGGTAACTATAATATGTCCTATGATTGTATGTCCTTTTCCGTCTGCTGTCTTCACATTCCCCAAAATCCGTTTAAAACCCGTATATTTGGACCAATCTTGGGTTGCAAGATCTGCTCCGACACAACTAATGTTTGCTCCGGTGTCTAATAAACCGAGTTCTTGATAATCTAGAAATGAGACGTTAGCGTAAAGTCGCCCATCCTCTTCGCAATCCACAATTGACGATACTAGCAATTTTCTTGTATTTTTCACCTCGTTCCAATACTTTCGTGCTCTTTGAGTAGATAGCTTCTTGTTCGCTGAATTGTTAAATATTTGTTCTCGCGTAACTTTGTAAGCTTCTAGTCGTTCCTGATATGTTTTCTTGTGACGTGAACTTTCCGGAATACGATTTCTTACATTAGCCTTTCCAAAATTATCTCTATCTGGTATCAAAATTGTCATATCCGGTAAATTTTGTTGTTCTTTCGGTTGTGGTCTTACTTCGGTCTCATTTGGAATGACCACCTGCTCCAATTGAGTACTTTCCTGATCTACTTTGGGACCAAACGACGATCGTGATCGAATGGACCCTTCTTCTGGTTTTCCGACTTCCTATTAAGACAGACTGTACACTGCGGCTATAAACATTTTTCTCGCCACATCCATAGCAAAAAATTGTTCTTACTTGAGTACACATATCCCAACAATGTTCTTCTTGCTCACAATTCCAACATTTCAAAATACGCTTCGCCACCTGCACCGCTTCTATTTCGCCTGAGACACTTTCAAAATGTTCTTGATCGCTTTCCAGTTCTGCTACTTTCTTTTGCTTTCCAAATCTATCAAAAATCTTGTTCTGCGACTGTTCGGAGCAGAACCCAGCCGATTAGCTGCTTGCCAAATAGCACCTAATTCTTGGCCCTCAGCCGCTTATTTTGTTTGTTACTTATGTCTATGTCACTCATTTGTTTGTTAAAGCTTTGCGCTTGCTTGCCCTGCTAAACGCTCTCTGCCAGCTCGCTCTTCGCTATCTCCGCTTTGCGTCTGCCTACCGACGTCGGCCAAGCGAAGCTGCGCTTAGCGATCGGAGCGGCAATGTAAAGGGCAGGCAAGCCACACTTGCAATTTGGATGTCACGCATTAAAGAACATATCGTAATTTTATTTCTGCGCCGAGTTTTATTTAATTCGAAATAATTAGTCGGCCGATTGTGGATAAAAAACATTATCTCCACAGCGACTTTAATCCTGCTTGTTCTGCTATCAAATTTTCTCTCATACGACACATTTTTATACCCGATACTCAAAATGAGTATTGGGGTATATTAGATTTGTGGTAAAAGTGGATGTGTGTAACGTCCAGAAGGAATCGTTTCCGACCCCATAAAGTATATATCAGCATCAATAGCCGAGTCGATTGAGCCCTGTCTGTCTGTCCGTCTGTCCGTCCGTCCGTCCGTCCGTCCGTCCGTCCGTCCGTCCCCTTCAGCGCCTAGTGCTCAAAGACTAGAAGAGCTAGAGCAACGATGTTTTGGATCCAGACATCTGTGATATGTCACTGCTACAAAAATATTTCAAAACTTTGCCCCGCCCACTTCCGCCCCCACAAAAGACGAAAATCTGTGGCATCCACATTTTTAAAGATACGATAAAACCAAAAATGCAGAATCGTAGAGGATGACTATATGTTCTAGAGTGTAAAATCTCAACCAGATCGTATAATTATTATAGCCAGAATCAAGAAAACAATTTCATTTTTTCTCGCTCTGTCTCTCTCTAACACACAGGTTTCATGGTCGGCTTTGCCAATTTCAAAATATAAGTTCAATGATCTCAGAACCTATAAGAGCCAGAGCAACCAAATTTGGTATCCACACTCCTGTGATATCTGACCTTGACCGTTTCGTGTCCAAATTTCGCCACACCCCCTTCCGCCCCCGCAAAGGACGAAAATCTGGGGCATCCACAAATCTCAGAGACTATTAAGGCTAGAGTAACCAAATTTGGTATCCGCACTTCTGTTAGATCTCACTATAAAACGTATATCTCTTAATTTCGCCCCACCCCCTTCCGCCCCCACAAAAAACGAAAATCTGTTGCATCCACAAAATTGCACATTCGAGAAAACTAAAAACGCAGAATCATAGATAATGACCATATCTATCAGAATGCTGAATCTGGATCAGATCGGATCATTTTTGCAAGAAATCAATTTGCAGTGGCCACGCAGCGCCCGACGTCACGCTCAGACTGATTTTCTGTCTCTCTCGCACGCACTCTTTGTCGTGTGGTTCAATATTAGCGGCGTCTGCCGCAGGAGAGCCATACTGACTTAGGATCGAGTATAACTGTAGAGTTGCGGTGTACGCAGCAACTCACAACGTTCCCCCTCGTTCTTAATTGTCCCACGGATGAAATTTCTTCGAATAAAATCTGATGTCGTATTTCCATACGAAGATTTCGAATGAGAATCTTTATGAGTCGAGCTTCTTCCAGAGGTACTGTCAACCGTGTTGCAATACTCATAACGTCATCATAGTAGTCATCAAAGCTTTATCCTACTTCCTGCTTTCTAGCCCTCATTTCCTCTTCTGTCTCATCGTCAGTACGCAAATCCACATATTGCCGTTTAAGGGCCGTACAGAACTCCTGCCACTCGATCACGACGACTTCTTTTCGATATTGCCAATACCAATCTCTCGCTTTTCCGGCAATCAGAATGTGTAGATTTTTGCAGATGGCTTTAAAATCGCTGCTAAGACAGTCATGCGTAAACGCTCGAAGACGATACAGAAATTCTTCAACCGGTAACCCTTTTGATGCTCCATCAAATCGTAAACCCCAATTCTGAATTAAGTGCGTTATCTTTTCTGGACTCAACGTACAGATTGATCGATTGTTTTCACGGTTATTCTTATTCACGTTAAATTCTCGAACAGATGGGTTTCTAGGGAGATTATCTCGTGCTACAGTGGTATAATTAGCTGCCGAGGGAGAATTTGGTATGAACCTGCCTGCTAACTTTGCCTCGATTATCGCTTCCAGACTCTCTAGTAGTGAAGTCCAATTTGTCTCCCCTATGCTACTAGAATTCGTCAGTGACTGATTCACACTATCCGTTCCTTGTATACTTGGTATTTCTAAACCTCGAGTATTAACTGAGGGATGCTTTTGCCTAACTGAGTCGAGCTTCTTCCAGAGGTACTGTCAACCGTGTTGCAATACTCATAACGTCATCATAGTAGTCATCAAAGCTTTATCCTACTTCCTGCTTTCTAGCCCTCATTTCCTCTTCTGTCTCATCGTCAGTACGCAAATCCACATATTGCCGTTTAAGGGCCGTACAGAACTCCTGCCACTCGATCACGACGACTTCTTTTCGATATTGCCAATACCAATCTCTCGCTTTTCCGGCAAGCAGAATGTGTAGATTTTTGCAGATGGCTTTAAAATCGCTGCTAAAACAGTCATGCGTAAACGCTCGAAGACGACACAGAAATTCTTCAACCGGTAACCCTTTTGATGCTCCATCAAATCGTAAACCCCAATTCTGAATTAAGTGCGTTATCTTTTCTGAACTCAACGTACAGATTGATCGATTGTTTTCACGGTTATTCTTATTCACGTTAAATTCTCGAACAGATGGGTTTCTAGGGAGATTATCTCGTGCTACAGTGGTATTATTAGCTGCCGAGGGAGAATTTGGTATGAACCTGCCTGCTAACTTTGCCTCGATTATCGCTTCCAGACTCTCTAGTAGTGAAGTCCAATTTGTCTCCCCTATGCTACTAGAATTCGTCAGTGACTGATTCACACTATCCGTTCCTTGTATACTTGGTATTTCTAAACCTCGAGTATTAACTGAGGGATGCTTTTGCCTAACTGCGGCCTGTGCCTTTGCATTTTTTGCCGTTCGTCGTTCCTTTTTCGCTGAATATTTTGTACTCGGTTCCTTTCCTACTTCTTTTTCGACGGTCCTATGTCCTGTACTTCTTGTATTATATCCTTTTGGAATGGTTCCTGTTTGCGGTTGTGGGTTTCTTAACGTACTCATAGCACCTTCTTCACCCGAACCCACATGGACTGATTTAATGTTTTTAACACTAACCAACTTCTTACAAACTTGGCATTCCTTATGCATTTCAATATGCGGGACTATGCAATGCTGATGAAAGAAGTGATCACAGGGTGTGACACTGCACTCTTCCTTTGACAATATTGCTTCCTTACAAATATTGCAGCGATGTTCCGCTTCGAAAATCATAATGCTGTCGTTAGACTTGTCCCGAGCCATTCTGGGACTATGTTGAACAATTGTTCTATTCATGGTGTCTTTGAAAAATAACTTTCCCTCAAAGCAAATCCAAGATGAATATTAATGTATCAAAAATGTTTCCTAAATTCTTAAAATATTTCCTATCCCTAACGATCCGAAAAAGAGATCAAATTCATTCCGAGTTAAGTAAAAGTCTTGCTCAATTAACAAAAAAAAAGAATAAGAAATTTCTTGGGTGCACCAAGTCAATAAGCAGATTTTAGTTACGACAACTATTGATCGTACAATCTTGATCATAAATATCAAGAGATATTGTATTCGAATCGGAGTTATCCCAACCCAACGCCCACTAAAACTTTGGTTTCCCCTCAACTTTCCTAGAGACTATCCTGACTGCTTCAAGTTAACACCTGTAAACCTAGTTATAATCCGAATCCGTCCAAATATATAATTCTAAGACAATTTGGGTGTCAAGCTCGCCAATCAGGAAATAAATCTTTTTCCAGATAACTGAAATGAAAAATGGTATTCTGTTTCGTGAAAGACAGTAATTTGCCAATAAGTTTCCTAAAACTTGTCAGCAGTTCACCCTCCGGAACTCAATATTCCTTCGGATATCCTGTCTATCATTCGGTATCAAATTCTGATCCAAAAAGAATTGCATACAGTAGTTTAACGAGCGGTAGATTCTCGGTCCCGCCAACAATCTGCTTCGCCAGTCAATCCTACTCGCACTCTGGATCAATGAATTTATAAAAATAAAGCTGGAACTAAAAAAATGAAGGAACTAATTCACTCCCTAGTCAATTACTCTGTCGTGCAAAATATTTGCTATCTTGTTCACAACTGCTGTTTCTGATGTTTTGGAATCTGCGATCTTGGACTAGTTGGCACCAAGTTGAGCGTAAAAATATGTAATGTAATTACATATGCCACGCACCACTGGGTATTCTCACTTGTCTCTCACGACCTATGGAAACTGAATCAGCTCGCCCCACGTTGGTCGCCATTAAATATGTAATGTACCAACCGCCTCTGTATAAATGTAAACAACAACAACAGTGCAGACCGTAGCGTAAGGCCGGTCTTAACGTTGGCCTTTCCCTGAGTATCCGGTTGGCAGTGAAGAAGGTCGATGGGACACAGCTAGCAAAAACAGCCTGTGGGGGGTTCTTGACCCATTCCATCTCCAACCTCAGGGCACACATTTAAAAAATGTCCCTTGACTTAATATTTGCATCCGTCGAGTCGCGCAATGCAGAGGGCAACGCGATCACCAACGAATGACGTGATAGTTAAATTTGAGCCTGACACTTACTTTCCTCTATTTCTCAACCAATACACACATTTTAATATATATATGTATTAGTGAGTCTGCTTGATGTTATGCAGAAACGCGTCACAACCCTCCCGACCTTTGAGCTTTTCTGCGCGTAATAAGAATCTGAAAAAACTCCCAAAACCGATACCTATTATCTCTCTTTTTCTTCACATTACTTCCAGGAAATATACTTGTTTATTAATGCATAATATTTACTAAAACTTTATATCTTAAATTCATAACAAGTTCTCATACTTATACAACTACCCACCACCATTGTGCGCCTGCACACGATTTTGTTGTTTTCTTGTTCTCTTATTTTCCTATTTTTGTATTTATATATTTGTAATCGGATAAAAGTATTTTGTATGTAAATGTACGTTTGCTTTTCTTTAGTGTATTCTTTTCATCATTTTTCTTCCCCTTTTTGCCACTCTTTTCCTTTAACGATTCTCTTTCTTCATATCTTTCTTTAACAATTCTTTCTCTTCATAATTTTCTTTAACAATTTTCTCTCTTCATAATTTCACTTAACACAACACAACCGGCTGAAAAGAATTATTAGTTAATCAATAGCAAAAGCAACATTAATAATAGTATGTATGTATATAAAGATGAAATGCAAATGTTTTCTAATTCAACCACCACGAGACAAAGCAGTCAGCAAACGGAATAATCAAAACAAACACCGTAAGAATCGGAGTACGGGCTTTGCTGCTTGCATCGTTCTCTCTCCCCACACTCTTTTTCGTTTACACGTCGCTCAAACGCATACTCTATCTTGCAAAGAAGGGTATGTCGCTTCGACGATCGTGCTGTGTTTCAATTGGTTTTACATAGTTTTTTTTTTTATTTATTTTTTTTTTTCTCTTTCTTGGTTTTGTTTGTTGAGACTCACCCAGATACTCGACGAAGGCCTTCTCGAAAATCGGTTGTAGTTAGATGTTTTTGAGTTTAAATTTGGTGTTTTTCTTAATAGAGTATTTGTGTCGTGTTACATTGTTGTTTTGGTTGTTTCACAAGTCATTTCGGATCTTCTTGCACACAGTTTGCATGTGTTGTTGACCCCGCTCACCCTCTCCTGACAATCAAACAGACCCAGACTGCGCAAAATTCGCGTTGCTGCGGCTGCTGGTCTGCCAAAGAATGTTGCGTCGGGGAGCCTAGCCACTTTTCTAGGGTTTTCCTGCCCTTGACGAAAACTGCTCTGATTGTTTTAAGAAAAGGTTATGTCACAATTTGTTTTTTTTTTTTTTTCTTTGCATAGAGAGAAATTCCTGGTTTCTCACCTTTTCTATAGACCCGTAATTTTCCCGTCTCCTTGTGTTGCTCGTTGTGAACAAAAACACTGGTTGGAAACGCCCTGGCCATCCGAAAACTATTGGAGAATACATTTTGAAAATCCATGTGTTTTCTTTTAAATTCTTTTTCACTCTATATTTACCTGGCTGAAATCTATGTAACTTTTGCCACAATTAATACCGGGAATTATTTAAAATTGTCCACGGATGCCTTCAATACTTTGCGATTCAAATTACTGGTCAGGTCTTCTGCTTTGCATATATTTCTTTGGTTTTATTCGCGCGAGTTCTTTATTTTAAGACAAAAAGGTCTGTTCAGTTGCGCTTGTCAAATCCAAAAGGAAGAGACAAATCTCTGAGCCCTTCAAGAACCCCTTCTCGCTCCATTTAGAACAATCGAGTCGATCTACTTTCGCAACAGCTGATACTGCTGCAAAACTCGCGAATTGTAAGTAAAAACGTAATGTGTTTGAATTTCCCGCCTAGTCGACAATAAAAATCTTAATTGGAAGAAAACTGCATACAAGTTTATGTTTCTTATATTTCTGCCACCCATGAGCACTACAACTGGCATTGGAATTATCCTAAACAAATGGGATGCGTGTCTACCAAACAGGGGAATCTTCACGTTCAGAATTAATTTGTTATCAACAAAAATTCCTTTCGCTGTTAATTAGCTGTAAATTTCCTTCAATTTTGTTCCTGTTCTTTTTCCTGGAAGTACCAATGTTTCTAATAAGTTATCTTTTATTTTTGCTATTTCTGCCTTTAATTGTATAGGTTTTAAAATGTTTGGATTTAGTCTACCATGATTTATATCTATCAGTAGATTAATAACTGCTGATTGAATTTTATCGCACTCTTCAATCAAGGAGCTTAGTTGCTTTGTTACCATAAAGAAATTTATGGATTCTTTGTACACATAGAAACTTTCCTTTAATGCTTCCGTTATGTTTTCTACTCTAGTGCTCATACTTCTAAAGTTCAAATTTATTTCCTCGGTAGTTCTTTTGAGAATATTTACCGTTGATTCTACCACCGATGTTTGTTTTTTAATTAAATCATCTAGGTTATGTTAGTTTTCTAATAAATTTTTCATATTTCCTTCCAACGTTTCCCTATCTTCGGCGTCCATTATCCCAAATAATATATGATAAAGTGAGCCCATAAACTCAAATGGTGCTCGCTTCTTTCTTTTATTATCCTGAGTCATGAAAAGTTTATTATTTTCCTCCAGGTCTGCAATTTGTCTTTCCGTATTATCTAAGACATTATTGCATTGATCTTAAAAAGTATAAAGTTTACCACACACAACTCTCATTTTCCCAATCAATTCTTTCCCCTTTTTTAACATTTGGAAATACGGGTCCATGTTATATTAAACAATTAAATCCCAGGATGAGGCGACTATTTCAACATCCCCCATCGGGTCCAAATATATCGAAGTGGAACTGTTCATTTTTTCAATTGACCACTTCGCCGTTCATCTAGCAGCAATGTTTGCATTTGAAACTTGGCAACATAACACAAGCATTAACAATGCTGCCATCAGTCCTAGCTTGGACATTCGAGGTCTACTACGCGTACTTCTGGTCTCTTTTGGAGTCATTCCTGAGTCTTGCTCTTCTGACTCAATTCCAGCTAATGGACAAATTTGAGTTATAGGTCGTTTTATCAACCCGTCTTGATGTTTTATAGTTACTACTCTGACGTCCCTACCTTTATGTATTTCTTCTATTTTTCCCAAGGGCCATCTAGCTGGGTGACAGGTTTCATCTTTTATTAATACAATCTGTCCTGTTTTAATATTCTGCTTTCCTATTTTCCATTTATTTCTTTGTTGCAGTGTGTGCAAATAATCTTCTTTCCATTTAATCCAAAATTCTCTTTTCATTTTCTGAATTAATCTCCATCTATCCAGATTCCCGATTTTTTCCTCTGAAATTGTCTCCATCGGGCCAAATATTGGCCTTCCAATTATAAAATGACCTGGTGTTAATACATCCAGATCGTCAATATCATTTGTAGCTGTATACAAAGGGCATGAAGTTAGTACCGCTTCAATTTGACATAATAGAGTTGCCATTTCCTCATAGGTTAAATTATTGTCCCCAATTACCCTATTTAAGTGATATTTCACTGATTTTACCCCAGCTTCCCAAATACCTCCGAAGTGAGGTCCTGCCGGGGGAATAAAATGCCACTCGATCTGTTCTCTTTCTAATATTGGAACCACTTTTATGTTGTCTTTGAGGGCTTTTTGGTATTCCTCGTCTAATTTGCGCGAAGCTCCCACAAAGTTAGTTCCATTATCGGAAAAATTTTTTGCACATTTTCCTCTTCTTGAAAAAAATCTTCTAAGTGCAGCTAGAAATGCATCTGAAGTAAGATCGCTGACTACTTCCAAATGAAAGCTTTTGTCGCCATGCATACGAATACGTCAATATATCCCTTATACGATTTCTGCCCCCGGTTTTTAGAGCATCGGATATGGTAAGGCCCGGCAAAGTCTACCCCTGTATTTGTAAACGGGTGCGACATTGTAGCTCTGTGTTTCGGCAGATTTCCCATAATTTGTTCTGCAGTATTCTGTCGATACCTAGCACAGGTGACACACTCTTTAAGTTTTTTCTTTAAGCAATTTCTTAGCCCGAATATCCAAAACTTTCGCTGGATATAGTTTGGCATCAGATTAATTCCACCGTGCAATGTTTCTTTATGTGCATTCTTGATAATTAAAGTCGTCAAGTGACACTTATCTAAAATCAAGGGATGTTTAACCTCAAATTCCGCGTTGGAGTTTTGCAATCCACCTCCAACTCGTAACAATCCGTCTTTATCTAAGAACGGATTTAAGCTTAATAGTTTATTTTTTGTTTATATTTCCTTTTTATTAATTAGGCTAGCTATTTCGGAACCGAATTGGAAAGCTTGTTGTTGTTTTACTATTAATACTTTGGCGCTCTTAATCTCCTTCACTGTCAAAAATGAAGGAAATTCTTTCTTTTTGGTTTTGATTTGAATAAACCTCAATACATATGCAATGACTCTTTCTAGTTTATGCATACACGAATATTTTAATAATAATTTACAAAAAATGTTTTTTTTTACCATTGTTGAGCTCACAACTAATTTTTCTTCAATTTCCTCTTTTGGCCAATGTTCCTTAGATTTCGCCAACCATTGAGTCCCTTTCCACCAAATCTTAAAATCTTTTAGCTTATCTGCACTAATGCCCCTTGATGCTACATCTGCTGGATTGTCTTCAGTTCTAACGTGTCCCCATTTAATTTCCTTAATCTTTCTTACTTCGTCAGTTCGACGCCTGATAAACGTGTCTTTATTGTCTCCATTCTATATCCAGTCTAGAGTAATAGTAGAATCACTCCAGGCATAACACTCTACATTACTTCCAACCGCTACTTTCACCCGTTGAATTAATTTTTCCAGAAGATGTGCTGCACAAAGTTCTAATTATACCCGATACTCAAAATGAGTATTGGGGTATATTAGATTTGTGGTAAAAGTGGATGTGTGTAACGTCCAGAAGGAATCGTTTCCGACCCCATAAAGTATATATATTCTTGATCAGCATCAATAGCCGAGTCGATTGAGCCCTGTCTGTCTGTCCGTCTGTCCGTCCGTCCGTCTGTCCGTCCCCTTCAGCGCCTAGTGCTCAAAGACTATAAGAGCTAGAGCAACGATGTTTTGGATCCAGACTTCTGTGATCAGATCACTGCTACAAAAATATTTAAAAACTTCGCCCCGCCCACTTCCGCCCCCACAAAGGACGAAAATCTGTGGCATCCCCGTTTTTAAAGATACGATAAAACCAAAAACGCAGAATCGTAGAGGATGACTATATGTTCTAGAGTGTAAAATCTCAACCAGATCGTATAATTATTATAGCCAGAATCAAGAAAACAATTTCATTCTTTCTCGCTCTGTCTCTCTCTAACACACAGGTTTCATGGTCTGTTTTGCCAATTGCAAAATATGAGTTCAAGGATCTCCGAACCTATAAGAGCCATAGCAACCAAATTTGGTATCCACACTCCTGTGATATCGGACCTTGACCGTTTCGTGTCCAAATTTCGCCACACCCCCTTCCGCCCCCGCAAAGGACGAAAATCTGGGGCATCCACAAATCTCAGGGACTATTAAGGCTAGAGTAACCAAATTTGGTATCCGCACTTCTGTTAGATCTCACTATAAAACGTATATCTCAGAATATCGCCTCACCCCCTTCCGTCCCCACAAAAGACGAAAATCTGTGGCATCCACATTTTTAAAGATACTATAAAACGCAGAATCGGTGAGGATGACCATATCTTATACTGTGCAAAATCTGAACCAGATCGAATAATGATTATAGCCAGAATCAAGAAAACAATTTCATTCTTTCTCGCTCTGTCTCTCTCTAACACACAGGTTTCATGGTCGGTTTTGTCAATTGCAAAATATGAGTTCAAGGATCTCAGATTCTATAAGAGCCAGATCAACTAAATTTGGTATCCACACTCCTGTGATATCGGACCTTGACCGTTTCGTGTCCAAATTTCGCCACACCCCCTTCCGCCCCCGCAAAGGACGAAAATCTGGGGCATCCACAAATCTCAGAGACTATTAAGGCTAGAGTAACCAAATTTGGTATCCGCACTTCTGTTAGATCTCACTATAAAACGTATATCTCAGAATTTCGCCCCACCCCTTCCGCCCCCACAAAAGACGAAAATCTGTTGCATCCACAATATTGCACATTCGAGAAAACTAAAAACGCAGAATCATAGATAATGACCATATCTATCAGATTGCTGAATCTGGATCAGATCGGATCATTTTTGTAGCCAAAAGCAAGAAATCAATTTTCAGTGGCTACGCAGCGCCCGACGTCACGCTCAGACTGATTTTCTGTCTCTCTCGCACGCACTCTTTGTCGTGTCGTTTAATATGAGCGCCGTCTGCCGGAGGAGAGTTATACTGACTTAGTATCGGGTATAACCGTAGAGTTGCGGTGTCCGCAGCAACTCACAACGTTCCCCCTCGTTTTGGAATAGTTTTCCGATTCTTCTTTGGATTAACTTTGCTTTTGCTGGCTGTTATAATTGTAGAACTATCTACCTTGGCATACACTACGGCAGCATAAGCCTTTTCGGATGCATCGGCAAACCCATGAATTTCCATCGTCTTATTGTGCTGAAAATTTAGCCATCTCGGTATCCGAATGCTCTCTAACTCTGTTAAACTATTTTTAAACGAATTCCATTCTCGAGTATCCTGTTCTAATAATTCTTCATCCCAATTTTTGTCTGCTAGCCAAAGTTTTTGAATAAACAATTTTCCGACAAGTGTCACTGGAGACAACCAGCCTAAGGGGTCATATATCTTGGCTAAGGTAGATAATACTATTCTTTTGTTATTTTTCTTAATTGGTTCATAGCGGAAACTGAACCTAAACTCGTCTTTAACCGGTTCCCATTGTAGTCCTAATGTTTTGACGGATTCATTCTCCTCAATGGTTAATACTTTATTTTCTTGGTCATTTCTAATGCCTTCTATAATTTCTGGGATATTTGTTATCCACTTTATTAAGTTAAACCCAACCTTATTAAACTCCCGGGTAACTTCCTTTACATGCTTTTTAGCATCCAGTATCGTGTCGGTACCTGTCATCAGGTCGTCCATATAAAAATCATTCTTTATGATTTCCCTAATTGCTTGATTTTTGCAATTATCTGCTATTGCAACAAGCACCCTGGTTGCTAAGTAGGGTGCTGAAGCTGTACCGTACGTAACGGTTGTAAGTTTATAATCTTTTAACTTTTCGTTTGGATTATCTCTGCAAATTATATGCAAATATTGTTGATCGTCTTTATCAACATTAATTTGGCGGTACATTTTTTCAATGTCCGCAGATATTACAAATGGCCATTTACGCCATTTCACCATAATATCGAAGATATCTTTTTGGACCCTTGGTCCAACCCACATGATATCATTTAAACTTTTATTGTTTGTGGTTTTTGCTGAAGCATCGAAAACCACCCTCAGCTTTGTCGTTAGACTTGAATCTCTTATGACTCCTTGATGGGGTAAATAATATTTCCCATCTTCTTTTGACTCTACCATATGTCCTAAGTTTTTATATTCATTCATGAACTTTACATAATTTTCTTTTAATGTTTTATTATTGCTGAGCTTTCTTTCTAAACTGGAAAATCGCGCTATAGCTTGGTGTTTTGAATCTCCTAGATCCTTTTCTTTTTTAAACGGTATTTTAACCACATACCTACCATTCTCATCTCTTCTTGTTGTTTCCAAGAAATGCTCCTCGCACACATCTTCTTCTACGTCATTCTTTTCACTTTCCAATTCCCAGAACCGCTCTAAGTCCCCAACTTCAATTGTTGTCGCCACAATAAATTGATCACCTTTTGATTTGGTGCAACCGGATATAATCCATCCGAATTCTGTATTTTGTCCAAGTAGTCCGTCTATTTTTACTACTCCGTAGGGAATGCATTTTAGGCGTTTCCTTCATAATCGTGTCGTCTCTATTCTCCAAACAGCTCACAGTTCCTTCTCGGGTCAATAATTGGGATAGAAGACCGAAATCTTTCCAAAAGTCAACTCCTAAATAAACATCTTGCTTTAAATCTGGTATGATAAAGAACTCTACTTCCTTAACTATTTTACGGAATTCAATCGGGACCACCAATTTGGACACTACGGTACAAGCTTCGTTGCTGGCAGTGCGTATGGTTCCCAAACACTTCTGAGATTGTGGGTGATGTGCTAAAAAGGTTGCTGCTCTCCCACCCAAACAACTAATGGTTGCTCCTGAATCCAGCAAAGCCTTATAAGTTTGCCCTTCGATCATTACCTCCGTGTACAATCGGCTATCTGAACTCAGAATAACTGCTGAGACTAAACGTTTTCGAACAGATTGGACCTTTTTCCAGAACGCTCGTCTCTGGACCGTCGATCGTTTGGGCTTAACTATCAATTCAAACCACGTATTCACATTTTCTGAATCTAACTCTTTGCTCTCCATCGTTTGAGTCGCTACATCTATACCTGTACAAATTTGGTGTAGTATCATATCCGGTTTTACCTTTACTACCCCTTCGGAAAGCCCTCTTAAGGTAATTGGTTTACTTTCGTTTAGTTGCTGTTCTTGGTCGGATGTACTGACTGGGCTCCGGTCGGTACATCCCGTTTCAAGTTTTTCGCTGGGTTACATTTGACGCATCGAGGTTTATAAATATCCTTAGCACCACACCCATAGCAGAAAATTCGCCTTTCTCCTAAACAATCATCAAAACGATGCCCTTCCTGGTCGCAGTTCCAGCATACTAGTTTCTTACGATAAATCTGCGAAACGTCTTCTTCCTCCATATCTTTATGGTCCGTAAGTATTTCTGCTACATTCGGTTTGCTGAATTTACCTCGTGGAAAAGGGTTATTGTTGTCCTTACAGAAGTTTTCATGCTTGCGAACTTCTTCTCTCAGGCCAGTTCGATCGCTGATTTTGAGATGCAAGAGTTCATATCTGAGGGCCGTTTTTGCGTTACGTTTTAAAATGTCTACTAACTTATTTTCGCTAACCTCGTGTGAGAGCCTGGACACTAATTCTTCGACGGCCGTCTGGTAATCGTCAAACGATTCACCCTCTCTCTGACGGCGTTTTCTAATCAACTCCCACAAGTCGAAATCATCTTTAGCATCATCGAATCGTTGTCTGAACGAGGCAGAAAAAGTTTGCCAAGAAAACTGTGGGTTCTTTCTATGGAAGTTCCAAAACCAATCGCTGGCTTTAGACGAGAAAAGCAGATGCATATTGTCACAGAGTAATTCGTAATCGTTATTTAAAGTGGAGGATGTAAGTGAACGAACCCTGTACAGGAATTCGTCGACGTGCATAGCGTCTTTGGATCCGTCAAACTTTAGTCGCCAACTGGCTAAGATATTAGCGGCCTTCCCAGGAGCTATTGCCCTGTTAGAGACATTTGGATGTGGTAATCCCCTTTCCCTTCCATTTTCTGAAGACAACGAGTTTCCTGTTATATTAGGCTCGTGATTTTGCCTTGTCGCTTGCACAGTCGTGCTATCTGAAGCTATAGTCATCCTACCTAATTGTCCGCGTAGATTTTCTTCGATCAAATTCTTAACGAATGAACTTAGCTCCACCATCATATCTTTCTGCTCACCTTTTATCAGGGCTTGTATAACCTCAAGGGTTCTTTCCGGCATATCTCCTTCGCCCGACCTATGGCTGATACTGCCCAAAGAATTATCCCGAAATTGTTGAGACTGCAACCTAGTATGCATCCCTCTGCGCGATGTAGTTCCCCGTCCCTGTTTAGGCCTAGCCCCTCTTGACTTCTGATGTCCTCTCTCTGAAGCGTTTGACTCCGGGTTGGATCCCCCTTCTAACGGCACTATACCCGAACCCATGTCGGGTGGTAATTCGGCTGCTAGAGTATTCTTATCAAACGAAAGTTCCTCCGGATTCAACTCCGCCCTACATACGGGGCAATTTCTGTTATTTTTCACGAATTCTTTCATGCAAGTATCATGATACCTGTGCCCACAAGATGCAGTACATATTAGTTGACTTCTTCTTATGCCTTCTTGACATATACCACAGATCTGGGCGTCCACGTCACCCGACGCCTTGCCCCCTGGGGTACGTTGTACTGGTGACATGTTAAGGTAACCCAGTAATACGAGTTCTGATAACTAAATGTGGAAATCCCTAATTATAGGACCAAAGCTTCAATAAATTCTACAAAATTTTCCTAAATACCCAATATTTGTCCTTTTCGGGCTTGACTCCGTCCGATATACGCTTTCTCTTGTCGCCGGAATATAACCTCAATGAAATCTAATTTGGTCTATGGTATGTTTATGTGGTCAGTAACCTTGGCAATGGCTAATTTCCAAATCTATATCTAGAAAATTAGACTTCCGAAAGCCATCGATACTCTTCCCTCATAAACTCTTTTGGGGTTATCCTATTATAATTTGGCCGACCTATCCGCCTTTGTGAATAGCTGTCGTATATTCGCAAATTAATTCTGGTAACAAAAAAAAAAATCAGTTTCCATCCCTTGCTACCTGGCGGATTCTATTTGGTTAGGTATTCCGAAACTCAGAATCTTAAACCCAAAATTCCATCAATATCCTCCGTTACAGTAGTTGGACGGGAAGTATTAATTTTAATGTGGAATTTAAAATTGCAACGAGCAAAGTTTTTGGGGGTTTTAAACTATAGTAACTCGTACTCTGGCCCCAAGTTGGGCGCCAATCTATGTAATGTGCCAGAAATTCATATTCGTAGAGGTGTGAGATTGTATGTACGGATGGAGGTTGTACATACTTTTTTTTGACGGTCAGACACCAATAGTATAGCAGGATTTCGGAACGTGTACCTCTAGCTATGCTCTAACTAGCTCGCCGGAATGTCGTGGGATCTTTCCTACTCTCCTATCTGCTATACGAACACATTCGCAAAGATGTTTTAGGTACACTTGATTTAATGTTCAAAAGGAACTCTACCAAAGAAATCAAAAAGAAAATAATGTGAATTTTAACTAACTGTTTAACCGACTACCGACAAATAGTCAGGCTATATTCCGTCGCTCTTGGGGACCTCAGATGACTTTGACCCCTCTCTACCCTCCCTACCTTTGTATGCCGTTTAATCGACAGCATAACCCTAATCGAGCGCATCTCTATTTGATCATAGGACTTCCTCAGGCTCTACTCAGGACAAACACGAAAGGTTTAATGTTCCATTATTATCTACTAATTATTATTTAATAATTCAAAATTTAAGGGTTTGGACTTCATGGTTTTCCAGATAAGTATAAACTTAGCATAAAGTAATTAAATAAAGAAGGAGGAAATAGTAGCAAGTTATACCTAGTTATATGTGTATATGTATATAGGACTTATGTGTAGAGAATATGGCGTAAAAGAAATTAAATTGGAAAGAAGAGAAAAATATGATAATTTTATAACTAGAAGGCAAACGTGAAAGTAAAGTTAGTAGCCGATCCGCTTTAAATTATGGCACGGATATGGTTGTTTTATATACCGGAATAGAAGTTTTATCAGACAGATATATATTTCGAAAATACTCGAGAATTCCGTTTAAGGAAGTTTCGTAACTCACTTATACTTTATACGAATTATCCGGCGTGTCCGTTGAGCTCAAGGGGCGACGTAGGAACATATTCTGAGGAAGGGAGAAAAATTATGAATATACAGGTCAAAACTTCTATTCCGGTATATGAAACAACCATATCCGTGCCATAATTTAAAGCGGATCGGCTACTAATTTTTCTTTCACGTTTGCCTTCTAGTTATATAATTATCATATTTTTCTCTTCTTTCCAATTCAATTTCTTTTACGCCATATTCTCTACACATAAGTCCTATATACATATATACATATAACTAGTTATAACTGGATACTATTTCCTCCTTCTTTATTTAATTAATTTATGCTAAGTTTATACTTATCTGGAAAACCATGAAGTCCAAACCCTTAAATTTTGAATTATTAAATAATAATTAGTAGATAATAATGGAACATTAAGCCTTTCGTGTTTGTCCTGAGTAGAGCCTGAGGAAGTCCGATGATCAAAGAGAGATGCGCTCGATTAGGGTTATGCTGTCGATTAAACGGCATACAAAGGTAGGGAGGGTAGAGAAGGGGTCAAAGTCATCTGAGGTCCCCAAGAGCGACGGAATATAGCCTGACTATTTGTCGGTAGTCGGTTAAACAGTTAGTTAAAATTCACATTATTTTCTTTTTGATTTCTTTGGTAGAGTTCCTTTTGAACATTAAATCAAGCGTACCTAAAACATCTTTGCGAATGTGTTCGTATAGCAGATAGGAGAGTAGGAAAGATCCCACGACATTCCGGCGAGCTAGTTAGAGCCTAGCTAGAGGTACACGTTCCGAAATCCTGCTATACTATTGGTGTCTGACCGTCAAAAAAAAGTATGTACAACCTCCATCCGTACATACAATCTCACACCTCTACGAATATGAATTTCTGGCACATTACAGCCTTGGTTTCATTTCCTACGTCCAATTCTTGTACCACAGGTCTATCCGTTAAAAGCCTTGCTACCAGACCGAATTCTGTCCAGAAATCAATTCCTAAATACACATTTTGTTTCAAGGGTGGTATTATGAAGAATTCTATCTCCTTAGTATGATCGCGAAAAGTTATGGGAACTGTAATTTTCGCTACGACTTTACAAGATTCATTATTGGCCGTTCGAATATTTCCGGAGCATTTCTTTGCCTTGGCGTGTTGCGCGAACGATTTAGCGGCTTCACTTCCAAGACAGCTTATCGTCGCCCCCGAATCTAGCAAGGCCATGAAGTTTTGTTATTCTATGCTTAGTTCTATAAATAATCTGTTATCGGAGCTCAAAAGGACCGACGCGACAAGTCTCTTTCGCACCTTCTTTACCTTGGTCCAGAATTGCCTTAATCGTATGGTCGACGTTTTGGTTGATACTTTAATCCTAGCTTATCTGATTGGGAACTTTCACCATCTATATCTATCCCCTCCGTCTGGGCTTGCGCCTCTACCAGGGACCTATTAGATCGAATTTTTGGACAATCCGGGTTGGAGGTGTTTTCTTGGAAAGTTTGCTCTTTCATTCTGTCATCATTGTCGGATGCGCCAGAATGGTGTTGGTTTGCGCATCCCGCTTTCGGTTTTCCGATGGGTTACATTTTTCGCACTTTGGCTTAAAAGTATTTTGCGCCCCGCAGCCATAACAGAAGACTCGGCGTTCTGCTACGCAATCTTCAAACCGATGGCCTGTTTTGTCGCAATTCCAGCAAAACAAACCGCTTGCGGCGTAGTTCGGAGATACTCTCTTCTTCGAGTTCTTCTTCCTCACTCTTAATTTCTGATACGTGGGGTCTAGTTACCCGGTTTCTCTGTAGAAAGTTGCCAGCATCTTTACAGAAGTGTTCATGCTTTTTAACTTCCTCCCTCAACTCACTTCTATTTTGTATTTTTAAATGCAACAGCTCATATCGCAGAGCACTTTTCGCATTTCGCTTAAGAATATCGATCAGCTTGAGTTCGCTTATCTCATGTGAAAGTCGTGCCACTAACTTTTCAATGGCTGACTGAAAATCTTCGAAGGATTCGTTGTCCTTCTGTTGACGTTTCCGTATCATTTCCCAAAGGTCAAAATCATCTTTCTGATCGTCGAATTTTTGTCTAAACGCTGTACAGAACGACGGCCAGGAGTATTGGTGGTTTCTTCGATGAAAATCCCAGAACCAATCGCTGGCCTTGCCTGTGAAAAGCAGATGCAGATTGTCGCAAAGTAACTGATCGTCATTCCCCAGAGTCTGTCCCGTAAGGGCACGAACGCGATATAGAAATTCTTCTACGTGCATTGCGTCTCGAGAACCATCAAATTTAAGACGCCAGCTTAGTAGGATATTTGCCGCCTTTGCCACTCCTAGGAGTTCTTCCTTGAGAATCGCCTCTAAACATGTAACTTTCATTGTCTACCTCTCGTCTAACATTACTGTGTGACTCTGAGGGGAACAACTACTAACTGTACGTTTCGATTTGAATAGTTGAGTAATTAAGTTGTGTATGTTGGCCAGTTCTATTACCAGTTTCGAAGGTATAAGTCCGGATAATGGACAGTCCCTACTTATCATAAATAGACGATCGTGATTCCCACAATCTGTGACTTTTTCCTAACACAAACTAGAATTTGATAAGGGAATCTCTACAGCCAATCTCGAGATAATTTAATGAATATAACTTTGAGTCGGGGTATCCGTCTTTTGAATAACTCCCGCAGTTCCCTAAGTCAACATCTTTAGTTATCTCGTTGGTGGAGTCCTATATCGTGATATTAGCATATTGTAACTACCTATATAAGCTAGTCCATCCGGAGTAAGAGACAACAGATTATACATAGGTCGACTTTTCCAACCATGAAAAATAGTCGTAGATTCCGTAGGCAACAGCTGTCGTACTCCCACCCGGAGAGATCTATCAGTATGGCATTACCAGAGAATTATTGTTTTGGGTGGAATATAGAGCTATGGTGGAGCCTAGCCCCAGAATGACATGCCTCTGGTACTAAAGTTAAGTACCAACTTTACGAGAGATCATGTCCCTTCGGGCCCCTCGTTGGGCGCCAATTATGTAGCGTGCAGGTGTGTGATAGCTGTCGTTTACCCATACTAGTATGAAGAGATTTCGTGTGCACGTCTAGCTATGCTCTGACTAAGCTCGCCGGATTGTCGGGGTTCGTTCTACTCTCTCCTATCACATACTGACACACACTCGCATAATGTTTTAGGTGCACATTTAAAAATTAAAACGAGGGGGAACGTTGTGAGTTGCTGCGGAGACCGCAACTCTACAGTTATACCCGATACTAAGTCAGTATGGCTCTCCTCCGGCAGACGCCGCTAATATTAAACGACACGACAAGGAGTGCGTGCGAGAGAGACAGAAAATCAGTCTGAGCGTGACGTCGGGTGCTGCGTAGCCAGTGCAAATTGATTTGTTCCTTTTGGCTATAAAAATGATTTGATCTGATCCTGATTCAGCAATCTGATATCTATGATCATTATCTATGATTCTGCGTTTTTAGTTTTCTCGTATCCTCAATATTGTGGATACAACAGATTTTTGTCCTTTGTGGGGGCGGAAGGGGGTGGGGCGAAATTTTGAGATATACGTTTTATAGTGAGATCTAACAGGAGTGCGGATACCAAATTTGGTTACTCTAGCCTTAATAGTCTCTGAGATTTGTGAATATCCCCATATTTTCATCCTTTGCGGGGGCGGAAGGGGGTGTGGCGAAATTTTGAAACAAACTCGTCTCGGTCCGATATATTAGGAGTGTGGATACCAAATTTGGTTGCTCTAGCTTTTATAGTCTCTGAGATCTAGGCGCTAATGTTTTACTCTAAGCAAAACCGGCTATGCTACGTGTGTTAGAGAGAGACAGGGCGAGAAAAAATGAAATTGATTTCTTGATTCTGGCTATAATAATTATACGATCTGGTTTAGATTTTGCACTCTAGAAGATATAGCCATCTTCTACGATTCTGAATTTTTAGTTTTCTCGTATCGTCGAAATTGTGGATGCCACAGATTTTCGCCCTTTGTGGGGCGGAAGAGGGCGGGGCAAAGTTTTGAAATATTCTTGTAGCAGTGACATGTCACAGAAGTCTGGATCCAAAACATCGTTGCTCTCGCTCTTATAGTCTTATAGCACTAGGCGCTGAAGGGGACGGACAGACGGACAGACGGACGGACGGACGGACGGACAGACGGACAGACGGACAGACAGACATGGCTCAATCGACTCGGCTATTGATGCTGATCAAGAATATATATACTTTATGGGGTCGGAAACGATTCCTTTTGGACGTTACACACATCCACTTTTACCACAAATCTAATATACCCCAATACTCATTTTGAGTATCGGGTATAAAAAAGAAGAACCAAACATAAAACTAAAAACAGAATCCAGGTTTAACCGGAGCAAGGAATTGGTTATGGGACTAACAAGTTGGTTGTGGAAAGTGTGGACATACTTATCAATTACTCTACTCAAATGATGAGAAACACCGGTGTTAGTGAGAATCTCTATCTTCTCTACCCTCCCAACCTATGCTATACAGGTAACCTGACCGTATAGACCCTTGAATAACGTTAAACAGTTATCATCCCACCACCTTGATCATGCCTTTCTGAGGACAGACTCCTGAATTTAGAACATATTATGGTTGTACTTCAAAATCAATATCATTATATATATATTTCAATAAATCGCTAATCATATAATTAAATTCTTGGAGGGGGGTTTTCTTAACTTATAATTAAATTCATTTTTTTGATGTGTCTCGATAGCTTAATATATATGTAAAGAATTGAGAAGAATTATTAGGAAAAATAAAGATTTAAAAATGACCATCATATATGGGTAACAGATTCTAAAGGGGTGAGAGGTACCAATACATTATGGTTACGGATATATAAAGGTGATATCAATAGAAAAATATATGTAACACGCAGGTTACTTCCCAGCTCAGTGCATATATGTACTTGTTCTTATTTACAAAACTCACAGCGCTTTTGGTAGGCTAGTACCGTTTATTCCATCCTATAAGGAAGGAAAAGAAAAGATATTTAATACGAGTATATATGCACGTGAGCGTACTAGAGTGTACTCCTTTGTAATCTCAAGAAAAATTAATGTTGCTCTCATACCCATTAGTTTCCAAAAACCATTATGTTGGCTGTGTTACATAACTAACTATAAAACTGTATACATCGTGTGACGAAAGAGAATGGTTTTAGCCTGGCACATGAAATCTAGAGGAAAATGGGGCGTGTGTTACATCAACGAGTAACTACGATCCTCTATTGACGTGGTCGAGAGACATGTCAGCCAGGCTGAGTAGGACTGCGCCGCCGGAAGTATCCAACAATAATGCAATCAATTCGAGTTCATTATTGGGTGTCGCTGGCGCAGCTAAATAAGTTGACGATGGGGTACATTAGCTCCTTAGCTTGACTTCAGGTTGCCGATCCGATTCAACGTCGGTCTGCGGACTACACTTTCATTGGAGGCTCGATAACGGGTGGCATCAATGACGCCAAAAATAAAGTTCCGGAGGCGCCTCTTGGTTTTCGCCGTGCATCCACACGGTTGTTGAGGCTTTCGACAGACAACGCCAAGCTGCAGGTCTCGCTGTTCGGTGTTTTCCCGCGGGTTCACTACTTGTCTTTTCGATCCGCCCCACAACTCTCGTAGTCCACACCGTATATGCACTCCTATGCAACTGATGATCGCACGAGCAGTACCGTGGCTACGGGCCGCCGTCCTATAACACAAATTCTTATATATATATATTACCACGAACACTTTCCAAATTAATCACGGACATACCAGCTAGGTTTTTCTTTACACTGCTTTCCTGGGTAAATCTCCTGATTCTCGGTCTTAATTGAAACTCAACTCAAGAGGTATGGCGTAGATGCCAGAACTGTTCGTTGGCTAAATATATATATAGTGACATATCTATAGTCCATGCTCCGCATACCCTTGTCTATGTCTATTACCCTGCACCCACAATACTATAAACCATCCGACACCCTCAGCTTCGAACCCCCATAAACAATCTCACGCTCGAAATGGACCACGTGTAGCCGATTGCAGGCAATGTAAACAAACACCCTAAACTAGAAGTTGAACATAAAACAATAGATGCCGCACTAGAATCCAGCCGCACCAGAATCACGCCACTCTTCAGAGATCAATTACTAATCGATTCTCAAGAACCGCGCCATCATAGCTGACCAATCAGAGGCCGTATTCTCAGCCACACCCAAGTAATGCAACACCGATCATACGCAGCGGAAGCCTTTCATCAAAAGCCGCCTTTCCCACATAGCGATCGAGTCACGTACTCTATCTCCGAAGCCAAAGTCGAAGCCAACGCCTCCGAATCCAAATCCGAATCCCAAACCGAGCATCATAATATAAATAGTCTACATCTAAGAAGCCAACTCAGTTCTGTTTAAGACAAACGTCAATCGCGACACCGTCGGAGAATTCAACCAAAGTTAATTCCGTTCAAGACATCACACCTCAGTCATCGTCGGGGAAATAACTAACCAATGTACGCTAAGTTTAAGTGAAAGAATAAAACCTTTTTTAAAACTTAAACTGAAGTGTCGCATATTTAACTATATATATATATATATTTATTTATTCCCGAGTAAACACGTCCGCTTTAATCAATCCATTCTCAGTCAATAACTCCAGCCCAACTTCTGCAAGTTCAGCTAAGCGTTACCATACCAAAAGCTCGAAGATCGGATGATATTTGTAAACTTTAACTGCATAATCGGATGATCTTAGGAACTTTAACTGCATAATCGGATGATCTTTCGCCCAATTGAGCGAAATTTTGGTCAAGCTTTTAATCTATGCTCTCCCTACGCTACGCTACTCTCTTGGGTCAAGGTAAACGTTACGTCTAACGCTTAAATGCGTGCGCTGCGCGCCGACTCTCTTTAGAAAGCTTTTCGGAAAGCTTGCAGCTTACGATCCACTTTCGGAGTTACTATGTATCTGCACTTTTAATTATTACCAAAAGAAAACTGTGCTTATCCGTGATGTTCCATACTCTTTATCTAAATTCGGCCCCTACACCACAGTTGAAGACGTAATTGTTCTTACAATGAGACTTAAACTGAAGAAGGCCATTTACTAAGGTTTAAGCTGAATATCTTTTAAGTGATAGACGCCTAAGTTTTTCTTATCTTCGCTAGCTAATTGGTAATACATTGTCCCCACTCGGCGAATAACCTTGGCTGATATAAACACAGGCGCCAGCTTAGCGCTGAACTTTTTTAAAGCGTTGCTCTGACAAAAATTCCGGGCATACACGACGTCTCCAACTTTAAGTTGACGGACCCGGCTACGTAAGTTGTATGTCCTCGCATTCTGCTCGTGTGATTCAGCTACCTTTTGCTGAGCGGCTTGTCGACATACTTGTACTACATCTGGATATTCGACTCTGGTGTCATCCGATAGGAGATTTAGTCGTCTGAGTAGTTCATAATCCTATCCGTTAAGAATCATATTCTGCCCAAATGCAAGAAAAGACGGCAAATACCCTGTGCTTCTATGGATATTGGTAGCGCCGCACTAATTTCAGGTAACTTGTTGTCCCAATTAGTATGATCTTTGCCGACGTACGCTCTTATAGCCGCTAACACGGATCGGTTTAACCGTTCACTGGCATTGGCTTGCGGTGAGTATATTGCAGTGCAACGGTGAGTTACCCCGAATCTGGTAAGAAATGACTTGAGTATAGTCTCAGGGACCCCGAAAGTACTAAATAACATATTTTCTAGGAAGTCACACACCTTACTTGAGGTATACTTCTTGAGCGGACATAAGAAATGAAATTTGGTGTTGTGATCTACGATTATTAAGATACCAATATTCCCTTGCTTGGAACGCGTATACGGGCCCAACAAATCCAGATAAAGCTTTTGAAAAGGTCTCTCTGAATTCATTGGCTTACCCATTGGTGGTCTTAAGACGACATTAGCACTTTTGGTCTGGCGACAAACGTCGCATTGTGATACATAGGCTCGTATTTTTGTAACCATTTTTGGCCAAAACAAGTACCTTTTCACTTTTTCAACGGTTTTCCCAATACCACTGTGGGAAGGGTCTGGGGGGTCATGAGCCCTGGAAATTATATCGCTGGTAAGACCTGATGGATTCCAAAGCTTCCAAGCTTGTTTATCTGCTATCGCGTCCCCTGAGGATGGTTCGGTTCTTTTATACACCAAATTATCGTCAACCTTCAAATCGGGTAACTTAAGTTCATTAAGCCTTATGTGTTCTATTAGATCCATGTATTCTTTCGATTTAAACTCTGTAGAAGTATGGGTCCGTTGCCGTTCAACTCTCGTACCTCGGGCTCATCTTGGCGTGACAACGCGTCGGCCACTACGTTTTCGGACCCTTTACGATGTGATATTTGAAAATTAAATCCTTGTAATTTTATAGCCCAGCGGGGCAAGCGACCTGACTAATCTTTTTGCCTCATAAGCCATTGTAGGGACGCATGGACCGTTATAACTTGGAAATCCTGTCCTTATACGTAAGCTCTAAACTTCTTTATTCCTTTAATCACTGCCAAGCACTCGAGTTCGGTGACCGAATAGTTTCGTTGCGCCTTGGAAAGTTTCTCGGACATAAAAGCTATAGGTAACTCTATCCCTTCCTCGTTTAATTGAGCTAGTACGCAGCCCAAACCAAAAGTGCTTGCGTCACATATTAACAAAAAGGGTTTCTTAAAATCGGGGGTGGCTAGGATTGGAACAGATGTTAAGCAGGATTTGAGTTTATTGAAAGCTTCTTCGGCTGATGCGTTCCACTTAAGTGGTTGATGCTTTTTTAGTAGTTCCGTTAAGGGGTAGCTGACGGTGGCATAGTTATCGACAAAGCATCTGTACCATCCAGAAAGTCCTAGAAATCTCCTTATCTGTTTCACGGTTTTTGGGATCGAGAACTTCATTATGGATTTTATTTTCCCCGGATCTGTCTTTAACTGACCATAACCTATTATGAACCCCAGATATTTAATCTCCCGTATACAAAAGTTTGACTTGGCTATATTAATCGTGAGATTTGCCTTATGCAAATGCATCGCTACCTCTTGTAACAGCACCAAGTGTGAATCGAAGTCATCTGAGAGCACCAGTAAATCGTCCAAATAGACAAAAACCCGATTCCTGAGGTGTGCAGGTATCACCTGATCCATAAGTCGGCACAACGTCTGAGCGGCTTTAGTTAGGCCAAACGGCATTACCTTATACTGGTAAAGCGGCCTATTGGGAATGGTAAAAGCTTTATAGTGCCGAGATTTTTCTTCCAAAGGAATCTGCCAGTATGGGTGTTTCATGTCAAGTCCCGTTATGTATTTGGCTGGTGGTAATCTACTAAGAATGCCATCAATGTGTGGTAAAGGGTAGGCATCTTTGCGAGTGTTCTTATTAATTTCTCGGGAATCTAAACATAATCGGTTTTGCGTACCTTTCTTAACTAAAACGCAATTGCTACTCCAGGAACTATTCGATTCCTCGATCACGTCTAAGGCCAGCATTTTCTCCACTTCGTCAAACATTAACTTTTCCTTCGCGGGTGAAATCGGCCAATGGCGTTGTTTAACTGGTCTATCGGGTACCATTTCGATCGTGTGTTGGATAGCTTTCGTACGTCCTAATCCTTCCCTTTCAAACGAAGGAAACGAATGAATCACGGATTCTAGTCTAAACTTTTGACCTTTGCTTAGATCATGTACTGGCGGTGATTCCGAAGCCTTGGTTTCATTTCCTACGTCTAATTCTTGTACCACAGGTCTATCCGTTAAAAGCCTTGCTACCAGACCGAATTCTGTCCAGAAATCAATTCCTAAATACACATTTTGTTTCAAGGCTGGTATTATGAAGAATTCTATCTCCTTAGTATGATCGCGAAAAGTTATGGGAACTGTAATTTTCGCTACGACTTTACAAGATTCATTATTGGCCGTTCGAATATTTCCGGAGCATTTCTTTGCCTTGGCGTGTTGCGCGAACGATTTAGCGGCTTCACTTCCAAGACAGCTTATCTTCGCCCCCGAATCTAGCAAGGCCATGAAGTTTTGTTCTTCTATGCTTAGTTCTAAAAATAATCTGTTATCGGAGCTCAAAAGGACCGACGCGACAAGTCTCTTTCGCACCTTCTTTACCTTGGTCCAGAATTGCCTTAATCGTATGGTCGAACGTTTTGGTTGATACTTTAATCCTAGCTTATCTGATTGGGAACTTTCACCATCTATATCTATCCCCTCCGTCTGGGTTTGTGCCTCTACCAGGGACCTATTAGATCGAATTTTTGGACAATCCGGTTTGGAGGTGTTTTCTTGGAAAGTTTGCTCTTTCATTCTGTCATCATTGTCGGATGCGCCAGAATGGTGTTGGTTTGCGCATCCCGCTTTCGGTTTTCCGATGGGTTACATTTTTCGCACTTTGGCTTAAAATTATTTTGCGACCCGCAGCCATAACAGAAGACTCGGCGTTCTGCTACGCAATCTTCAAACCGATGGCCTGTTTTGTCGCAATTCCAGCAAAACAAACCGCTTGCGGCGTAGTTCGGAGATACTCTCTTCTTCGAGTTCTTCTTCCTCACTCTGAATTTCTGATACGTGGGGTCTAGGTACCCGGTTTCTCTGTAGAAAGTTGCCAGCATCTTTACAGAAGTGTTCATGCTTTTTAACTTCCTCCCTCAACTCACTTCTATTTTGTATTTTTAAATGCAACAGCTCATATCGCAGAGCACTTTTCGCATTTCGCTTAAGAATATCGATCAGCTTGAGTTCGCTTATCTCATGTGAAAGTCGTGCCACTAACTTTTCAATGGCTGCCTGAAAATCTTCGAAGGATTCGTTGTCCTTGTTGGGACGTTTCCGTATCATTTCCCAAAGGTCAAAATCATCTTTCTGATCGTCGAATCTTTGTCTAAACGCTGTACAGAAGGACGGCCAGGAGTATTGGTGGTTTCTTCGATGAAAATCCCAGAACCAATCGCTGACCTTGCCTGTGAAAAGCAGATGCAGATTGTCGCAAAGTAACTGATCGTCATTTCCCAGAGTCTGTCCCGTAAGGGCACGAACGCGATATAGAAATTCTTCTACGTGCATTGCGTCTCGAGAACCATCAAATTTAAGACGCCAGCTTAGTAGGATATTTGCCGCCTTTGCCGGTGCTACATTTCCGGCTGTTTGACCACTCCTGAAGTTCTTCCTTGGGAATCGCCTCTAAACATGTAACTATCATTGTCTACCTCTCGTCTAACATTACTGTGTGACTCTGAGGGGAACAACTACTAACTGTACGTTTCGATTTGAATAGTTGAGTAATTAAGCTGTGTATGTTGGCCAGTTCTATTACCAGTTTCGAAGGTATAAGTCCGGATAATGGACAGTCTCTACTTATCATAAATAGACGATCGTGATTCCTAAAATCTGTGACTTTTTCCTAACACAAACTAGAATTTGATAAGGGAATCTCTACAGCCAAGCTCGAGATAATTTAATGAATATAACTTTGAGTCGGGGTATCCGTCTTTTGAATAACTCCCGCAGTTCCCTAAGTCAACATCTTTAGTTATCTTGTTGTTGGAGTCCTATATCGTGATATTAGCATATTGTAACTACCTATATAAGCTAGTCCATCCGGAGTAAGAGACAACAGATTATACATAGGTCGACTTTTCCAACCATGAAAAATAGTCGTAGATTCCGTAGGCAACAGCTGTCGTACTCCCACCCGGAGAGATCTATCAGTATGGCATTACCAGAGAATTATTGTTTTGGATGGAATATAGAGCTATGGTGGAGCCTAGCCCAGAATGACATGCCTCTGGTACTAAAGTTAAGTACCAACTTTACGAGAGATCATGTCCCTTCGGGCCCCACGTTGGGCGCCAATTATGTAGCGTGCAGGTGTGGGATAGCTGTCGTTTACCCACACTAGTATGAAGAGATTTCGTGTGCACCTCTAGCTATGCTCTGACTAAGCTCGCCGGATTGTCGGGGTTCTTTCTACTCTCTCCTATCACATACTGACACACACTCGCATAATGTTTTAGGTGCACATTTAAAAATTTAAAAAAAAGAAGAACCAAACATAAAACTAACAAAAGAATCCAGGTTTAACCGGAGCAAGGAATTGGTTATGGGACTAACAAGTTGGTTGTGGAAAGTGTGGACATACTTATCAATTACTCTACTCAAATGATGAGAAACTCCGGTGTTAGTGAGAATCTCTATCTTCTCTACCCTCCCAACCTATGCTATACAGGTAACCTGACCGTATAGACCCTTGAATAACGTTAAACAGTTATCATCCCACCACCTTGATCATGCCTTTGTGAGGACGGACTCCTGAATTTACAACATATTATGGTTGTACTTCAAAATCAATATCATTATATATATATTTCAATAAATCCCTAATCATATAATTAAATTCTTGGAGGGGGGTTTTCTTAACTTATTATTAAATTCATTTTTTTGCTGTGTCTCGATAGCTTAATATATATGTAAAGAATTGAGAAGAAATATTAGGAAAAATAAAGATTTAAAAATGACCATCATATATGGGTAACAGATTCTAAAGGGGTGAGAGGTACCAATACATTATGGTTACGGATATATAAAGGTGATATCAATAGAAAAATATATGTAACACGCAGGTTACTTCCCAGCTCAGTGCATATATGTACTTGTTCTTATTTACAAACTCACAGCGCTTTTTATTTTATTCCATCCGTGATCGTTGAGCTCAAAGATGACGTTGGTGTATACTTCTAAGGAAAAGAAAAGATATTTAATACGAGTATATATGCACGTGAGCGTACTAGAGTGTACTGCTTTGTAATCTCAAGATATATTAATGTTGCTCTCATACCCATTAGTTTCCAAAAACCATTATGTTGGCTGTGTTACATAACTAACTATAAAACTGTATACATCGTGTAGTGTTCAGTCTTCGCCAGTGAGTTAGGGCCAGAGCCTATTTAGGCTCTAACTCCGACATTGGCCAATAGATGGTTTTTTCCTGACCTCATGTTAATAGGAAGCTAGGTTCGAAGACGCGCATTCTTGCTGTGCTCGGGTCCAGCTCGTCGGATTGGTCGGGGTTCTTTCTCCCCTAGCTACACAGTTTTCCTGACACAAATCAATATAATGCGCTTCAAAAAAAATAAACAGGATCTCGACGTTAATATCAATAACAAAAAAAAAAACTCATTTCCACTCTGCGCCGATACGCATTTAGAAAACGCTTAGAAAAAGTGTAGTTCGTCTTCTGTCTGATGGAGGGAACAGCGGTGATGTATGTCCCTAGTCTTTACCCACCCAACCATGACAAACGCGTTTACATTCGGGCGTTGTCCCATTTCAAAGATTCAACATCTTCTAGTGCATTTTGAGGGAGATAAGCATAAGTACTTGACGGACGGAGATAATATTTAGTTTAGGCAGACATATTCATGATTACCAATTCATTTTATTTTTTTATGTTAAATGTCCCTAACCATAAGAGATTGTATTGATATTTTTTATATAAATTACAGATATAATCCGATACCTTACATTTACAAATAAACAAAAATATACAAACTTCCTTCTTCTTGGATCAGCAAAAAAAAACTTAATTATTTGAGCATTTGAGGGGGAAATATTCTTTCAAATCAGTATATATATATCTAATTTAACAAACTTACGCCTGCATTGGTGTATAGGCATTGTGGTTTCAGCCACTAGTGGTACTCACAGTAATTGGTTAAACTCATCGGTGTATCGTTGGGCCCAAGATGACTTTGACGGATTCATTTGTATACGCTGTGTAATTTAGAGGTTGGTCAGTATAAATGTATATATATATATAAAGAGAAACACATTATCCCAAACTCATATTGCTCAGTTTTCAAAATCTTCAGTTACTTTACAAATTTACTCATTGGAGGAAGCTATTTAGTTACTACATTAATCAACACAATGATAAACGAGATATGAATATGTGGATCTAAACAGCTGGTTCTTAGAGCAGCAGCGTATAGATTTTTATGTGATAATGATAAAGGCAAACGGGAACTTGCACTTGAAATTTAACTTGAGAAACACGGGAATCAAAATAAAACAAAAATCTGCTGACAGCAAGAGTGGTTCTGAGGCAATGTGGTTTAGGCTAGCCTAATTACTCAATCCTTTGTAAATTTTCGTAGGTTGGTGACGATTATGTCCTCCGGCTTTTTAAGATCGGCAGGTTCAAACTGAAGTTCGGACATCCAGCAGTGGTGTATGGTGGTTGGTCTTTCACGAGCCGTAAATGATTTCCGGGATTGAGCTAGCCCAACGTCAACGGTTCAGCCTTCACTTTGCCGCCGTGGATGTGCACTGCACTAACTCCCAAACGGTCAGCTTTGTTGTTTTAGTAGTTGATACCGTAGATTGGTTGGCCGGCTTGGCTGTATTAAGATTTTCCAGTACTCCTATCCCTAAATAAAACTGTGTCAGAACCTTATCTTTCCACGGTGGACTAACGTACCTTTGCTTCTTTCAAGAATTTCACTTTATTTGCACTTTTCCCTCGGGTAGTTCAGCTAACGCCACTCTTCGGGTTTATTAATCCAAATAAACAGTGGATGATTGAATAATAGCGAAAAATTGGAAGTTATGTAACTCCACGTGTCTTCACCATTCACTCTGCGATTGCTATCACGAAAATCTATATATACGTGTGCCGTAAGTGAAACTATGCAGGGGAATGATTTCACATGAATAAAGTCTATTCGCCTGCACCTTTTGCATTCCCAAGTTGAGCTTTAAGCTTTAAAATAACTGTGCAATCGGATGATCTTCTGGATCTCCTGCATTCCACCAATTTCTTCTAGCTATGCTAGCGAGGGCGGTATGAAAAGTATCTTTCTAGAAAGTGTACCTAACTTGTTCGACCTTTTCCTTTTTCTTTTGATTTTCGAATAGTTGGACACTACAACCACAGATAATGAAACAAGACCTGCTCGAAGGAACATTATCTGAAAAAAATGCTGTTATTTATTCTTCACCTGAATATCTTTGAGATCCAAAATTCCAATCTTTTTCCCTGCTGGGTTCACCAACTCATAATAATAGGGGCTTCTTTTTTTGAGAACCTTTGCAGAAATGAAAACCGGAGCTAACTTCGAACTAAACTTCTTACTCGCGTTGCTCTGGGTAAAGTTACGAGCAAAAACCTCGTCACCCGTTTTAAGTTGTACGTTCCTACTCCGTAGATTATATTTCTTCGCGTTAAGCTCATGTGATTTCTTTATGTTTTTCTTAGCGTCTTGTCTTGCCAGTTGTAACAGATCGGAGTGTTCTTATCGGACGTCGTTGCTTAGCAGATGTTTCGCAATAGGGTATAATCTTCTCCGTTCAGAATCATGTTCTGACCAAAAACAAGGAAATAAGGTGAAGGAAAAACAAGGTTTTTCGATGCACCGCTGCTCTAAGTGCACCATTGATAGCGTTCAAATTAGCGTCCCAATTGAAATGGTCACTTCCAATATAAGCGCGGATGGCTGCCAGAACCGATCTGTTTAATCGTTCACTCGCATTGGCCTGAGGAGAATATATAGCCGTACACCGATGTGTAATGCCAAAACTTGTAAGAAAAGCTTCGAAAAAACTAGATTTGAACTGCGAACCATTATCCGTTAGAACAACTTCCGGCACTCCAAAGGTGTAGAATATGGAGCTTTCCAGGTATTCACACATTTTTGGCGCCGTGAACTTCTTTAGAGGGCTAAGAAAATGGAATTTCGTGTTATGGTCTACTACTATAAACAACCCAATGTTTCCATTTTTAGTACGGGGGTACGGACCTAGTAGATCCATATACAAGCATTGAAAGGGGCGGTCTGATGTTAATGGTCGGCCCATCGGAGGTTTTAACATTTTGTTCGGACTCTTAGTAGATCGACAAATATGGCATTCTGAGATGTACTCTCGAATTTGGCTTACCATTCGGGGCCAGAAGAAATACCTTTTGAGTTTTTCTACCGTCTTAGCCATACCACAATGTGCAGAGCTTGGCGCATCATGTGCTTGTTGCAATACTTCGGGTATCATCGCGGCGGGTACCCAAAGTTTCCAGGATTCCTCGTGTCCGTCATTATCTCTATTGAACTCGGTTCTTTTATAAACATATCCATCAATAACTATTAAGTCAAGCAGTTTTGACTGATTCTCTTGCATTCGTTGAATCACTCTAAGATATTCCGGCGACTTAAATTGACTTGACTGTAAATCAATCATGGGACTACTGGCAACGAATTCTTCTATAGCAGGTTGGTTACGTCGAGACAGGGCGTCAGCAACAACGTTTTCTGACCCTCGCCTATGTGTAATAGAAAAATTGAATGATTGTAATTTCAGCGACCACCTCGCTAGTCTTCCAGAAAGATCTTTCTGCTTCATCAACGGCTAAGCATTCCAGTTCGCTAACGGTGTAGTTCCGTTGGGCTTTCGATAATTTTTCCGACATATACGCGATTGGGAGTTCCACACCCTCACGCTCTTGCGCCAGGACACAATCTATCTTGTAGGTACTTGCATCACACAGTAAGATAAATTGGCTTGTGAAGTCTGGGGTAATCAAAATCGGAGCTGATGTTAAACGCGATTTTAGAAGATTGAAAGCTTTTTCGGCATCATCATTCCAAATTATAGACTTTTTGGTTTTTAACAATTCCGTCAGTGGAAAGCTTATGGTGGCATAATTTTCGACAAATCGCCGATACCAACCAGACAATCCTAGGAACCGACGCAACTGTTTTATAGATGTAGGAACAGGAAACTCATTGACGGCCTTTATTTTCCCTGGATCAGTCAGAATTTGTCCTTCTCGAATGATGAATCCCAAATACTTTATTTCGCGCATACAAAACTTGGACTTCTCAATATTAATGGTCAGATTAGCCTTTTTTAGGCAAACCGAAATTTCCTGAAGCGTGACCAAATGCGACTCGAAATCCTCTGACAGCACAAGTAAGTCATCTTAATATACAAAGACGCATTTTCTTAGATGGGCCGGTATAACCTGGTCCATTAGTCGACAGAGAGTTTGCGCAGCATTGCAGAGCCCGAACGGCATTGTTTTATATTGATATAGTGGCCTGTTTGGCACTGTGAAGGCCGTACATTGCCGTGACTTTTCGTCGAGTGGTATCTGCCAAAAGGCGTGCTTCATATCTAGGCCTGTTATGAACCTAGCTGGCGGCAATCGACTCAAAATACCGTCTATATGAGGTAACGGATAAGCATCCTTTATAGTGACCTTATTTACCTCACGCGAATCTAAGCAAAGCCTGTTCTTTTCCCCTTTCCGCACCAACACGCAATTACTGCTCCATGGACTTGAAGACTCTTCAATTACGTCTAGGGCTAACATATGATCGACTTCGGCAAACATCAGTTTCTCTATTGCTGGTGACACTGGCCAATGTCTTTGCTTGATGGGTGTTGCGGATCCGACTTCTATTTTATGCGTTATCAAATTTGTTCTGCCTAAACCTTGTTTGGCAAATGATGGAAAAACTTCTACAACGGCCTTTAGGCGACTTTGTTGTTCATTTGACAAAAGATGCCACTTGGGGAGTTCTTGGTCATGAGTCTCTCCACCCACGTCTAGCTCGGAAACCTGCGCGTTGCTGATGCTATCTGTTAATCCAAACTGATGCCAAAAGTCTATCCCGAGATAAATATCTTGTTTGAGACCTGGGATAATAAAAAGATCTTACCATGCTGTTTTCTTTCGATAAGTAATTTGAGTTTGTAATTTGCCAACAACCCTACTTGGCGTTCCATTAGCAGTTCGTATGTTGCCGGAGCACTTTTTGGTTTTTCCTAACGCTAGGAACTCCAGTGCTGCCTTGCCTCCGACACAACTCAGGGTTGCCCCAGAGTCTAGGAGCGCAGTGTACTTATTCCCTTCAATGCATACTTCTGTGTACAGTCTGTTATCAGTTTTACTAAAAATCGCGGCTACCAGTTTTTTTCTGTCAGAGCGAATCGATTTCCAATACTGTCTTAATCGTTTCGTCGACCTTCTTTGGGTCTGATGGATTTTGGAATTTATAGTCTCGCCAAACAATTTATCGCGAAGCTTATTGTAATTAGCTATCCTTACATGTAATGGAATAGTAGAGAAATGGGGTTTGGCTTTTTCTAACTTATTTTCTAAACTAGTTTTTGCCTTTGTTTCATTTGACAATTTTACGGGTATACTAGGAGTCTTCACAGTTTCGGGTGCGTCCAGGTTTTGTCGATCGACACACCCGCCGGTCGGTTTCCCGCTGGATTACATCTGGGACATTTCGGCTTGAACGTTTCCTTAGCGCCACAACCATAACAAAATATAGAGCGCTGCTCTAGACAATCATCAAATCGATGACCAGGTTTTTCACAGTTCCAACAGGTTAGGTTTGATGGCTTCCGTTGAATGGCGAGGACTTCTGGATCTGGCGCATTCGATTCTACCTGAGTTTGTTTCTCGTACGCGTCAGTTAGCTCGTTAATATAGGAACGCAAAGTTCGTGGCTTACAAGCTTTTATGTCATTGTAGAATTGTTCATGTTTTCGCACTTCGACACGTAATTGTGACCTATTTGATATTCTTAAATGAAGTAGCTCATGGTGCAAACTTGGTTTACCATTAGTAATCAGCAACTCGACTAATTGACTTTCGGACATGCCTTGTTGAAGTCTATCTGCTAAATCCTCTATTGCGCACTGATAATCATCAAAAACTTCATTTTCGCCTTGTCTGCGTTTCCTTATCTTTTCCCATATGTCAAGGTCAGTTTCAGCGTCCTCAAATCGTTTGCGAAATTCAAAACAAAAGGTTTCCCAAGAAAAATTAGTATGGTTACGGTGGAATTTCCAAAACCAATCACTGGCCTTATTAGCGAACAAGAGATACAGGTGATCACAAAGTACCTGATAATCATTACTTAAGTTCTGTTCAGTTAAAGAGCGTATTCGATATATAAAATCTTCCATCCTCATACCATTCTTCGATCCGTCAAACTTTATCCGCCAATTTTGAATTATGTAAGCTGCCTTTGCAGGTGCTAACTGTGCATTTGACCTACTTCTACTACTACTGTGACTTGAGATGTTTCCTGCTAACGAAGCACGTACGCCGGAATGCCTATTCCCAGTCTCCACATTTCCCACTGCTTGTGTGGCGATGTTTAGATTGAGTGTAGCCAGTTGTCTCTGAATTGTCTCTTCGATGTTTTTAGTCAAAATATCAACCATGTCATCTATCATATTTTCTTGTTGGACGCTTAAGGCGTTCTGTATGTACCTTACTATGTCGTCTGGCGATTTTCCCGATAAATTTTCTTCCTGCTCTGACCGACTAGGATCTGTATGTCGCGATTTTGATCTAGTGGTCACGCCTCCTTTCGAACTGATGGGTCTACCTCTGCCTCGGTTCTTATAAAGGCCTCCCATTCTTCTCAGAGTATGGGCTCCTGGGTCTGTAGCTGAAATATCTTTGATTCCTGTCTCTGCCTCTTCGGCTGCGTCACCAAGTTCCGCTGCAAGGGTATTGTTACCACAACGTAGTTGCGAAATAAGGCAGCATGCCGCACATATCGGACAAGCCGGTGTGGTCGTGATTGCTTCTATTATACAACATTTATGAAATCTATGATTACACGGAGTACTTGCAACTAATTCAGAGACCAAGATTACTTCATTACAAATAAAGCAAAACGGATCGCTTTGATCGCGAATGCCATCGAGATTTTCATTACTATGAGTAACAGGCATTTTAGCCATTTCTTTTTAATTCACTAACACAAAAAAAACTTTCTCGAAACAAATTGCTTATCCCCTAATGTCCGTCTTTCCTTAGCTCATCAATATCTCAAAATACAAGAAAACACAAAAAAACGAAAACTCTCCTCCAGCGCATTCCTCTATTTTAACTAAGTAACTATTATTGTTATTCATCTACAACCATCTCAAATTGCTGGACAATGTCCGAAATTCTCCAGAGCATCGTAAATCCAAAACAGATTTTGAGATTTTGAGATTGTTTCCTGTCAAGATTGTTTATTTTGCTCAGCATAGATCTATCAGGGTCGATCAATCCGGGATCCGAATTGCAATCGCTAAATCCACCGATCGATTCCAGCCGAATACAAAACAACTGGTTGTGCAGCAAATGTGAAATATAGTAAATGGATGGATTTGTAGAGCTTAAATGGGACTTAAAGAAAACTTTTCGGGCCCCACGTTGGGCGCCATGTTTGTGTAGTGTTCAGTCTTCGCCAGTGAGTTAGGGCCAGAGCCTATTTAGTCTCTAACTCCGACATTGGCCAATAGATGGTTTTTTCCTGACCTCATGTTAATAGGAAGCTAGGTTCGAAGGCGCGCATTCTTGCTGTGCTCGGGTCCAGCTCGTCGGATTGGTCGGGGTTCTTTCTCCCCTAGCTACACAGTTTTCCTGACACAAATCAATATAATGCGCTTCAAAAAAAATAAACAGGATCTCGACGTTAATATCAATAACAAAAAAAAAAACTCATTTCCACTCTGCGCCGATACGCATTTAGAAAACGCTTAGAAAAAGTGTAGTTCGTCTTCTGTCTGATGGAGGGAACAGCGGTGATGTATGTCCCTAGTCTTTACCCACCCAACCATGACAAACGCGTTTACATTCGGGCGTTGTCCCATTTCAAAGATTCAACATCTTCTAGTGCATTTTGAGGGAGATAAGCATAAGTACTTGACGGACGGAGATAATATTTAGTTTAGGCAGACATATTCATGATTACCAATTCATTTTATTTTTTTATGTTAAATGTCCCTAACCATAAGAGATTGTATTGATATTTTTTATATAAATTACAGATATAATCCGATACCTTACATTTACAAATAAACAAAAATATACAAACTTCCTTCTTCTTGGATCAGCAAAAAAAAACTTAATTATTTGAGCATTTGAGGGGGGAAATATTCTTTCAAATCAGTATATATATATCTACTTTAACAAACTTACGCCTGCATTGGTGTATAGGCATTGTGGTTTCAGCCACTAGTGGTACTCACAGTAATTGGTTAAACTCATCGGTGTATCGTTGGGCCCAAGATGACTTTGACGGATTCATTTGTATACGCTGTGTAATTTAGAGGTTGGTCAGTATAAATGTATATATATATATAAAGAGAAACACATTATCCCAAACTCATATTGCTCAGTTTTCAAAATCTTCAGTTACTTTACAAATTTACTCATTGGAGGAAGCTATTTAGTTACTACATTAATCAACACAATGATAAACGAGATATGAATATGTGGATCTAAACAGCTGGATCTTAGAGCAGCAGCGTATAGATTTTTATGTGATAATGATATAGGCAAACGGGAACTTGCACTTGAAATTTAACTTGAGAAACACGGGAATCAAAATAAAACAAAAATCTGCTGACAGCAAGAGTGGTTCTGAGGCAATGTGCTTTAGGCTAGCCTAATTACTCAATCCTTTGTAAATTTTCGTAGGTTGGTGACGATTATGTCCTCCGGCTTTTTGAGATCGGCAGGTTCAAACTGAAGTTCGGACATCCAGCAGTGGTGTATGGTGGTTGGTCTTTCACGAGCCGTAAATGATTTCCGGTATTGAGCTAGCCCAACGTCAACGGTTCAGCCTTCACTTTGCCGCCGTGGATGTGCACTGCACTAACTCCCAAACGGTCAGCTTTGTGGTTTTAGTAGTTGATACCGTAGATTGGTTGGCCGGCTTGGCTGTATTAAGATTTTCCAGTACTCCTATCCCTAAATAAAACTGTGTCAGAACCTTATCTTTCCACGGTGGACTAACGTACCTTTGCTTCTTTCAAGAATTTCACTTTATTCGCACTTTTCCCTCGGTTAGTTCAGCTAACGCCACTCTTCGGGTTTATTAATCCAAATAAACAGTGGATGATTGAATAATAGCGAAAAATTGGAAGTTATGTAACTCCACGTGTCTTTACCATTCACTCTGCGATTGCTATCACGAAAATCTATATATACGTGTGCCGTAAGTGAAACTATGCAGGGGAATGATTTCACATGAATAAAGTCTATTCGCCTGTACCTATTGCATTCCCAAGTTGAGCTTTAAGCTTTAAAATAACTGTGCAATCGGATGATCTTCTGGATTTCCTGCATTCCACCAATTTCTTCGAGCTATGCTAGCGAGGGCGGTATGAAAAGAATCTTTCTAGAAAGTGTACCTAACTTGTTCGACCTTTTCCTTTTTCTTTTGATTTTCGAATAGTTGGACACTACAATCGTGTGACGAAAGAGAATGGTTTTAGCCTGGCACATGAAATCTTTAGGAAAAAGGGGCGTGTAACTACGAGTAACTACGATCCTCTATTGACGTGGTCGAGAGACATGTCAGCCAGGCTGAGTAGGACTGCGCCGCCGGAAGTATCCAACTATAATGCAATCAATTCGAGTTCATTATTGGGTGTCGCTGGCGCAGCTAAATCAGTTGACGATGGGGTATATTAGCTCCTTAGCTTGACTTCAGGTTGCCGATCCGATTCGACGTCGGTCTGCGGACTACACTTTCATTGGAGGCTCGATAACGGGTGGCATCAATGACGCCAAAAATAAAGTTCCGGACGCGCCTCTTGGTTTTCGCCGTGCATCCACACGGTTGTTGAGGCTTTCGACAGACAACGCCAAGCTGCAGGTCTCGATGTTCGGTGTTTTCCCGCGGGTTCACTACTTGTCTTTTCGATCCGCCCCACAACTCTCGTAGACCACACCGTATATATGCACTCCTATGCAACTGATGATCGCACGAGAAGTACCGTGGCTACGGGCCGCCGTCCTATAACACAAATTCTTATATATATATTGTGGAGATAATGTTTTTTATCCCCAATCGGCCGACTAATTATTTCGAATTAAATAAAACTCGGCGCAGAAATAAAATTACGATATGTTCTTTAATGCGTGACATCCAAATTGCAAGTGTGGCTTGCCTGCCCTTTACATTGCCGCTCCGATCGCTAAGCGCAGCTTCGCTCGGCCGACGTCGGTAGGCAGACGCAAAGCGGAGATAGCGAAGAGCGAGCTGGCAGAGAGCGTTTAGCAGGGCAAGCAAGCGCAGAGCTTTAACAAACAAATGAGTGACATAGACATAAGTAACAAACAAAATAAGCGGCTGAGGGCCAAGAATTAGGTGCTATTTGGCAAGCAGCTAATCGGCTGGGTTCTGCTCCGAACATTCACCCCCCGTTGGAAGGCAAAGGCTTTCAACAGATCCATCCTGAAGGGGCAGAACCGCTATTTTTCCAACGGCCCTCTTGAAAAGGCCTTTTTGAGTGCGGATGACGGCTACTCTGATGGTTCCATCTTTTCCTGGGATGACGCTCTCAATGCGGCCAAGCGGCCACCTTAATGGTGGCAGCGTTTCCTCCTTGATCATGACGAGCGCTCCTAGCTTGATGTTTGGAGACGATGACCGCCACTTGCTCCGCTCCTGAAGAATCGAAAGATACGCCGTGCTCCATTTTCTCCAAAACGCCTGCTTCATTTGACACAGCCGCTGCCATCGACTAAGTAGGTTGACCCGGAGATGCGCCACATCTGGCTCGTCGAATGCAGCTTTCGGGGCTCCATTGAGAAAGTGGTTTGGCGTGAGCACATCTAGATCATCGGGACTTTCTGTAATTGCATAAAGCGGACGGGAATTTAACAAAGCAGAGATTTCACAAGCCAAGGTCTGAATTTCATCAAGAGTAAAAATGTAGGTCCCGACGATGCGATGAAAATGATATTTAGCTGCTTTAACAGCCGCCTCCCACAAACCCCCAAAATGAGGTGAGCGAGGGGGGATGAATTTCCAGTCGATTCCACTAGAAACGCAGAGATGTGACACAGCCGACGTATGAGGATCGCTGAGGAACATTTTCCGAAGCTCCAAAAGCTCATTTTTTGCTCCTACAAAATTTGTAGCGTTGTCTGACCAGATGATTCGAGGTTTGGGACGTAGACTTATAAAACTCCTTAATGCTGCCAGAAAGGATTCTGTAGATAGATCCCGAACGACTTCCAAATGAGTTGCTTTGGTGCTAAAGCATACGAAGACAGCAATGTAACATTTGATAGGAGGCCTGCTTCTGACTTCCGACTTGTGATAAAAGGGTCCGCAAAAATCAACGCCCGTTGTGTGGAATGCTGGATTAGTCCTTACGCGATCCGCAGGCAAGTTTCCCATGATATGTTCCCTCAGCACTGGCTTCAAACGAAAGCATCTAACACATTTGCGAATGATTCCCGCAACATATTTGCGTCCGCCAATAGGCCAGAATTTTTGCCGAAGCAGTCCGAGCAATCCTTGAGCTCCTGCGTGGAGAAACCTTTCGTGAAAGAAGATAATAATAGAGACAGTGACAGGATGTCCCTTAGGAAGCAGGATCGGGTGCTTCGCGTCGTAGTCCAATTCGGCATTTTGGAGGCGGCCTCCAACACGCAGCAATCCAAAGCTATCCAGAAATGGATTCAGTGAGGCCATCGTGCTTTTTGGGGGTAGGGCCTGTTTGCTGGCAAGGGCCCTTATCTCTTCCGAAAATTGTTGCTGCTGTATTGCCCTTATGAGCAAATGCGTACCATTTTTGATGTCGATTACGGTAAGTTGACCCTTCGACCGCGCTATGTCTTTGTCCTTGAGAATGTAGAATCGATATATGTAAGCAAAGACGCGCTGCATGGATCCGAATGAGTTTTGAAATTTGCAATCGTACGATACATCCCTTTCGTTTGAAACAACCAATGCTGCATGACG